>NW_027103286.1:730273-1038915 GCF_902728285.1 Clytia hemisphaerica
ATTTACTTTGTAAGAACTAATTACCGAAAGGTATATCACAGTCTATCAAGAGTTGTTGATTTGATTCTTATAAAGTATATGCTTATAAGAAAAATAAATATGATCATATTGTGCGCCATCCCTTATTTACTTTGTAAGAACTAATTACCGAAAGGTATATCACAGTCTATCAAGAGTTGTTGATTTGATTCTTATAAAGTATATGCTTATAAGAAAAATAAATATGATCATATTGTGCGCCATCCCTTATTTACTTTGTAAGAACTAATTATCGAAGGGTATATCACAGTCTATCAAGAGTTATTGATTTGATTCTTATAAAGTGTATGCTTATAAGAAAAATAAATATGCTCATATTGCCTGCCATCTCTTGTTTACTTTGTAAGAACTAATTACCAAAGGGTATAACACAGTTTATTAAGAGTTATTGGTTTGATTCTTATAAATTATATGCTTATAAGAAAAATAAATATGATCATATTGTGCGCCATCCCTTATTTACTTTGTAAGAACTAATTACCGAAAGGTATATCACAGTCTATCAAGAGTTGTTGATTTGATTCTTATAAAGTATACTGTATGCTTATAAGAAAAATAAATATGATCATATTGTGCGCCATCCCTTACCTACTTTGTAAGAACTAATTACCGAAAGGTATATCACCATCTATCTATCAAGAGTTATTGACTTGATTCTTATAAAGTATATGCTTATAAGAAAAATAAATATACTCATATTGTGCGCCATCCCTTGTTTACTTTGTAAGAACTAATTACCGAAGGGTATATCACCGTTTATCAAGAGTTATTGATTTGATTCTTATAAAGTGTATGCTTATAAGAAAAATAAATATGATCATATTGTGCGCCATCCCTTGTTTACTTTGTAAGAACTAATTACCGAAAGGTATATCACCATCTATCAAGAGCTATTGACTTGATTCTTATAAAGTATATGCTTATAAGAAAAATAAATATGCTCATATTGTGCGCCATCCCTTGTTTACTTTGTAAGAACTAATTACCGAAGGGTATATCACCGTTTATCAAGAGTTATTGATTTGATTCTTATAAAGTATATGCTTATAAGAAAATAAAGAAAAAATTCAAACTGTGAAGCTAAAGGACACAAAGACAAAGATATATGACGTAATCCAAAGAAAACCCGCGAAAATCGTCCGTGGTTATACGAGCGTATAATTGCCCCCGCAGGAGCGCAGCGACGAGGAGGCACTTATAGTTTCACGCATAGATATTGGACTGGAATCTCGAATTTTTGCGTTTTTTGTTTTGTTTTGTTTTGTTTTGTTTTGTCGCGCAAGCCTACCCGTAGTTAGTCTCTTCCGTAAATGTTCGGTTTTTTTTCAGGGACGGTAGTTGCTAGCCTAAAAACATTTTCTTTATAATAGCAGGCGCCACGGGCATTTTACTCAGCTTTCGACAGTAGATTCTATTCCGCTTTTAGAATTTTGCCCGATTGGTCAACATGCAGGAAATGGAATGGAGAAGTTTCTGGAAGTTTTTTTAAATTCAAGCTCTCTCTTTTTAGCTCTCAACTACCTGCAGTCAAAATACTTATACGCATTTACTTTTGACTTTCGGATTAAACAAGATATATACATATACCAATCAGTGAATTTGCTGACAGTCAAATTACAATCTGTCTCCTGTCTTAGACATTCAGGAGATTGATTCATTTTTCGCTCGATCCAAACAGTTTGTCCCCAATAATGAACAATGATTGAATATGGACAAAAGTGATTATTGTTGGTGGTTGAATTGGCAACGAAATTCCACTGTAACTAAATTTATTCGACAATCGTCATTCAACATACTCTACTCGGGCTCTACTCTCAACAAGAATGCTTAAAAATCCTGTGTTATGGTATATACTTCTCGACAGTAAGTACAAATATTTTTTTCTTTGTGTACTTTTATAAGACTTGGTTTTATTAATCTTTTATGCTTAACCTTGTTGATACTTACCAGGCACTATTTGGGAAATTATTATCAAAGATTGAAAGAAACTTTTGTGAACTATTTTTGAGGAAATTTCAGAGTACTCTCACCGCATCATATAGGCGGTCATCGAAAAATTGTTCTATTCGCGTCACCCGCCCGCATCAAATTTTTCGCTGATTTTCCGGTGCGGAGATGTGGAAAAAAATCTGGGAAAGGCGATTTGTTCTTTTAAAGTATAGCTTTTTTCTCAATTGCTCTGACGACCATCGAAAAATAGCTTTGCTCGTGTTACCACCCGCCCATGAGTTACTGGCGTGATTAAAAAAAACCGGGAATGTTTTGACCGCCAGTCCGCCCGCATGCATTTTTAACACCTGTTGCAACGCGAACAGAGTATTTTTTCGCCATATCATCTAATTTCATGTTTCTTATTTTCCCTTTAAGCTTTTTATGAATGAGGATTCGTTTACCTTGACAACGCAATATTACCTCGTTACTGCTACTATTACCACATTACGTCATGATTTTCCATCCTTCTACACGATATTGCTGTTACAACTGCAAGATAACTGGCATATCTTTTTAATGTAAACAATTTTGTCCATGAGATCTCTTATCATGCCGTTGGAAAAAGTCCTGAATGTACGCTATTTCCTGTTAATACCTGCTTCCTGCTCATCAATATTGCCTCGTTACTGATACTATTACCACGTTACGTCCTATCATCTTCCATCCTTTACACAACGCTGTTACAGCTTCTAGATCACTGGTAAATCCATTTAATGTAAACAATTTTGGATCACGATATCCTTTGTTAAACCGTTGGAAAAACTCCTAAGTACGTTGTTACCTGTCAATTTTTGGTTCCTGCTCGTTATGTTTCTGGCTCATAGCATTTCTTATGCTGTTTGGTTCTACTATGTTTCATTTATATTTCAAATTGGTTGAAACAAATATAGTTGCATGTCTTTTGACTGGTTTAGTATCTGTAACTGTCTGTAATTGATTCTACCTGGACACTTTTCCTAATGAATGTTTTAAGATTCGTAATTTATTCTTTGTAAAAAGTATTCACATTTTTAGATAAAAAATAAGTTTCATTTATGTTAGCTTATTCATTGATATCTTAATGAAAATGCTGAGAAGAATCTTTCTAACTATTCCAAATCATTTCCCAAATTTTGATATAAAGCATTAAAAAGCCTTAATTAGCATTAATTAGTTTTTACAAGCATTTATACTAGCGGGTGGCAGTTAGTGAAAGCTATGGCTAGTTTGTAAATTAAATTTAGTGAGTTCGTCCACCGTATCGAGTACTTTCGTTTTCTAATTTTTTTTCCGACGACACCGCCGCGAAAGACGATTGTAATACTTTCGCTAGGCGAAATTAACAAGTTTAAATAGTATATTTTTATTTTTAGTATATTTTCTGAAGGCGAAACTTGAAAGTGGGTACATAAATTGTTTTTATGAAGATCACCCGTATCACGAGACTTTCAAGGATAAATCAAGAAAGTCGGTGACAGTTAATTAATGTCTACAATAAGTCTTCATCATCTAAAAAAACATGGTGGCCATGACGCCAACACAATCAAGAACTTACGAGAAACTTTAGTAAGGACAGAATGACAGCATACCAGACATATTCTCGCCCTAGAATCTAAAGTTGTGACCACACAATCTATCATAGACTATGTTATAGTCTATGAAAAAATCACTATCTATTCTAAGAGATAAGCCCAAAGTCGAAGAAAATTCGCAAATGGTTTTTTTTCCCAAAAAAAGTTTACAGTCGGTAGTGTTTGCCAGACTTCTTTGAAATTCTCCCGCCGATTATTTTCCGTATACCACCATAACTCATATACCGCCATATTTTCCCGCCTCTACTATCACTGTAACGGACGTAAAATCGTCTAAATCTATCAGCACATTTAAAGAAGAATTGTTATTCCGGTAGCAGAATCAAATTGAACCGATTGTCAATTTCTGAAACAGATCTCTTACCTTTGATTTATGGATCTCGTTAATAGGCTTGTTTTCTTGTTTAGAATCTGATTAAATTGGAGTCGTTGCTACTCCACCGCTTGATTTCTACGTCAGTCTTAGATAAACGCTCTTCCACCATTTACCCTACACCTGTAAGATAAAAGCAAGAAGGGTACACTGCTAACCCATTATCCGTCGCTCGGGGACATTTGCGTTGTATAGTCGTTGTTCATCGATGGTAGACGTCGAAAGCCCGTTGTTACCCGTCGATGATCAACGGATATAAAGTTCACTTTTTGCAATCAACACTAAATCGATGGGTTAGTGTTGGTGAACAACGGCTTTTCTCAAAGCTTTTCTTAGTCTGCCGTTCACCCGTTGTTCGAGCGTCGATGAACAACGCTATTTTCGAAGCTTTTTTCCCTCCGTCGTTCACCTGTTGATCGAGCGTCGGTGAACAACGACTATTCACAAAGCTTTTTTCAGTCTGTCGTTCACCTGTTGTTCGAGCGTTGGTGAACAACGGTCTTTTTAAAAATGATTTTCAGGGTTGTTCACTCGTTGTTTGTGGTGTCGATGAACAACGGGCAATTTAAAGTTTTTTCCCCACCGTTGTTCATCCGTTGTTTGAATGTTGGTGAGCAACGGGACTTTCTATGTTAATTTTTTCACCTTATTCAATCGTCGTTTGGCTGTTGGCGAGGAAAGGGTTTTTCCAAAACTTCTTTTCAACCTTTGTACATGTGTTGTTTAAAGTATGTGGAATCGAACGGCCGAAAAATCGAAAAAAATAGTTGAAAATCACTCTCTCTTTAGAGCCTGGAAGCAAAATAAACAAATTCATAATTTTTTATCGCCGATTTTAACTCGAAATCGAATGGAAAATCTTCCCTGAAAAAAGGACCTCTTTCGTTTTCTACAGAAAGGTGTATCAATAGTAAAATTATTGATACCTTGATCGATTTTACCGATAATTAACTTTAGGTTGTTCATCGATATACTGGTTTGTATCGATAAGGAAGTTTCTATCGATAATTCTATCGCTATATAGGATAGCGATACAACTTAGCGTTGGAAAGTCTTTATCGATAACGTTTTATAGTTAAAGATTTCTATCAATTCTATCGCTAAAAAACAATTAGGCTTTATCGATGAAATTGGTCACAATGCTGGAATAGTTTCTACTTAATTATAGTTAGCACAGAATGAACTAGGATTCTGCTCATCCTCTAGCGAAAAAATATAGGAATTATATCTACAGAGCTCTGCGGTTCAGACTAAGAATGGACCCTTTCCAAAATTAGCCTTACAAACATTACAAACACTTGTCGAAATGACGAAGAAAGCAAGTTGATAAACTAAGCATGGGAGACGCTCATGAAAGTTACGAAGAAAGCGAGTTGATAAATTTGGGATTTGTTAAAATGAATTTGTAGGCAAGTCAAGAAGTTTCAGAAAGTTTAGTCGAACATTTCAAAACTTATGGGAAAAATTATGGGCAAAAAATAAGCTCAAAGTGAAATTTCAACCCTTCGAAAACGCTACACATAGCATAGTAAAAACGATAATCAGTGAAAGATCGAGAAACGCTTTTCTTAGAGCGTGGGAAATTTCTATTAGTATTACGTATTTAACTGTATTGGAATGTCTTCTTTTTCTTTTAAATGTTGCAAAAAAAGAAAAAATAAGTTGCTCAGTAGCGGCGTATTTGATCTTTTTGATTTGATGACGCTGCATTTAATTGTCTTCTTTTTCTCCGTAGATAGCAGAACTGTAAGCAACTGATAGCAGAATATAAGTCCAAAAGTAGCGAAGATGATGTAATGAAATACGCAAATTCAAATAAACTAGCCGTCCCGGCGTCGTCCGAGACGACTCTTTAACATGATTATTACGCTCGCTTCGCTCGCTTTCACTTTAGAAATTACACATATTTTGTTTACTTATGCGAAATATGTTTTAGTAATGTAAAAGGAAAATTTCTACGAACAGTTAGTTATGTTTTCCAAGGAAACATAGTTAAGACATATTTCTTGTATTTTCCAAGGAAAATCACCGAGTACGATTTATTGTATTTTCCAAGGAAAATACATCTTATATACAGTTTTTTGTATTTCCCAAGGAAAATACCCTGTTACGATTTCTTGTATTTCCCAAGGAAAATCATCTTATGTACAGTTTCTTGTATTTTTCAAGGAAAATTACCTAAAAAAATATGTTGAATTTTCCAAGGAAAACTAATTGAAGTAATTTCTTGTACTTTGCAAGGAAAAGGAAAACATCTTTTGTCAAATCACTTAATATAATTTCTTGTATTTTCGGAGGAGAATTACATCAGACATTTTTTTTTATGTTCAAAGAAAATTAAAACTATTTTGATACTACTTTCATCAAGTTGGTTATTGAAAAGAAAACTTTAAAATGATAGAGTAAATTGAATGCAAATTAAATGAAAACTGCCTGGGAAGAAATGAAGATCTTGCATTGCTAGAAATTACCACAATGAAAAATATCTTGTAAATATATTCTTTCGTTTAAGTCCTTTAGCCATCGTGGCTAGCCATCGTGGGTAGACATTCGAGGGTGACTTTGAAAGACTTTGAATAGCTTTGAAAATTTGAAACTTAAATATTTCAAAATGAAAAAGAAAAAGAAGAGTCTTCAATTTCAAAGTGCTCCTGAAAATATTCAAAAAAGAAGATAAGAAAAAGAGAGAAAAGATTAAATGTTTTTCACGGCTTTCATTTTAAAGCTGAAATTTTACTAATGTAAAAACCAACACAGAAAAGGCGCGAAAAAGAATTGCCGTCTGCTTAAAAATCGCTAGCGAAAAAGCTTCATGCGAGAATTGGAGAGTTCCGATTTTAGCGTATTATAATATAGATATAGAGGTTGAAGAAATGAGAAAACAAAAGTGAAAGTTCTAAAGAGCATTGAATTCAATTTATAGCTTGAATGCACAGTAATTGCATCGTCGAGTTAACTCAGTTGGTTAAGGCGTTTGGTTAACATGCAAGCGATCAGTGGTTCGACCCCCCAGATGAATAGCTTTGAAAATTTGAAACTTAAATATTTCAAAATGAAAAAGAAAAAGAAGAGTCTTCAATTTCAAAGTGCTCCTGAAAATATTCAAAAAAGAAGATAAGAAAAAGAGAGAAAAGATTAAATGTTTTTCACGGCTTTCATTTTAAAGCTGAAATTTTACTAATGTAAAAACCAACACAGAAAAGGCGCGAAAAAGAATTGCCGTCTGCTTAAAAATCGCTAGCGAAAAAGCTTCATGCGAGAATTGGAGAGTTCCGATTTTAGCGTATTATAATATAGATATAGAGGTTGAAGAAATGAGAAAACAAAAGTGAAAGTTCTAAAGAGCATTGAATTCAATTTATAGCTTGAATGCACAGTAATTGCATCGTCGAGTTAACTCAGTTGGTTAAGGCGTTTGGTTAACATGCAAGCGATCAGTGGTTCGACCCCCCAGATGAATAGCTTTGAAAATTTGAAACTTAAATATTTCAAAATGAAAAAGAAAAAGAAGAGTCTTCAATTTCAAAGTGCTCCTGAAAATATTCAAAAAAGAAGATAAGAAAAAGAGAGAAAAGATTAAATGTTTTTCACGGCTTTCATTTTAAAGCTGAAATTTTACTAATGTAAAAACCAACACAGAAAAGGCGCGAAAAAGAATTGCCGTCTGCTTAAAAATCGCTAGCGAAAAAGCTTCATGCGAGAATTGGAGAGTTCCGATTTTAGCGTATTATAATATAGATATAGAGGTTGAAGAAATGAGAAAACAAAAGTGAAAGTTCTAAAGAGCATTGAATTCAATTTATAGCTTGAATGCACAGTAATTGCATCGTCGAGTTAACTCAGTTGGTTAAGGCGTTTGGTTAACATGCAAGCGATCAGTGGTTCGACCCCCAGATGAATAGCTTTGAAAATTTGAAACTTAAATATTTCAAAATGAAAAAGAAAAAGAAGAGTCTTCAATTTCAAAGTGCTCCTGAAAATATTCAAAAAAGAAGATAAGAAAAAGAGAGAAAAGATTAAATGTTTTTCACGGCTTTCATTTTAAAGCTGAAATTTTACTAATGTAAAAACCAACACAGAAAAGGCGCGAAAAAGAATTGCCGTCTGCTTAAAAATCGCTAGCGAAAAAGCTTCATGCGAGAATTGGAGAGTTCCGATTTTAGCGTATTATAATATAGATATAGAGGTTGAAGAAATGAGAAAACAAAAGTGAAAGTTCTAAAGAGCATTGAATTCAATTTATAGCTTGAATGCACAGTAATTGCATCGTCGAGTTAACTCAGTTGGTTAAGGCGTTGGTAACATGCAAGCGATCAGTGGTTCGACCCCCCAGATGAATAGCTTTGAAAATTTGAAACTTAAATATTTCAAAATGAAAAAGAAAAAGAAGAGTCTTCAATTTCAAAGTGCTCCTGAAAATATTCAAAAAAGAAGATAAGAAAAAGAGAGAAAAGATTAAATGTTTTTCACGGCTTTCATTTTAAAGCTGAAATTTTACTAATGTAAAAACCAACACAGAAAAGGCGCGAAAAAGAATTGCCGTCTGCTTAAAAATCGCTAGCGAAAAAGCTTCATGCGAGAATTGGAGAGTTCCGATTTTAGCGTATTATAATATAGATATAGAGGTTGAAGAAATGAGAAAACAAAAGTGAAAGTTCTAAAGAGCATTGAATTCAATTTATAGCTTGAATGCACAGTAATTGCATCGTCGAGTTAACTCAGTTGGTTAAGGCGTTTGGTTAACATGCAAGCGATCAGTGGTTCGACCCCCCAGATGAATAGCTTTGAAAATTTGAAACTTAAATATTTCAAAATGAAAAAGAAAAAGAAGAGTCTTCAATTTCAAAGTGCTCCTGAAAATATTCAAAAAAGAAGATAAGAAAAAGAGAGAAAAGATTAAATGTTTTTCACGGCTTTCATTTTAAAGCTGAAATTTTACTAATGTAAAAACCAACACAGAAAAGGCGCGAAAAAGAATTGCCGTCTGCTTAAAAATCGCTAGCGAAAAGCTTCATGCGAGAATTGGAGAGTTCCGATTTTAGCGTATTATAATATAGATATAGAGGTTGAAGAAATGAGAAAACAAAAGTGAAAGTTCTAAAGAGCATTGAATTCAATTTATAGCTTGAATGCACAGTAATTGCATCGTCGAGTTAACTCAGTTGGTTAAGGCGTTTGGTAACATGCAAGCGATCAGTGGTTCGACCCCCCAGATGAATAGCTTTGAAAATTTGAAACTTAAATATTTCAAAATGAAAAAGAAAAAGAAGAGTCTTCAATTTCAAAGTGCTCCTGAAAATATTCAAAAAAGAAGATAAGAAAAAGAGAGAAAAGATTAAATGTTTTTCACGGCTTTCATTTTAAAGCTGAAATTTTACTAATGTAAAAACCAACACAGAAAAGGCGCGAAAAAGAATTGCCGTCTGCTTAAAAATCGCTAGCGAAAAAGCTTCATGCGAGAATTGGAGAGTTCCGATTTTAGCGTATTATAATATAGATATAGAGGTTGAAGAAATGAGAAGACAAAAGTGCAAGTTCTAAAGAGCATTGAATTCAATTTATAGCTTGAATGCACAGTAATTGCATCGTCGAGTTAACTCAGTTGGTTAAGGCGTTTGGTTAACATGCAAGCGATCAGTGGTTCGACCCCCCAGATGAATAGCTTTGAAAATTTGAAACTTAAATATTTCAAAATGAAAAAGAAAAAGAAGAGTCTTCAATTTCAAAGTGCTCCTGAAAATATTCAAAAAAGAAGATAAGAAAAAGAGAGAAAAGATTAAATGTTTTTCACGGCTTTCATTTTAAAGCTGAAATTTTACTAATGTAAAAACCAACACAGAAAAGGCGCGAAAAAGAATTGCCGTCTGCTTAAAAATCGCTAGCGAAAAAGCTTCATGCGAGAATTGGAGAGTTCCGATTTTAGCGTATTATAATATAGAAGAGAAAATCAAACATCATCTAATTTTGGTCATTTAAACCACCATTAACCAACAATTCAAACGAGCTAGACCACCTTGGTTTAGCGTTAGCCGATCAAGTTTTAAAACTCAAAAACATAGGGAATTTTATAACCATGCTGAAGTCAGCGAAACTCCAGGGGATTAACGCATGGTCAAAATGCTTGTAAAGTTTATAAGCTCATTTTGTACTCAAAAGAAGCGAATAATGAGTAGAAAAAGATTTAGTCTGGGCATATGTTTTCTGATTCAAAAATGTTGCCTTATTTGGTACAAATTTTACGAAATTCTTTCTACTACTTTTTCGTTCTGCTATTGCATTACAGTATTTAAAATCTTGTAGATGATTATCCTTAAGTCCTGAAAGTCTTGCACTCCAAAGGCTTTCCACATCATAATTTTGAGTTTTATAAAGATTATGTTTCACCACGAAATAAAAAAACTCGATTATTTTCGAATATTTTCGACGAAGGAGTTTTGGAAAAACCCTTTCCTCACCAACAGTCAAACGACGATTGAATAATGTGAAAAAATTCAACATAGAAAATCCTGTTGCTCACCAACATTCAAACAACGGATGAACAACGGTGGGGAAAAAACTTTAAATTGCTCGTTGTTCATCGACACAACAAACAATGAGTGAACAACGCTGAAAATCATTTTTAAAAAAACCGTTGTTTACCAACGCTCGAACAACGGGTGAACGACAGACTGAGAAAAGCTTTGAGAATAGTCGTTGTTCACCGACGCTAGATCGACAGGTGAACGACGGAGGGAAAAAAGCTTCGAAAATAGCGTTGTTTACCGACGCTCGAACAACGGGTGAACGACAGACTAAGAAAAGCTTTGAGAAAAGCCGTTGTTCACCAACACTAACCCATCGATTTAGTGTTGATTGCAAAAAGTGAACTATATCCGTTGTTCATCGACGGGTAACAACGGGCTTTCGACGTCTACCGTCGATGAACAACGACTAAACAACGCAAATGTCCCCGAGCGACGGATAATGGGTTAGCAGTGGTAAGATAAACGTTACTTTGACGTTCATACAACGTCATTTGGACGCTAACATGCGCGGGAAGAATAAAACAGTACATACAGCAGCAGTCAGTACAGCATCCCACTTCAGACATAATTATCCGGGGCTAATACGGACTAGGCATATAGCGATTTCAAAAAAGTGCAATCATAAGCTTTTCCTTCCTGCGTGAGAGGTTGTGTTAATGTTGTAGTATATTTCGAGTATGATCAACTGATCCCAGAGATGGTTTTTGAGAAAGTTTCCACCAAATTTAGGAAAGCACTTTCGACTTTTCGACTTCGGCTTATTTTTTGGACCCTTAGAAAGCCTTAAAGCTAAGGTAAGTCAATCTCAATATTAGTACCCGGAGATTGTGGTGTATCTTTAAAAATCAACGTGATATTATGATTCGTCAATTGTTATTGACCGATGTGATAATGCTCCTTTCTTCTTGTTAGATCATGCTAAAACAAAATTCAAAATTCAAATTTACTGATGACATAGTGCCACAGAAAGCCAATCACTGTCATAACAGATTCTAAGAATGAAATCACCCCCAATATTTACAAAAATGATTTCTTGATAAAATATCTTTCTTATTACACACCATCTTTGAGGTTTAAGGTACTTTAAGATCAACCTTAAACCTTAGCTATTCTAATACTGATAACGCTAGGCTATTCTCTGGCGCCATTCGGTAACGTAAATAAAGCTTGGCATACACGGGAACGAGGTTGGTTTAAGGTTATCAATAGCAGAATCATATCTTTTCCCCTGTTAAAGAATATGATTAGAAGGTATGGCTGTTATTTTTAGAACCTGTTTTACCTTTGAATTAGAATTTAGGTACCAATTTTCATTTTTTCCGGATGTTTGTAGCTTCTTGAATCTGTGAAAATGTAGTTGTTATTTCTCAACTTCAGAACAAACGATTTTTGGTATTTTGAATCGATTTTTACATCTATGATGGTCCTTGGTAATTCCCTCCACACTTAAAAGAGAAAAACAAAAAAATGTCATTCTAAAATCATATATACCGTCTTTCATAAAAAATACAGTCCAATTCAAACTATCTTTTTTATAAAAAATGACATTTACATACCCTCATATAGAACAGACTCTAGTTTATCCCCAGAGGGGGGAGAACAAAGTAAACAACCCCCGTAGGTGCGTCCCTTAAGGGTCCTTTTTCCAAGCAGCACTTTAAGGGTCGAAATGAGCAAAGATAAGAAAAATTGCGCTCAAAGTGTGTAAAAGTTGGAAAATCTGATCAAAGATCTTTAAGAAAATGTCCCGTAAGGGTTTACCCAAATTTACTCAAACTTAGCTGACTTTTCTCTGCACTGTAAGGGTCCCATTTTAAAGTCCTAATTTTGGGCCACACATTCAGGTCCTTTTTGACTAGACTCTGGTAGATAGCTCACCCGTAAAACGAACGCATGTCGTTAATTTTAATAAGCATTACCTGAAGATTGATGCATCTTTATTGGGTGATAATTCACCAACCAATCCGATGATAGTTGACCAATCAGATCATAGTCGACCAATCCGATAATAGTCGACCGATCAGATCGTAGTTTACCAATCAGATCATAGTTGACCAATCTGATGAAAGTTAGCTAATCAAATGATCTTTGACCAACTACATAATGTTCCTTTGCTTCTCAATCATCATGCTAAAAGGCTAATTTAAATATTGTCAGGTACTAATAACCAAGGGTTAAAAACTTAAATTGTAAAATTTGATTTGAAAATTCATTTTCGTTGTAAAGGTATGTAACAAAGCAAATAAATAAGAAAAATTCCCAAATAACTCGATAAAACCTTAATAACTCGATTGTTAACGACTCTTTGCTGGTTGCCAACATTAAACTTCCTACAAAAGTCTTTGTGAAAAGCCTCCACCACTGGAATCTCATTCCCTCAGAACAAATGTTTTGTGGCTCCTTCAAGTAACTTTAGGCTTTTTCATGTTTCATGTCTCGAATTCTTCATAAATCGAAACCTTTCTTGTTTCACATTGGTACTCCATTTGATATGTTAACTTGACTGTTAAGAAGAATTTATTATGAAAGAAACAAAGCAATAACTGTTTTACTTTTACTTTCGCATACCCAGATTCTCCTTCTTAACAAGGCTTATTCTTTATTTCAGGCTAGGAGAACATTTCGTTGACTTCTAGACACACAAATGTTTTTTTGACTCGGACAATTCCTCTCCTGCTGTTGGAGATTCTGAGGGTTTACTGAAGAATCATAAAGGGTCACTAAAACACCCAATTTTCTTAATAAATTGCACGAAAATACTCACAAAATGATGAAATTAAGAACATTTTTAGGCTCAAAATAAGAATATTTGGATTTTAAAAACGAAGAAGCTACGAAGGAACGATATAATACTTTTTGGATGCAATTCAAAGTGTGAGAGAATATGTGTGAAATATATATGATCTATAATATTGTGTTTGTGCATTGTTTGGCAGGCGTTGATTGATGAGCAAACCTCAAATCAATCGAGGAAAGGGAATCTTATTCCACAAAAAGTGTGATTTCAGAGCAAACGACTTAGGGTGTGTATGCGTCAAAATATGAATTATCTATTCTATAAATGTGTATGTTTTGCGTAAGGCAGGCGAGTATGTATGTGTGAAACGTGTATGTCTATAATATAAATGTGTTTGTGCGTTGTTTGGCAAGCGTTGATTGAGCTAACCTCAAATCATTTGGTAAAAGGAAATCTTATCTCACAAAAAGGGGGATATCAGACCAAACGGCTTAGGGTGTGTATGTATCAAAACATAAATGATCTATTATATAAATGTGTGTGTTTGGCGTAAAGGCAGGTGAGTTTATAAAAATGTGTATGATCATTTCAACTGAGGATTGTTTGTAAAAACATGAAACTGCCAGTATTGAAAAAATAATTTTCATTACTTTAACTACGATATGATCTATATTATAAATATGTTTATGCGTTGTTTGGCAAGCGTTGATTGAGCTAATCTCAAACCATCGGTGGGAAGGGAATCACATCCAAAAAGTGTAATATCAGATCAAATAATTGCGGTGTGCACCAGAGCCTATAAACCTTCATTTTATGAATATATGATTCAAATTCCCGGGGGGGAGGGTGGGTTTACCAACTGACGGTATGTGCGGCGAAAAAATTGGCTTTTAGAATCGCACCCTTACAGTGCAGAAAAAAATCGGTGAAATTTGTACCCTTACAGTGCATTTTTTCAAATTTAGACAACATTTTCGAGCAAAAATTTGCAATTTTTCCCAGATTTGCTGAAATTTCCACCCTTACAGTGCATTTATCAAAAGTCCACCCTTACAGTGCATTTCTGATATTTTGAAAAAACATACCCTTAACCGCCGCACATACCCGTCGGTCAATTTGCCTGACTGCCCCCCCCCCCGGGTTCAAATTATCATCATCATGCTAATTCACATACGTCTCCAAACTTTGTTACTTTAATTCTTCCACTATGGACTTTTTACTCAGCTTTTTTTCTTCCAAGAATAGCTTTTTGTATCTCTAACTCGAACAAAAACCTTGGTCCCTTACACATTTGATAAGCCTTAGATGCCAAGGGGAAATGTCTATCTTGACCTCGATGGACAGTCGAACTTTTTGTTCATTTTATGTAACTGTCTACAAATTACTCAGGAAAACAAATGCTAGATTGTATGTACCATTATATCTAATGAAAGCAAACCTACCTACTTTAAAACATCCAATTTTCTCCATCTTGAAATAGTATTATTTTGAATTCTAAGTATAGTCTACTAAGATAAAACTCCCTGTATAATTCCGAATTTGAAATATTGTCATGAGGACATAGTTCCGCAATTTTATTATTTATGTTCGTAGTTATGGTAACCATTGAATGGAAGCTCACCTTGAGTACGTTAGATAGAAATTTTATTAGGAGAAAAAAACACTTCGCTTTTAGCCTCGGGCGAGGCAAGTCCTCCCGTCGGGGAGTATCAACATGAGAGAAGAGATCCAGGTACCAGGAGGAGTAAAGAGTTCGTTCGGAAATGACACCGACCAGGCAGGGTCGATCGTGCGTCCCCGTCTTCTCGAAGTGTTGAACGTTATTGAATTTTTATGCTTTATGGAACTGTATGTTTGGATATTGTATAATGAGTTATCGAATGAAATTAGACTTCAACATTTTGTGTCTCCCACCTCCTTGATCTACTCCATGAACTCCATCTCCTGTCTTCTAACGGCAGTCAGGCCGATATCCGGGGAAAAACTTTTAAATAAAAATGTTGTTGCTGTGGGCCCAGCCTTAACCGGCTGGCGCACCACGACAATATAGTCTACTAAGATAAAATTCCATGTAGTCACCCATTATAATTCGGTAACAAACAGATACGTTCTGAAAACTCGGCCTGATATACAGTGCAGGGAATACTTTCATTGAATCCAATCAACGGGATGATAAATTGACACGCAATCCTCAGATACAATCACTTTAGTTTAAATTAGTCCTTAAGTTCCACCAAGATAGATTTTCATATAGGTATATAGTAAACAGGATAATTCTCCGATTGCTAAACAACAATGAACTTTCATTCAAAAATCTCTCCCATTGATAACAAATTGATCAAGATCAAGATATCTCGGAAAGCTTATCACTGTATATGTATTGACGGAAAATTTAACTTCTAACAGATATTGTCTATCAAGTTGACACAATTTACTGTTGGAATCAATACATCTAACTCTAAACTTCCTCTAAACAAAGATCTTGATCAATTTATGCGGTGAATGCCTCTTCAGGAACTCCCTCATTACTAAAGAGAAAAATGGTTGCTCATTCTAAAAGTATGAAAGAGAGTGCCAACCATTGAGTTTAAAGCCCGAAGGGCTAGAGTTCAATCTCTAACCTTTCTTAGGCAAGAAAAAGTGAAGTTTTAAAAAATGCGCCGCATTTTTGACGACAGATTGAATCTAGCAATTCCTTTGTTTACGATTGATATTTTTTTCGAAATTTAGGGGTAAATTTTAGTTTCAATCTGTCATTTGTGAAAAAACCAGGCGAACCGCTCAAGGCCGCACAACTTTGGTAGGATTTGTTGGCTTCAAATCCTATCAAGGAGATTGACTTCTAGCCCTTCGGACTTATACTTCATTGGTGCCAACCTTCTGGATATCTCATAGCTATGATTTTAAACAGAAATGATCACAAAATCTTATTTCGAAACAAATATTTTAGTATTATATCTGAAGAGGTTTTTAGCGGTACAATTCTTTCCTGAAAATTGGCGATTGGAAAATAATCATAAAAATTGCTTTTTTCCGAAAAATTGTTTTTTCCTAAAGTACCGATTAACCTAGGTGTAATAAGGATATGTGTGTTTACCTGAAATTTTGGTATCTTCGAAAACAACAACCGCAGTCCAATATCAATTACGGGATGCTTGGAGTATAAACAATTAGAAACGATGATTGAAACGGCAGCATTGTGATCAATTCATGGTTGGTGGACTCAAAGGAAGGGTACCATAAAGGTCAATCGTTAACCTTCCGGTTGGCTCGCTCCGGGTAGTGGCGCGTAGAGAACAAAGGTATAGGCGGGTTCGGTAGATAATAGTTCATACGTCTTTACTTGAAAGAAATTTAGATCGGCGAAAAACGACTGCGCTCATCAGATAAGAAGATGATGCTTTTGTGTGCTCTGGTTCGGAACTGTGGACGAAAACCGCTTTATGCACTTCGGCTTTCTTTAATGATTATCTAGAATCTCCCGATGACTTGATACTAACTTTGATCTGTCCAAATTATTTAGAGCTTGCAGAACGGACCATGCAAGATGGTATCCTCTCTTGAAGCGAACTGTTTGAGTGATGTAGTGTTTCATCAAACTGTTCATCCTGTAAATGAGATTCAAAAATGTTAGTTATATAACCCAATGTAGAGAGTCACCTCAAAAATAGCTGGTTCTTTAAAACCAGAAGATAATTATAATTCACGTGCCATACTCCACTATCTCCACTTAAAAAAAAAAATAAAAATCAATCCGTCGGAAGACAAAAAAACAATGAAAACTAATCCCAATCGGAAAATCTTTTATTTATAAGAAACATTTTTTTATAGGAACATTAGCCTCAGATTTAGGCCCTTAGAATAATAGTTCTATTGTTTGGAACAATAGAAATTTACTGGTTTTGATAAAAATTGACCTACCTATGATTCATATTCTATCCTGTACTGGTATTTGATTTTGATTTCATTCCATGTAACAGGCGACTAATGATGAGCCAGAAGAGGAAGCCGTTACTGCATAGCTACTGTTTCATGATTTATGCTGTGTCAGCTTTAGATAAATCATCCTCCTAAGGAAAATATTGAGTTACCCATACCTAAAAAGTAAAAAACGAAAATTCATTCTGAATTCGTGGGGTGATAATAGCACCCCCTTTTCGCAGACCCACTGGGAACCCTTCCCACTGGAAAAATTGGCCAAAATATCGTCCCCGGTGGAAAGTTATCCTCACTGCATAATATTCACTATTTTTCCAAAAGCCGATCAAAATAAACAATTTTACATACTCCACAAAATACTTCACTTACAAAATATCCTCATTGATATAACCTTGAAACATATTATATTCAACAAACTTTGAAACCTCAACAATTCTGGAACTGTACATAATTTCGAACACTTTGAGGGGTCTATCAATTTCATCCACTGATATTTTACAAATTACATAGCGGTTTTAGGATACGACCGCAAATGTCCAGAAATATCACACCAACTTTATCCCACCCAGATTAATCCTGGTTGGATACTGGATGATGTGATATTTTACAATAGGCGCAAGAAAATTTTCTCACAGGGAAAAGGAAAACTGCATAAAATATAAGGACAAAATTATAATTCATATATTCCTTTCAAATTTCAATTATTTTCCGTATTTGCACCTAAATTTTACAAAACCTTTTTAATTTTATCCCTTCTCCGAATGTCACTTCCTAGGGAGGGTACCCATCTTTCCATATTCACACATCCACAAGCAGCATTAGGATAACGATCGCAAATTTCCCGAAATATCACACCATTCTCTATCCCTTTGGGAGCAATCCTGAAGTGATGGTCCATGATGGGATATTTTATAAAACATATGCTATTTTACCCATCCCCACTGAATTTTCTGACTTTAAAACAAAAGAATTGAAATCCCCATTCATAAAAAGTATGTGAATATCAATCCCAATCGCGAGATTCAGTCCATTCTTTTTACCCCCACTAGCTGAAAAAAAAAACCAACAGGGTATGTGAGAAGGGGGTGTATAATGAAACATTTCAGTGTGTATTTCTTAAATTATCTTAAAATTATATGGCGAGATAATTTCTATAAATCCTAGGCGATTACTCAAATCTAAACAAATACTGCAATTTCCAAATAAATTTCAGGTGTTTGATTTAGCCAAAGACGTATAACAGCAGTGACACCGTAGATACACAACAGATTAAATACAAATAAAATTAAAAATTCCAAGAAGGAAAAGAGCAAACGAAGTAAGCAAATCAAAAGTTCCATCACAGCAAACTACAATAATTGAAAATACAGAACCTCGAAAAACCTTTCAACAAAAACATTTTAGTGTCTTACTAAACTTTCTATATTTGAGTAAGGTACTGGTAACTAGTAGAGGGAACACTTAACAATTTGCATGATAACTAGTAAGTATTCAAATCAAAGTCTCACTTTTCAGCACGAAAATAAAAGAGGATAAAAAAAACTTATAATCGATTACTAGCATCTGTTCGTCTTTGTGATTTCGATATTTTATCAGTCTTGCATGTTAATTTGTAAATACATCTTCAATGACTGAATAATACCCTTTCACCATTTGGTGATGGACCCTTCCTTCTATGAAATTTGCATATATACAAAAAGACTAACTTTACACAGTACGCATGAAACTAAATTATACAGTGCAAGTTCTCGCTTTTCACCTTGAAAATAAGAGAGGGCAAAAGTTATTGCCAACTTCTAGCATCTGATCGTCTATTTGATTTCAATATTGTATCTAGTCTTCATTTTCACAGCCAACTGGTTTGTTGCCTAAATTATTTACTAACCAAGTGAGTCAAACCCCAATTTTAGTAATTGCTGGAAGGTTATTTTCATTTGTATTAAACCACAATGCAATGACATGATAGAACACCTGTTGAATGTAACTGCCAACTTGGACAGTATGTGTGTTAAAATATGTATGTGTAATATAAGTGTGTGTGTGTTAGGGAGGAATGGAAACTATATCCGGATCCAAAGGGTGTGCTATCAGATTGTTGTGATGGTTGGTTATATACAAAGAAGTGAGTGACCTTCTTTTCAACTCACATTTTTAGGACTTCCTCGTAATAATTTACAAATTTTCTATCTTTACATATGTAAAATTATCTTTAACTGTATATACTTGGAATATTATAGACTATGCTATAGTCTAAGACAAATCACTATCTAAGAAATGAGCCCAAAGTCGAAGAAAATTCGCGAACGGGCTTTTTGCCGAAAAGAGTTTACAGCCGGTAGAGTTTTTCAGTCGTTTCTTCGAAGCTCTTCCTCCGATTTTTTTTTCCGTATACCGCCATAACGCCATACAGCCATATTTCCCCGCTTTTACTATCACTGTAATGGACGACAACATCGTCTAGGAATATCATCGAAAATAATATAGTGGTATGAATTCAGGCAGATTGCCTTCTTTATCTTATTTCATTTTTAAATGACTGATATACTCACATAGGTAAACTACTGCATTAAGTAGACCGCACTCGGAGGCGACCCGAAGGCTCCTCTTTCGATAGCTTTCTACCCGAAGGTAGGGGAGGGCGCCACTCTTTCTCCCTGGATTTCTCCACTTACCCTTGATCCTTCTCTTGGTTGCTGAGCATCAAGCAGAGAGGCATCAAGTGCCATTTTGGGAATCTTTGGTATGACCCGGCTGGGGGTTGAACCGACAACCTTGCGAACCGTAGCCGGATGCTCTATCACTGTACTACGGTCGCATCAATATCTCCTCATAAGTCCCTTTAATTCTTGCTCTGAAACAAGCAACGATCCCATAGAAATTCAGTCTTTCAATTAAAAACTTGACGGTAGATTTGTATAAACCTCCTTCGTTGACTTTACCTTTTGTTCTAACAAGTATCTCTTTTGTTTATCCCATCAGTAAAGAATCAGTAATTCAATCAGTATTTTGCTCTTGTATATATTCTCAACTCATACCTTGAACTTTTCACACCGGTTCATCGTCTACCTTCTAGTTGGAATTGCAGCTAGTTCGAGTCATACAATCACTTTACACTAGCGACACACTAAGATCTCCTTCCATAACTCTCTACCTGTTAGAAATTAGAGTCTAGAAGAATATTTATATCATTACTGCAATTCAAAGACGACCGCATACCGACACAAATCGTATGTTCAACGATTAGGCCTTTCGCTTCGATTGACACAGATGAATACTTCAAAAAGCTAAATCTCTAATGTTTTAAAAAAATTAATTTTTCAAGTGAATCATTTACCTATGAATGTCTGTATCTTTGTAAATAGCTATGTAACACCCCTTCTCACAAATCCCCTGGGAACCCTTCCCACTGGAAAAATTGGCCAAAATATCGTCCCAGCAAAATATTGTTCTATTTTTCCCATCCCCACTGAATTTCCTGGATAGAAAACCATCGAATTCAAATAACTTATCTCTGGCAAACCCGGTCTAACTGAATTCCGTGTTATTTTACAATACGAATAAATGCATGGAAATTTGATATTAGCACTCAAATGCATTCATGACCAGGTGAGACCCAAAAAAATATACTAACAAGTCGTCCGTGGGTAAGAAAAATACAATTGATTTTAATCATATTTGGAAGCACTTATTATACTTTGGCGATCCCTTTCGATTTCTGACCTTCAAACTTCAGCGTTCGGGATGCCCTCTTTAAAAATGCATAGGATTTCCCGTCCCCATTTGTTGATTTCTCACCAGATAACCGGAAGATGATTGTTGTAAGGAGCTTGGACTGATTTAACTTTCACCTACCCGCTACAATGATAGATTTTCATCATGATTTATTTGGGAAGAAAGTTTGCCCTTGTCGTAGAAGTGCAGGTGTTTATGGGTGTGGTCTTCTGAATGCGAGATGTGTAAAGTTGGAAAACGCAAATCGCGGAGCTTGAATATTACATCAAAACGTCAACCCTGCAAAATAAATGAAAAATATCATAAGTTTGATAAATATAAATTTGACGAATTATATGGTCAAATATTTACACTATCACTAAGTTTACTTAGCATGGCTTAGGCTAAGTGGTTTGTTCAGGTCCATAAACACCTTTACAACTAAAATCATAGGATTTAATTTCCAAAAAGGAGACAGCTTCGGCCCGAAAGCCAGGATGTTTAAATAAGATATTCAAATATCTGTTTAAAACTATCAAGTGCCACTAGCATCATACGAGATCGCGGTCCTGTACCATAGATTTATAAAGCCCGAAGGGCTAGTTGTCGTTCTTTGGCTGAAAGTGTGCCAAGGTTAAATAGGAAATCCTACATAGGCCACGTGCTATTACAATAGAATTTCAGCGTTTGACCAATAAGAAGATTCGCAGGTTTTCGAAACAAAAGCAGTAATATTTTTTACGATATTCACTTTTTTTTGCTTGGAAGAGCTTAAAGCGACATATAGCTCTTTGGGCTTTATAAATCGATGTCCTTTACCCGTATAGTAGGTCTGGAGTAGGTCCGCGTCGCCCTCCCAAAAAAAAAGAGATTGGGGCGAGTGTGCACATTAATTTGAAGATGGGTTAAAGCTTCGTGTGAAAAAAAAACATAAACGATTTGAAAATATCCACACTGAATTTTTATGTAAGTAAACTATGGAGAATTTGGTATTTGTAAACATCGGCTCCTTCATCTCAACTGGTTAAAAAACCTCGTACGACTGAAAGAGAAATAAGGTCTCTGAAATTGCTTTGCATTCTTTTGATAATTCACCAACCTTTGATGATTTCGCCATTGCTATAAATTTGCTCGTTATCAAAAAGTCAATTCTGGATACAAACTGTATGACCACTTTGAGCACTAGATTTCTTCAGGGGTAGCAAAGGATCAATCTGCGTTGTAATTGCCACATATCTAAAAGATGAGAACGCCGCATGGCCATTTGTAATTCACAATGTCGAAATAAAAAGAAATACAATCCACTTTCTAGCAATCTTAAAGTAATATTTTTGACAAATCACATAAAAAAGAATCATAAACAAATTTTGACGAATCAAAAGTTTGAACAAGTATGAGGATTCAAATAGATGATCACAAATGTTTCACGAGCACTTCACTCTTGTATATTGCTTTACTAGCGCGACCAACTTTTGGATCCTTGGGAGTAATTTTGTGAACATTTTCACAATGATCAAATTGTAGTTGACCAACTGTAGAATACTCCTTCTTTGAAATTATGCTGAAAGACTAAATTTACGTGACATTAAACGCATAATTAATTCAAAACTCCATCACACAATCTAATTTCATTGTAAAGATATCAAATGTTGAAAAGGTGGCAAGAAATTGAACCAACTAGCAACCAATATCATTGTAATATCCGGCAGACAAAGTCGACCCATTAGTACTAGTAATCGTATGGTTTGGAGTGCAATTAACGATTAATCACGAGTAACAAAGGAGAAAATAGTAATTTGCACGAGTCCGAAGGACGAGTGCAAATTACGGTATTTTCTCCTTTGTTACGAGTGATTAATCGTTAATTGCACGACAAAACATACGATTCCGAGGTAATCGACAGTAAATAGTTTTGAAAAAGAATCTTTTTCTAACTTTTAAATTTTTGTAAACATTCGAAAACCTCCTTTTTTTCTTTTGTTTAAAAAGAAAACATTGCAGTGTAATTTTTCTTTGTTTTCAATTAAAAGAAGCTATTGTAACGTAAAATTTCTTTGTTTTTTATTATATAGTAAAAAAAAGTCTCTGACACAGGACTTGGGAGAGAAAAGAATAAGGGGACAAAAGTGTCCCCCCGCCGAAGAGTGCAAAAAGTGGTAATAGTGCAATTAACGATTAATTGCACTCCTCTAAACCAATCAGATTCGAGTAATTTTGCACGGCTGACGATTACACATACAACTACCAACGATACCAAGGACATCAAGAAGCAACGCAAGAAAACGACGGCGACACCAAAGGAAAACTTCCGTCACAAAAAAAAACAAACAAAGTAAATGGTAATTATACGAAGAAATTTCAATTTGAAAGAAGTTGAAGGCTTAAAGATTTCCGCGAAAACATTCTATCAATCTTTGACACATAAATCAAAATTGGTTAATTGCTACTGACAGGACAAAATTAATGAATAATTCACTGATGTAATCGGGAGGTTATTCTAATACCAAGTTTATGTTGTTGGGGGGTTATTTCTATCTATATCGAACCATAGTGCGATGGTATGATAGAAAATATGTTGAATGTAAGTGCTAACTCGGATAGTACGTGCATTAGCAACCACACCCAAAACGTGTTCTATCAGATCAAATGACTTCTTAGAACACATGTTGAGCCCAAGCACCAAATTGAGGGATGTATGATCTTTAATGAAAACGTGTATGTGCGTTGTCCCCTTTGGTTTGATTTGATGAGACTGACCTGAAATCATTGGCAAGTTGCAACCAGATCAGTTAACATGTTGGAACACCTTTTGATCTCAAGTGTCAAATTGAGGGATGTATAATCTTAATAAAAATGTGTATGTGCGTTGTCCCCCTTGGGTTGGCATTGACGAGACTGACCTGAAATCATATGGGAAGTTGCAACCACATTCAAAAAGTGTTCTGTCAGATCAGATAACATGTTGGAACACCTTTTGATCTCAAGTGTCAAATTGAGGGATGTATAATCTTAATAAAAATGTGTATGTGCGTTGTCCCCCTTGGGTTGGCATTGACGAGACTGTCCTGAAATCATATGGGAAGTTGCAACCACATTCAAAAAGTGTTCTGTCAGATCAGATAACATGTTGGAACAACTTTTGATCTCAAGTGTCAAATTGAGGGATGTATAATCTTAATAAAAATGTGTATGTGCGTTGTCCCCCTTGGGTTGGCATTGACGAGACTGACCTGAAATCATATGGGAAGTTGCAACCACATTCAAAAAGTGTTCTGTCAGATCAGATAACATGTTGGAACCAGTGGCGGCCTGGCAGGGGGTGCAAGGTGTGCAGTGCACCACCCAGAAAGACCTGAGAGGGGCGCCAAAAAAGCTTTTCAAGGGGGCGCCAAAATTCTTTTTGATGTTTAGTTGGGCGATTTTGCGCCCTTTGACACGTTTTTAGCGCCTTCTATAAGTGCAATGTAAATTTTTTTTCGCCTGCGGCGCTTCGTTTTATTTTACGATTTTTTTAAAAACTACTATCAACATTGAATTGCGAAAAGTCAAAGCAAGAGAAGTGTTGTGTATCCACCAGGGGTTAAAGAGGATGCTCACCCCCAAAATGAGAGATCGATCGAAACTGCTCGCTGTGGTTTTTGTGATCTTATGCGAACTAACTTTCTCCTTTTTAGAATATCTTATAGGGGGGGGGCGTACGGGGTTTGCGATTTCCGAAATACCGGACAATTTTGCCAAAATTTCCGAAATTCCGTAAAAAAATGCTTGCAATTCCGATAGCGATTTTTTGGGTTTTTTCCCCCGTTTTGACTAATTTTTGATTTTTCATGTATGAATTCCGAAAAAAGGGGATAAAAACTTTATATTACCGAAATTTCAAAGCAAGAATTCACGGGTTTCCGATACCGAAACAATTTCAGAATTCCGAAATACCGAAAGAATTTTGCCTGATTTGCGAAATTCCGAAGAGAAAAGGGTCGATTTCCGCAATTCCTTAAAACCGTACGCCCCCCACCTTATAAGCTGTTTGACCTTTCTTACACCAAATTTTTTTGCCTGCGGCGCCAGAATTACAAACAACCCTTATTCTTGCCAACTTTCGCATTTTTGGGGCCTCTTTCAGCCATTGATCTTTAATGGAGAGTAAAGTAAGACCAGGAAATAACAAGGAAATAGATATCAAATTATCATTACCACTTACACCACCTTCGTATAAATAAAAGTTTGTTAACTCAGGGATTCCGGGCGTTACTTTCAACCAGTCACTGCTCTTACAGTTTAATAGTTTCACTTAATGGTATAGGGCGCGAATAAGGACAAAAATACCAGGGGCGCCAATTTCATAGTTTGCACCACCAAGACAATTAAGCCAGGCCGCTACTGCCTTGGAACAACTTTTGATCTCAAGTGTCAAATTGAGGGATGTATGATCTCAAACAAAAACATGTATGTGCGTTGTCCCCCTTTTGGGGAGCTTTGATTGAATGAGCTTTAATCATGGAGGAAGTGGCAACCACATTTAAAAAGTGTTCTGTCGGCTCAGATAATACCTTAGAACACATGTTGAACCCATTAGCAAAAATTTGAGGCATGTATGATCTTTAATAAAAATGTGTGTGTGCATTGTCCCCACTAGGGCTGCCTTTGATTAGGCCCATCTTAAATCTACGGAGAAGTGGCAACCACACCCAAAAAGTTTTCTATAAGATTAGCTGACATCTTAGAAAACATGTTGAACCCAAGCACCATAACTGAGGTATGTATGATCTTTAATAAAAATGTGTTTGTGCGTTGTCCCCCTTTGGGTGTGCTTTGATTAGACTGAACTGAAATCATTGGGAAGTTGCAACCACATCCAAAAAGTGTTCTATCCGATCAGATGAAATCTTAGAAAACCTTTTGAACTCATGTGTCAAATTGAGGGATGTATGATCTATAAAAAACGTGTATGTGCGTTGTTCCCCTCTTCGCCAGGTTTTGATCTCAAATCAAGGCTGAACTCAATTCATTGGGGAAGAGGCAACCACATTCATAAAGTGTTCTATCAGATAAGATAAGGTCTTAGAACAACTGTTAAACTCAAGTGTTCATATGAGGGATGTATGATCTTTAGTTAAAACGTGTGTGTGCGTTGTCCCTCCCTTGGTTTGACTTTGATGAAACTGATCTTAGATTATTGAGGAAGTGGCAACCACATTCAAAAAGTGTTCTATGAAATCAGATGACATCTAAGAACACCTTTTGAACTCAAGTGTCAAATTGATGGATGTGTGATATGTAAAGAAGACGTGTATATGCGTTGTCCCCCCCCCCCCAGGGCTGGCTTTGAATAGGTCCATCTAAAATCTTTGGAGAGTGACAACCACACCCAAAAAGTGTTTTATCAGATTAGATCTAATCAGATAAGATGTTAGAGCACCTGTTGAACCCAAACACAATAATTCAGGAATATATTATCTTTAAAAAAAGTGTATGTCCGTTGACTCCCCTTTGGACGGGCTTTGATTAGACTGACCTTAAATCATTGGGAAAGTTGCAACCACACCCAAAAAACGAAAAAAATGTTCTATCAAATTAGATGACATGTTAAAACATCCTTTAACTCAAGTGTAAAATTTCAGGATGTACGATATAAAATAAAAACGTGTATGTGTGTTGTCCCCCCCCCTTGGCCTTGATTAGGCCCATCCAAAATCTACGGAGAAGTGGCAACCACATTCGAAAAGCCTTCTTTCTCATTAGATGACATCTTAGAACACATGTTGAACCCATAAGCACCAAATTGAGGAATGTATAATATTTTTACTAAAAAACGTGTATGTGCGTTGCCCCCCCTTGGGCTGCCTTTGATTAGACTGAACTTTAATCTACGGAGAAGTGGCAACCACACCGAAAAAGTGTTCTATCCGATCAGGACATCTTAGAACACCTTTTGAGCCCAAGCACAATAATTTGGGTATGTATGATATTTATTAAAGACGTGTATGTGCGTTGTCCCCCTTCGGGCGGGCTTTGATTAGACTAAACTTGAATCATTGGGGAAGTTGCAGCCTCACCCAAAATATGTTCTTTTAGATCCAGATCAGATGTCATGTTAAAACACCCTTTAACTAAACTGTAAAATTTAGGGATGTACGATATAGATTAAAAACGTGTATGTGTTTTGTTCCCCCTTGGGGTGCTTTGATTAGGCCTATATTAAACCTACGACATGAAGGTTCTACGGAGAAGTGGCAACCACACCCAAGATGCGTTCTAAACATTCAAATGACATCTTAGAGCACTTTTTGAGCCCAAGCACCATAATTGAGGGATGTATGATCTTTAATAAAAAAGTGTATGTGCGTTGTCCCCCCCCCCTTTGGGCGGAGTGAGCTTAAATTATTGATGAAGTGGCAACCACATTCAAAAAGTGTTCTATTGGATCAGATGACATCTTAGAACAACTGTTGAACACAAGCAACAGATTAAGGGGCGTATGATCTTTAATAAAAATGTGTATGTGCGTTGCCCCCCCCCTTTGGGCGGGCTTTGATTTGACTGACCTTAACTCATTGGGGAAGTTGCAACCACACCCAAAAAGTGTTCTATTAAATCAGATGACATGTTAAAACATCCTTTAACTAAAGTGTAAAATTTAGGGATGTACGATATAGAATAAAAATGTGTATGTGCGTTGTCCCACCTTGGGGTGCTTTGATTAGGCCTTTCTTAAATCTATGGAGAAGTGGCAATCACATTCGAAAAGCCTTCTTTCTCATTAGATGACATCTTAGAACACATGTTGAACCCATAAGCACCAAATTGAGGAATGCATGATATTTATTAAAGACGTGTATGTGCGTTGTCCCCCCTTGGGCTGCCTTTGATTAGACTGAACTTAAATCTACGGAGAAGTGGCAACTACATCGAAAAAGTGTTCTATCCGATCAGATGATATCTTAGAACACCTTTTGAGCCCAAGCACAATAATTTGGGTATGTATGATATTTATTAAAGACGTGTATATGCGTTGTGCCCCCCCCCCTTTGGGCGGGCTTTGATTAGACTGACCTTAACTCATTGGTGAAGTTGCAACCACACCCAAAAAGTGTTCTATTAAATCAGATGACATGTTAAAACATCCTTTAACTAAACTGTAAAATTTAGGGATGTGCGATATAGAATAAAAACGTGTATGTGTGTTGTCCCCCCCTTGGGTTGGCTTTTATTAGGCCTATCTTAAATCTACAGAGAAGTGGCAACCCCACCGCAAAAGTATTATATCTTATCAGAAACATCTTAGCACACTTGCTGAACCCAAGAACCAAATTGAGTATGCATGATCATTAAAAAAGACGTGTATGTGCGTTGCCATTCTATACCGTGATCGAGCAATGAACAACAAAAAGTTGTTCTATCACATCAGATGACAGAGGACTGAAATGGAGTTTGCAACCTTTTGATGCCAAGTTCTTTCGTCCATTCAAACGTACTGCAACAATAAGACAAGAATCAACTTCAAATAAAATGCAAAATTTCGGCCAATAATCAAGATGTACAAAAGATAAAGAAAGCGAAACCTTGTTGAAGAATCGAAGTTTTTGCCTCAAAATTTGAGCAAGAAATTTACTAGATGAGTGAGTGTTGCACCGAAACGTCGACCTATTTCAAGAAAATCATAAATCAACATGGTTAAATTTAGACCGCCAATTATGAAGCGCTATTAAGCTCCATAAACACCTTTACGACATAAATTTTACCAAAATACTATTACTAGTAATATAGGGGAGTGCTAGAAACTCCAATCATCATAATAACAGCTCATCCAAAGACAGTCCAATTGAATCAACCACCACTTGATCAAGGAGAGTTTTACAAGGCCTTCCTCCTTTTGTGTACAATTGTGTCACAATTGAAGGAAAGCAATTTGACTGAACGGTGTACGGGTATTCGAAGAACGTGCTAAACATAATTTCGAGGTATCGTCTAAATTCACGAAAAAAAAACTCTCAAAAATTCCTAGAGACAAAAAATAAAACAATAATCCGTCCCTGGCTGAGAACATTATAATGGGAGTTAAAGTCGCCCATACACACATATGAAAAACACTAAACAAATGAATATGCAAACAAATGGATCTGACAAATAGGTTGACTTCCAAAACAATCTAATCATAAATATCTGGAGTCATACTTCAACCGACCATTTGAAGGTTTACCTGTGGAAGAAGGGTAATTTTTCAAAGATGAAAATGTTACCTGCAACTTTTTGAGCTTTCTACATATTTTGACCGATTAGAGAGATTGCTGTTGTCCTTACTAAGAGAAAACTTAACAGGGAAGGCCGAGTTTCCACGTTATCGTATAAGCTTTAAAAGGTCGAGTCAGGCTTGCAATGGAAGGCTTGTTCCACTTTTTGACTGTTCAATCGCATTCAGAGGATCTTTTTTTGCAGCAACCTGTAAAGTTCTTCGATTGACCGCTGTTTAGTTTGACCAACAACGTCATCGTTTGCCATGTTGGGCTTCCATAGGATAGGATATAAGATCCTTTGATGAGAACTTGTTTTCACTTCGCCAGCAGTGAACAGTAAAACAAAAGGCAATGTTCTCTAAATAGATTGATATCACGCAAGTTAAACTTCAGAATTTATTCAGTGCTACTCTAAGCATCATTTTGTTAGATACGTCTCCATTGCTTATGTTAGTGTCCATGAAATTGAACCTTAAACGAACACAGACTCTACATTGTCTCTAAAAAAGATTTTCGTGATATTGTCTGTAGATTCTTTACTTTGGTCCTCTCTTTTGCTTCCGAAGGCAAACCTGTAGAATATAGTTTAATAATTCTAAAGATCAGTGAAGCGTCAAGAGAGGCTAGCTTGATCACAACATTTACTTCTTTAAATTATAGAAACAACAGAGGGCTTAAATGGATACGGGTTCTAATCCATTCTAACTTTCATTCACAAAAACATTATATTTAAGAAGTGTAGATTTACCACATTGTTTTGAAAAATTGATCAAATCATTTACCTGGTTAGTATTACACGGTTTTTTGATTTAGTCGTCTTTCTTAGCAATCTCCTTTTGCATCATATGGTAAGTGTTTTTAGCAGTTACTAAAGTGGCAATTGTGTACACTCGTAATGTACCATACGTTAACAGCTACGGCATTTGAGTCGATTTTGATTTTCATCATCAATACACCTAACAAGGGTGCATGTTGCAGTTGTGTTTGCTGCTTCAATGGGTGGTGTTTATGTCACGATTTTTCTTCATATTTAGAGAATTTTTCATCAAAAAGCTTCTTGAGTTTCTGTTTACCCAATTCCCCTCACATGACATGGGTTGGCCCGGGCAAAGGTACATTCACTTGCAAAGTGTATCACAGCCCTAGTTGAAATCGTAACAAGCCCTTCTGGACGGCTTTTGAAATAGATATACCAATACACAACTAGAACAGCTAGTTCACTGCAATATTGGATGCAAGCAGACATCTATTCTCTAGAAGCACGACACTTTAAAAAAACATCAAAATAGCAGCACTCTGCGTCAAAATTATTTAACTTCCTAAGTGATACTGTGATCTTGTCTTAACATACCAAGGAACATTAGTTTTGTAATTTTTGAAGATTAAAGGAAGTATTGGAAAAGAATGATTAATTTTAGACTTTTAAGACATAATAGTAAGGCGTGAATGCAACTGACAACATTGAGAGTATGTGCGGTAAAATATGTATGATCTAATGTAAAAAAGCGTTGTTCACCTCCCCCTCGGGAAAGTCATGATTCAGCTAACCTCAAATCATTGGCGATGTTATAGCCACATTCAATCACTATTTTATCTTTTAGGAAAGCATTATCAAAACCAAATCCAGAAGTTTTCACCAATAATTTCAATATTTTTTAAGTTAAAGATTTTTCAAAAAGGACCGTTAATTTTGAAATTTTAGACGATTATAGGAAGTACTAGAAAACGCCCAATAATTTCAGGTTTTTAGGATATGATAGTAAGACATGAATGCAACTGACAACATTGAGAGTATGTGCAGTAAAATACGTATGATCTAATGTAAAAAAAGCGTTGTTTCCTCCACCCTTGGAAAAGTCATGATTGAGCTAACCTCAAATCATTAGGGATGTTATAGCCACATTCAATCACTATTCTATCGTTTAGCAACGCATTATCAAGCCCAAATCCAGAAGTTTTCTTCAAAATTTCAATATTTTTTAAGTTAAAGATTTTTCCAAAAGGACCATTAATTTTTTAACTTTTGATAATTATAGGAAGTATATTAGAAAAGCATTATTAATTTCAGGTTTTTAAGATATGATAGTAAGGCATGAATGCAACTGACAACATTGAGAGTATGTGTGGTAAAATATGTATGATCTAATGTAAAAAAGCGTTGTTCCCTCCACCCTTTGGAAAGTCATGATTGAGCTAACCTCAAATCATTGGGGATGTTATAGCCACATTCAATCACTATTCTATCGTTTAGCAACGCATTATCAAGCCCAAATCTAGAAGTTTTCTTCAAAATTTCAATATTTTTTAAGTTAAAGATTTTTCAAAAATGAGCATTAATTTTTTAATTTCGGATAATTATAGGAAGTATATTAGAAAAGCATTATTAATTTCAGGTGTTTAAGATATGATAGTAAGACATGAATGCAACTGACAACATTGAGAGTATGTGCGGTAAAATATGTATGATCTAATGTAAAAAAAGCGTTGTTTCCTCCACCCTTGGAAAAGTCATGATTGAGCTAACCTCAAATCATTAGGGATGTTATAGCCACATTCAATCACTATTCTATCGTTTAGCAATGCATTATCAAGCCCAAATCCAGAAGTTTTCTTCAAAATTTCAATATTTTTTAAGTTAAAGATTTTTCCAAAAGGACCATTAATTTTTTAGCTTTTGATAATTATAGGAAGTATATTAGAAAAGCATTATTAATTTCAGGTGTTTAAGATATGATAGTAAGACATGAATGCAACTGACAACATTGAGAGTATGTGCAGTAAAATATGTATGATCTAATGTAAAAAAGCGTTGTTCCCTCCACCCTTTGGAAAGTCATGATTGAGCTAACCTCAAATCATTGGGGATGTTATAGCCACATTCAATCACTATTCTATCGTTTAGCAACGCATTATCAAGCCCAAATCCAGAAGTTTTCTTCAAAATTTCAATATTTTTTAAGTTAAAGATTTTTCAAAAATGACCATTAATTTTTTAATTTTGGATAATTATAGGAAGTATATTAGAAAAGCATTATTAATTTCAGGTGTTTAAGATATGATAGTAAGACATGAATGCAACTGACAACATTGAGAGTATGTGCGGTAAAATATGTACGATCTAATGTAAAAAAACAGTTGTTTCCTCCACCCTTGGAAAAGTCATGATTGAGCTAACCTCAAATCATTAGGGATGTTATAGCCACATTCAATCACTATTCTATCGTTTAGCAACGCATTATCAAGCCCAAATCCAGAAGTTTTCTTCAAAATTCATATATTTTTTAAGTTAAAGATTTTTCCAAAAGGATCGTTAATTGTGTAGTTTTGGACGTTAATAGGAAGTATAATAGAAAAGTATCATTAATTTCAGGTTTTTAAGATATGATAGTAAGGCATGAATGCAACTGACAACATTGAGAGTATGTGCGGTAAAATATGTATGATCTACTGTTAAAAAAAGCGTTGTTTCCTCCACCCTTTGCAAAGTCATGATTGAGCTAACCTCAAATCATTAGGGATGTTATAGCCACATTCAATCACTATTCTATCGTTTAGCAACGCATTATCAAGCCCATATCCAGAAGTTTTCTTCAAAATTTCAATATTTTTTAAGTTAAAGATTTTTCAAAAATGACCATTATTTTTTTAATTTTGGATAATTATAGGAAGTATATTAGAAAAGCATTATTAATTTCAGGTGTTTAAGATATGATAGTAAGACATGAATGCAACTGACAACATTGAGAGTATGTGCGGTAAAATATGTATGATCTAATGTTAAAAAAAGCGTTGTTTCCTCCACCCTTGGAAAAGTCATGATTGAGCTAACCTCAAATCATTAGGGATGTTATAGCCACATTCAATCACTATTCTATCGTTTAGCAACGCATTATCAAGCCCAAATCCAGAAGTTTTCTTCAAAATTCATATATTTTTTAAGTTAAAGATTTTTCCAAAAGGATCGTTAATTGTGTAGTTTTGGACGTTAATAGGAAGTATAATAGAAAAGTATCATTAATTTCAGGTTTTTAAGATATGATAGTAAGGCATGAATGCAACTGACAACATTGAGAGTATGTGCGGTAAAATATGTATGATCTACTGTTAAAAAAAGCGTTGTTTCCTCCACCCTTGGAAAAGTCATGATTGAGCTAACCTCAAATCATTAGGGATGTTATAGCCACATTCAATCACTATTCTATCGTTTAGCAACGCATTATCAAGCCCATATCCAGAAGTTTTCTTCAAAATTTCAATATTTTTTAAGTTAAAGATTTTTCAAAAATGACCATTATTTTTTTAATTTTGGATAATTATAGGAAGTATATTAGAAAAGCATTATTAATTTCAGGTGTTTAAGATATGATAGTAAGACATGAATGCAACTGACAACATTGAGAGTATGTGCGGTAAAATATGTATGATCTAATGTTAAAAAAAGCGTTGTTTCCTCCACCCTTGGAAAAGTCATGATTGAGCTAACCTCAAATCATTAGGGATGTTATAGCCACATTCAATCACTATTCTATCGTTTAGCAACGCATTATCAAGCCCAAATCCAGAAGTTTTCTTCAAAATTTCAATATTTTTTAAGTTAAAGATTTTTCAAAAATGACCATTAATTTTTTAATTTTGGATAATTATAGGAAGTATATTAGAAAAGCATTATTAATTTCAGGTGTTTAAGATATGATAGTAAGACATGAATGCAACTGACAACATTGAGAGTATGTGCGGTAAAATATGTATGATCTAATGTAAAAAAAGCGTTGTTCCCTCAACCCTTTGGAAAGTCATGATTGAGCTAACCTCAAATCATTGGGGATGTTATAACCACATTCAATCACTATTCTATCATTTAGCAACGCATTATCAGGCCCAAATCCAGAAGTTTTCTTCAAAATTTCAATATTTTTTAAGTTAAAGATTTTTCAAAAATGACCATTAATTTTTTAATTTTGGATAATTATAGGAAGTATATTAGAAAACTATCATTAATTTCAGGTTTTTAAGATATGATAGTAAGGCATGAATGCAACTGACAACATTGAGAGTATGTGCGGTAAAATATGTATGATCTAATGTAAAAAAAGCGTTGTTTCCTCCACCCTTGGAAAAGTCATGATTGAGCTAACCTCAAATCATTAGGGATGTTATAGCCACATTCAATCACTATTCTATTGTTTAGCAACGCATTATCAAGCCCAAATCCAGAAGTTTTCTTCAAAATTTCAATATTTTTTAAGTTAAAGATTTTTCAAAAATGACCATTAATTTTTTAATTTTGGATAATTATAGGAAGTATATTAGAAAAGCATTATTAATTTCAGGTGTTTAAGATATGATAGTAAGACATGAATGCAACTGACAACATTGAGAGTATGTGCGGTAAAATATGTATGATCTAATGTAAAAAAAGCGTTGTTTCCTCCAACCTTGGAAAAGTCATGATTGAGCTAACCTCAAATCATTAGGGATGTTATAGCCACATTCAATCACTATTCTATCGTTTAGCAACGCATTATCAAGCCCAAATCCAGAAGTTTTCACCAAAATTTCAATATTTTTTAAGTTAAAGATTTTTCAAAAATGAACATTAATTTTTTAATTTTGGATAATTATAGGAAGTATATTAGAAAACTATCATTAATTTCAGGTTTTTAAGATATGATAGTAAGGCATGAATGCAACTGACAACATTGAGAGTGTGTGCGGTAAAATATGTATGATCTAATGTTAAAAAAAGCGTTGTTTCCTCCACCCTTGGAAAAGTCATGATTGAGCTAACCTCAAATCATTAGGGATGTTATAGCCACATTCAATCACTATTCTATCATTTAGGAACGCATTATCAAAACCAAGTCCAGAAGCTTTCACCGAAATTTCAATATTTTTTAAGTTAAAGATTTTTCCAAAAGGACCGTTAATTGTGTAGTTTTGGACGTTAATAGGAAGTATATTAGAAAAGTATCATTAATTTCAGGTTTTTAAGATATGATAGTAAGGCATGAATGCAACTGACAACATTGAGAGTATGTGCGGTAAAATATGTATGATCTAATGTTAAAAAAGCGTTGTTTCCTCCACCCTTGGGAAAGTCATGATTGAGCTAACCTCAAATCATTAGGGATGTTATAGCCACATTCAATCACTATTCTATCGTTTAGCAACGCATTATCAAGCCCAAATCCAGAAGTTTTCTTCAAAATTTCAATATTTTTGAAGTTAAAGATTTTTCAAAAATGACCATTAATTTTTTAATTTTGGATAAATATAGGAAGTATATTAGACAAGCATTATTAATTTCAGGTGTTTAAGATATGATAGTAAGACATGAATGCAACTGACAACATTGAGAGTATGTGCGGTAAAATATGTATGATCTAATGTAAAAAAGCGTTTTTCCCTCCACCCTTTGGAAAGTCATGATTGAGCTAACCTCAAATCATTGGGGATGTTATAGCCACATTCAATCACTATTCTATCATTTAGGAACGCATTATCAAAACCAAGTCCAGAAGCTTTCACCGAAATTTCAATATTTTTTAAGTTAAAGATTTTTCCAAAAGGACCGTTAATTGTGTAGTTTTGGACGATAATAGGAAGTATATTAGAAAAGTATCATTAATTTCAGGTTTTTAAGATATGATAGTAAGGCATGAATGCAACTGACAACATTGAGAGTATGTGCGGTAAAATATGTATGATCTAATGTAAAAAAAAGCGTTGTTTCCTCCACCCTTGGAAAGTCATGATTGAGCTAACCTCAAATCATTGGGATGTTATAGCCACATTCAATCACTATTCTATCATTTAGGAACGCATTATCAAAACCAAGTCCAGAAGCTTTCACCGAAATTTCAATATTTTTTAAGTTAAAGTTTTTTCAAAAATGACCATTAATTTTTTAATTTTGGATAATTATAGCAAGTATATTAGAAGAGCATTAGTAATTTCAGGTTTTTAAGATATGATAGTAAGACATGAATGCAACTGACAACATTGAGAGTATGTGCGGTAAAATATGTATGATCTAATGTAAAAAAGCGTTGTTCCCTCCACCCTTTGGAAAGTCATGATTGAGCTAACCTCAAATCATTGGGGATGTTATAGCCACATTCAATCACTATTCTATCATTAAGAACGCATTATCAAAACCAATCCAGAAGTTTTTCACCAAAATTTCAATATTTTTTAAGTTAAAGATTTTTCCAAAGGACCGTTAATTTTGTAATTTTGGATACGATTATAGGAAGTATATTAGAAAAGTATCATTAATTTCAGGTTTTTAAGATATGATAGTAAGGCATGAATGCAACTGACAACATTGAGAGTATGTGCGGTAAAATATGTATGATCTAATGTAAAAAAAAGCGTTGTTTCCTCCACCCTTGGAAAGTCATGATTGAGCTAACCTCAAATCATTGGGGATGTTATAGCCACATTCAATCACTATTCTATCGTTTAGCAACGCATTATCAAACCAAATCCAGAAGTTTTCACCAAAATTTCAATATTTTTTAAGTTAAAGATTTTTCCAAAAGGACCGTTAATTGTGTAGTTTTGGACGTTAATAGGAAGTATATTAGAAAAGTATCATTAATTTCAGGTTTTTAAGATATGATAGTAAGGCATGAATGCAACTGACAACATTGAGAGTATGTGCGGTAAAATATGTATGATCTAATGTAAAAAAAGCGTTGTTTCCTCCACCCTTGGAAAAGTCATGATTGAGCTAACCTCAAATCATTAGGGATGTTATAGCCACATTCAATCACTATTCTATCGTTTAGCAACGCATTATCAAGCCCAAATCCAGAAGTTTTCTTCAAAATTTCAATATTTTTTAAGTTAAAGATTTTTCAAAAATGACCATTAATTTTTTAATTTTGGATAATTATAGGAAGTATATTAGAAAAGCATTATTAATTTCAGGTGTTTAAGATATGATAGTAAGACATGAATGCAACTGACAACATTGAGAGTATGTGCGGTAAAATATGTATGATCTAATGTAAAAAAAGCGTTGTTTCCTCCACCCTTGGAAAAGTCATGATTGAGCTAACCTCAAATCATTGGGGATGTTATAGCCACATTCAATCACTATTCTATCATTTAGGAACGCATTATCAAAACCAAGTCCAGAAGCTTTCACCGAAATTTCGATTTTTTTTAAGTTAAAGATTTTTCCAAAAGGACCGTTAATTGTGTAGTTTTGGACGTTAATAGGAAGTATATTAGAAAAGTATCATTAATTTCAGGTTATTAAGATGTGATAGAAAGGCATGAATGCAACTGACAACATTGAGAGTATGTGCGGTAAAATATGTATGATCTAATGTAAAAAAAGCGTTGTTTCCTCCACCCTTGGGAAAGTCATGATTGAGCTAACCTCAAATCATTGGGGATGTTATAGCCACATTCAATCACTATTCTATCGTTTAGCAACGCATTATCAAGCCCAAATCCAGAAGTTTTCTTCAAAATTTCAATATTTTTTAAGTTAAAGATTTTTCAAAAATGACCATTAATTTTTTAATTTTGGATAATTATAGGAAGTATATTAGAAAAGCATTATTAATTTCAGGTGTTTAAGATATGATAGTAAGACATGAATGCAACTGACAACATTGAGAGTATGTGCGGTAAAATATGTATGATCTAATGTAAAAAAAGCGTTGTTCCCTCCACCCTTTGGAAAGTCATGATTGAGCTAACCTCAAATCATTGGGGATGTTATAGCCACATTCAATCACTATTCTATCATTTAGGAACGCATTATCAAAACCAAGTCCAGAAGCTTTCACCAAAATTTCAATATTTTTAAGTTAAAGATTTTTCCAAAAGGACCGTTAATTGTGTAGTTTTGGACGATAATAGGAAGTATATTAGAAAAGTATCATTAATTTCAGGTTTTTAAGATATGATAGTAAGGCATGAATGCAACTGACAACATTGAGAGTATGTGCGGTAAAATATGTATGATCTAATGTAAAAAAGCGTTGTTTCCTCCACCCTTTGGAAAGTCATGATTGAGCTAACCTCAAATCATTGGGGATGTTATAGCCACATTCAATCACTATTCTATCGTTTAGCAACGCATTATCAAGCCCAAATCCAGAAGTTTTCTTCAAAATTTCAATATTTTTTAAGTTAAAGATTTTTCAAAAATGACCATTAATTTTTTAATTTTGGATAATTATAGGAAGTATATTAGAAAAGCATTATTAATTTCAGGTGTTTAAGATATGATAGTAAGACATGAATGCAACTGACAACATTGAGAGTATGTGCGGTAAAATATGTATGATCTAATGTAAAAAAAGCGTTGTTCCCTCCACCCTTTGGAAAGTCATGATTGAGCTAACCTCAAATCATTGGGGATGTTATAGCCACATTCAATCACTATTCTATCATTTAGCAACGCATTATCAAAACCAAGTCCAGAAGTTTTCTTCAAAATTTCAATATTTTTTAAGTTAAAGATTTTTCAAAAATGACCATTAATTTTTTAATTTTGGATAATTATAGGAAGTATATTAGAAAAGCATTATTAATTTCAGGTGTTTAAGATATGATAGTAAGACATGAATGCAACTGACAACATTGAGAGTATGTGCGGTAAAATATGTATGATCTAATGTAAAAAAAGCGTTGTTCCCTCCACCCTTGGAAAAGTCATGATTGAGCTAACCTCAAATCATTGGGGATGTTATAGCCACATTCAATCACTATTCTATCATTTAGGAACGCATTATCAAAACCAAGTCCAGAAGCTTTCACCAAAATTTCAATATTTTTTAAGTTAAAGATTTTTCCAAAAGGACCATTAATTTTTTAATTTTGGATAATTATAGGAAGTATATTAGAAAAGCATTATTAATTTCAGGTGTTTAAGATATGATAGTAAGACATGAATGCAACTGACAACATTGAGAGTATGTGCGGTAAAATATGTATGATCTAATGTAAAAAAAGCGTTGTTTCCTCCACCCTTTGGAAAGTCATGATTGAGCTAACCTCAAATCATTGGGGATGTTATAGCCACATTCAATCACTATTCTATCATTTAGGAACGCATTATCAAAACCAAGTCCAGAAGTTTTCACCAAAATTTCAATATTTTTTAAGTTAAAGATTTTTCCAAAAGGACCGTTAATTGTGTAGTTTTGGACGATTAATAGGAAGTATATTAGAAAAGTATCATTAATTTCAGGTTTTTAAGATATGATAGTAAGGCATGAATGCAACTGACAACATTGAGAGTATGTGCGGTAAAATATGTATGATCTAATGTAAAAAAAAGCGTTGTTTCCTCCACCCTTGGAAAAGTCATGATTGAGCTAACCTCAAATCATTAGGGATGTTATAGCCACATTCAATCACTATTCTATCGTTTAGCAACGCATTATCAAGCCCAAATCCAGAAGTTTTCTTCAAAATTTCAATATTTTTTAAGTTAAAGATTTTTCAAAAATGACCATTAATTTTTTAATTTTGGACGTTAATAGGAAGTATATTAGAAAAGTATCATTAATTTCAGGTTTTTAAGATATGATAGTAAGGCATGAATGCAACTGACAACATTGAGAGTATGTGCGGTAAAATATGTATGATCTAATGTTAAAAAAAGCGTTGTTTCCTCCACCCTTGGAAAGTCATGATTGAGCTAACCTCAAATCATTAGGGATGTTATAGCCACATTCAATCACTATTCTATCGTTTAGCAACGCATTATCAAGCCCAAATCCAGAAGTTTTCTTCAAAATTTCAATATTTTTTAAGTTAAAGATTTTTCAAAAATGACCATTAATTTTTTAATTTTGGATAATTATAGGAAGTATATTAGAAAACTATCATTAATTTCAGGTTTTTAAGATATGATAGTAAGACATGAATGCAACTGACAACATTGAGAGTATGTGCGGTAAAATATGTATGATCTAATGTAAAAAAAGCGTTGTTTCCTCCACCCTTGGAAAAGTCATGATTGAGCTAACCTCAAATCATTAGGGATGTTATAGCCACATTCAATCACTATTCTATCGTTTAGCAACGCATTATCAAGCCCAAATCCAGAAGTTTTCACCAAAATTTCAATATTTTTTAAGTTAAAGATTTTTCAAAAATGAACATTAATTTTTTAATTTTGCATAATTATAGGAAGTATATTAGAAAAGCATTATTAATTTCAGGTGTTTAAGATATGATAGTAAGACATGAATGCAACTGACAACATTGAGAGTATGTGCGGTAAAATATGTATGATCTAATGTAAAAAAAGCGTTGTTTCCTCCACCCTTGGAAAAGTCATGATTGAGCTAACCTCAAATCATTGGGGATGTTATAGCCACATTCAATCACTATTCTATCGTTTAGCAACGCATTATCAAGCCCAAATCCAGAAGTTTTCTTCAAAATTTCAATATTTTTTAAGTTAAAGATTTTTCAAAAATGACCATTAATTTTTTAATTTTGGATAATTATAGGAAGTATATTAGAAAAGCATTATTAATTTCAGGTGTTTAAGATATGATAGTAAGACATGAATGCAACTGACAACATTGAGAGTATGTGCGGTAAAATATGTATGATCTAATGTAAAAAAAGCGTTGTTTCCTCCACCCTTTGGAAAGTCATGATTGAGCTAACCTCAAATCATTAGGGATGTTATAGCCACATTCAATCACTATTCTATCGTTTAGCAACGCATTATCAAGCCCAAATCCAGAAGTTTTCACCAAAATTTCAATATTTTTTAAGTTAAAGATTTTTCAAAAATGACCATTAATTTTTTAATTTTGGATAATTATAGGAAGTATATTAGAAAAGCATTATTAATTTCAGGTGTTTAAGATATGATAGTAAGACATGAATGCAACTGACAACATTGAGAGTATGTGCGGTAAAATATGTATGATCTAATGTAAAAAAAGCGTTGTTTCCTCCACCCTTGGAAAAGTCATGATTGAGCTAACCTCAAATCATTAGGGATGTTATAGCCACATTCAATCACTATTCTATCGTTTAGCAACGCATTATCAAGCCCAAATCCAGAAGTTTTCACCAAAATTTCAATATTTTTTAAGTTAAAGATTTTTCAAAAATGACCGAATATTTTGTAATTTTGCATAATTATAGGAAGTATATTAGAAAAGCATTATTAATTTCAGGGTTTAAGATAGATAGTAAGACATGAATGCAACTGACAACATTGAGAGTATGTGCGGTAAAATATGTATGATCTAATGTAAAAAAGCGTTGTTTCCTCCACCCTTGGAAAAGTCATGATTGAGCTAACCTCAAATCATTAGGGATGTTATAGCCACATTCAATCACTATTCTATCGTTTAGCAACGCATTATCAAGCCCAAATCCAGAAGTTTTCACCAAAATTTCAATATTTTTTAAGTTAAAGATTTTTCAAAAATGAACATTAATTTTTTAATTTTGCATAATTATAGGAAGTATATTAGAAAAGCATAATTAATTTCAGGTGTTTAAGATATGATAGTAAGACATGAATGCTACTGACAACATTGAGAGTGTGTGCGGTAAAATATGTATGATCTAATGTAAAAAAGCGTTGTTTCCTCCACACTTGGAAAAGTCATGATTGAGCTAACTTCAAATCATTTGGGATGTTATAGCCACATTCAATCACTATTCTATCGTTTAGCAACGCATTATCAAGCCCAAATCCAGAAGTTTTCTTCAAAATTTCAATATTTTTTAAGTTAAAGATTTTTCAAAATGACCATTAATTTTTATTTTGGTAGATTATAGGAAGTATATTAGAAAAGCATGATTAATTTCAGGTGTTTAAGATATGAGAGTAAGACATGAATGCAACTGACAACATTGAGAGTATGTGCGGTAAAATATGTATGATCTAATGTTAAAAAAGCGTTGTTTCCTCCACCCTTGGAAAAGTCATGATTGAGCTAACCTCAAATCATTAGGGATGTTATAGCCACATTCAATCACTATTCTATCGTTTAGCAACGCATTATCAAGCCCAAATCCAGAAGTTTTCTTCAAAATTTCAATATTTTTTAAGTTAAAGATTTTTCAAAAATGACCATTAATTTTTTAATTTTGGATATTATAAAAGTATATTAGAAAAGCATATTTATTTCAGGTGTTTAAGATATGATAGTAAGACATGAATGCAACTGACAACATTGAGAGTATGTGCGGTAAAATATGTATGATCTAATGTAAAAAAAGCGTTGTTCCCTCAACCCTTTGGAAAGTCATGATTGAGCTAACCTCAAATCATTGGGGATGTTATAGCCACATTCAATCACTATTCTATCATTTAGCAACGCATTATCAGGCCCAAATCCAGAAGTTTTCTTCAACATTTCAATATTTTTTAAGTTAAAGATTTTTCAAAAATGACCATTAATTTTTTAATTTTGGATAATTATAGGAAGTATATTAGAAAAGCATCATTAATTTCAGGTTTTTAAGATATGATAGTAAGGCATGAATGCAACTGACAACATTGAGAGTATGTGCGGTAAAATATGTATGATCTAATGTAAAAAAGCGTTGTTTCCTCCACCCTTGGAAAAGTCATGATTGAGCTAACCTCAAATCATTAGTGATGTTATAGCCACATTCAATCACTATTCTATCGTTTAGCAACGCATTATCAAGCCCATATCCAGAAGTTTTCTTCAAAATTTCAATATTTTTTAAGTTAAAGATTTTTCAAAAATGACCATTATTTTTTTAATTTTGGATAATTATAGGAAGTATATTAGAAAAGCATTATTAATTTCAGGTGTTTAAGATATGAGAGTAAGACATGAATGCAACTGACAACATTGAGAGTATGTGCGGTAAAATATGTATGATCTAATGTTAAAAAAAGCGTTGTTTCCTCCACCCTTGGAAAAGTCATGACACTGCAACGACTTCAACGTCAACGGACGCTTTTTTTTTGACGTTCAGAAAAAACTCTTCGTTTTCAAGAGTTTTTTGCAAAGGAATTCGTCATAAACAGTGTTTTATAGTTAAATTTCACATGATTCTGATGAGGAACGGATTCTGCACACGCTGATATATTTTTTCGCGTGGAAACCAAGAAGTTTTCGAAAAATGGGACGATTAAACGTCAAATTTCACCTGCTCATCTTGCTGTTTGTTTTGAAGTTTCATGAATCGTCCACACAAGCAGAAACTGTTGTGAACGCAAACCAAACAAGGATTAACCGGAAGCAGATCACACTTGTTAGTTTACAAAGGAACAATCGTAACCTTAAAAGACACTTCAAGAACAAATCTAAATTCTTGACCATTTTAATCCTTCTGGCTGGAGATATCGAATCAAACCCAGGTCCAGACCATGTCAAGCGTGTTGTTCCTGAACTAGACCGAATGCTACAAAAGAAGGGGATCAAGATGCTCCATCAAAACATCCGAGGTTTGTCGAGTAAACATTCACATCTAGAGGAATTGCTATCCGACTTTCCTAAGATTGACATCCTCGGACTTTCAGAAACTCATCTCGAAAAGTCGCTCGAAGAAACCGACATTTGCTCAATCGAGAACTACGAATTGATCAAAAAGAATCGGCTGACAGGCACCCACGGAGGTGTAGCTCTCTACATATCTGACCGGATCAAATACAAATACAAACGACGAAAGACCTTGAACACGAGCGTTTAGAGTGTATATGGGTCGAAGTCCTCGAAACTAACACAAGTCCGTTTCTCCTCGGCTGTATCTATCGTCCACCCGATACGTCTGACTATTTCCCTCCCGACTTCGATGAACTTTTTCAGAACAATTTAACAGCTAACATGAACGAATACCGAGAGGTCATCTTAATGGGGGACTTTAACATCAATTATCTCGTCCGAAACGACCACAGAGATGAAAAACATTTCTTAAACCTGCAAGGTTTTGACCAAATTATAACAAAACCTACCCGTATAACTGACACATCTTCAACATTAATCGATCTCGCCCTGACAAACGACAAGTCGAAAATCTCCCACGAAACCGTAATTCCCTTATCACTAAGTGATCATGATATGATTGGAGTTGTTCGGAAACGTAACCATCAAAGATATGAACCCAAAACCATCAAATGCCGAAACTTTTCGCGGTACAATCCTGATGCTATGAACAACGAACTTCGCCAAGTCGATTGGAATCTTGTATATCAACAGTCCGAACCAAATGCTGCTTGGAAATACTTCAAACAAATCGTGACTAACTCCTTCAATCGCCATGCCCCTGAAATAACAAAACGCATCAAAGGTCGCCCATGTCCATGGCTCACCCAAGAAATCCGAGCACACCTGAACGATCGTGACAAAGCTGATCGAAAAGCAAGGCGAACGAAAGACGAAGGTGATCGAAATATCTATCGTCGTAAAAAGAACCGATGCACCAATCTCATCAAACAGGCGAAAAACAATTACCATAAAGAAATCCTCACCGAAAACCTCAAAAATAGTAAAAAGTTCTGGGGTCACATCAAAAAACTTTTACCATCTTCAAACGTAAAATCAAAACCAACTGACGTTCTCAAAGACGGTGACGCAACCGCTACTAGCCCAAAAGACAAAGCCGATATGTTTTGTAATTATTACGCCAAAGTGGCACAGAATCTAAAGAAAAAAGCAATGCCACTAATAGACTTTGTCTGGAGACAAGCTAGACCCTTTCCCAACCGCACCGATAAGATTTTCAAGTTTTCAATGGTTGGAGAAGACCTGATATGTAAACTTCTTCAAGGACTCAAACGAAAGAAGGCTACCGGCATCGACCAACTTCCATCTAACCTGCTGAAAGATGCAGCTCCATCCATCTCCAAACCACTCGCACATATAATCAATCTTTCGTTATCCACCTCAGCATTTCCGACCGAGTGGAAGGAAGCCAAAGTGACACCCTTATTCAAATCCGGAAAAATATCGTCTGTCGAAAATTATCGTCCAATCTCGATACTACCAGTCATTTCGAAAATAGCAGAGAAAATTGTCCAGATGCAGCTTACTGAATACCTGGAAGAGAATAATCTACTCACTGATTTCCAATTCGGTTATAGAAAGCACTCCTCCACGGAAATGGCTGCTAACCTCTTCATCGACGATATTCGAAAGCAAGTAGACAAAGGAAATGTTGCTGGCGCCCTGTTCCTCGATTTATCCAAGGCGTTCGACACAATCAGCCACGGTTCGCTACTGAAAAAACTACCGGCCTACGGGATCAGGACGACTGAGCTGAACTGGTTTCAAGACTACCTTTTCAATCGCCAACAATTTGTTTCGTATGATAAAGCCATGTCCCAACCGCAACCGGTCACCTGTGGCGTCCCCCAGGGAAGCATTCTTGGCCCACTTTTATTTCTTATATTTTTCAATGACTTTCCTGACTGTCTTGAGAATTGCAAAACGATCATGTTTGCAGACGACACAGTCATCTACACTGCGGCGAAAAGCTCCAAAGAAGTCAACGACATCCTAAACGCCGAACTCAACAACGTCCAACGCTTCATGACCGAGAACGAACTTATCGTTAACCTGAAAAAACAGGCCAGTCTCACAAAAAAATCTACAAAATAAGTAGATGTATAAATTTTCTTAATTCTACGGACGTCTGTAGAATTACGGCACTCTTTAATATCGACATATAATGTAGAATGTAGAATTCAACTGATTTTGTAGATATTCTAGAACGATTTCACTTTGTGCGCGCTCGAGACTCGAGCTCCAAACCCCTGACCCAAGAACTTTTGTAGTGACGAGTAAACAGTCTAACTGACGAGTTAGGCTAACTGTCTAGATCACTATATATCCGGTATTATGGTATTACGCCATCCACAACCCCGACCGTTAAGTGAGACCACCCCAGTGTATTCTTCGCCCTTACTTGTCAGCGCTAAATTACTCATTGTGGTGTATACAATATAGACTCTATTGTGTAGCAATCTACTAATTTGCCGTAATTCTACAGATGTCTGTAGAAATATGAAATCTACATATTTTGTAGAATAATAATTCTACCCTATATACCCTTCTATACAATATAGACTCTGTTGTGTAGCAATCTACTAATTTGCCGTAATTCTACAGACGTCTGTAGAAATATAAATCTACATATTTTGTAGAATAATAATTCCACCCGTAAATCTACAGACATCTGTAGAAATTTTAAATTTACACCATCTACGTATTCTGTAGAATTATGTGTGATAATGTGTTGGAAAAAAGGAAAGACTGAGGGGATGTTGTTTTCCACCGCTAAGAAATTGCACGATTCTCCCAAACTGAATTTACTCTACGGTGAAACACCCATTAACAACGCTACCAGCTACAAATATCTGGGAATTTTGATCGACCCAGAGCTTCGACTATCCGAACATTTTGAAAAAACAATTAAGATATCAACTTCACGTTTAAAGCTACTGACTTTAATTCGATCGAACGTAACTTCATTCGCAGCCTACCAAATATTTCGTGCTATGGTACAAACTATCATCCTTTACGGGTCATCCACCAACCTAAACCTCAACAGATCTAGCATCGACCGCCTTGACAGTATCGATCGCAGGGCTAGAAGGATCATTAACAAACGGCAAATAGATCGCCATATTATCGAGCCGACATCGAATGTCATGAAGCGTCAAGCATGTTGCCTTGTGAAGAAATGTATGCTGGGTAAAGCAAGTGTGTTGCTGGCTAATCATTTCGAACAAAATAACCACGGTGTCAATACACGAAACCAAAATGCTTTTATTCGTCTGCCCAAAATTCGTTTAGAAGTTGCCCGACGTGGATTCTTCTTTATGGGAGGAAGGTTGTACAATACGCTACCAGTGGAATTGAGAACCGTAAATGACTTTAATATTTTTAAAACAAAATAAAGTCTCATACTTTCAATTTTATTTAAGTATAGTGCCTCTGCTTAGCCTTTAACTTGCCACTACACTATCTCTTTTCTGGATAATTTATTTTTGGATCTAGCGAGGCTTTGGTTTTCACTCTCGTTGCTACATTTAACTATATCCCTAATATTCTGTATCAATGATAGTAAAGAGAGGCATTTAGGATATTTTATCTAATATTTATTTCCGTCTTATTTTTTTTTTTTTTTTTTTTTTTTTTTTTTAACATTTTGAATATGATAATTTCACTGTTTTTGGGTACTTTCTCCTTTTCAGAGTTTACACATTGCGTCACACTTTTCAGTATTAATATTCTCAGTCTCGACATACTGTATTAATAGACTTCACATACATGTATACTTTTAGTCTTGTTACATTAATTTTAAGATATTATAACCTTTTGAAGTATCTATCGATCACAGCGTGGTTTTTCTGCGGGTATAACCTTTCATATTTAGTTTAATATATTCTCTATTAGTTCTATTTTATGTTTGCCTCAGTTATTTTTCATACTGTGTTATGCCTCGTGTTTTTCCTTACTATCATTTACTCATGCCTTTCCAACATTGGAAAGTACGTACACCTCTCAATCAAAACGAGATCTTACATCGTAATTTCTACTTTCATAGCGAATTTAACTCCTCATTCAAATAATTATTTTCAAGTGCTTTTTCATAGCCAAATTCAATACGTTCGTAAACTATGCCAGCATGCCTTTTATTTAACTTACAATTTATTTATTATTTTAGATTTATAACAGGACCAAAGGTAATATCAGATACTTGTAACTGTTTGCGTAATCCTGTATAAATATTCAATAAAAACTAAAAAAAAACAACTTAACTTCGTTCAAAACTTTTATTAATGCCGATTTTTAGCGAGCGATTTCTAGCGCATTCGCGGCATTTTGACTTTGTTTATCATTACATGTGCCATTTTGGGTCGTTATGTAAACCCGAAAATTTTTACGACCGACCAACTCACTTTTAAGACCCAACGAGGACGCGAAATGAAGATATTTGTGATTGCCGCCTTACGATTTTTTTATAGACCTTTTTTTAAAGAGGCAACCCTGTTGAATAATTATGTAGTCCAGCATAAAAACAATGATACAGCCATGCATAATTACTGTTTCATGCATATTATAATAATTATGCTTGGCTATATCATTGTTTTTTTTGCTGGACTACATAATTATTCAACAGGGTGGCCTCATATCATTAAAAAAAGGTCTATTGCGGCAGCGGTACAGGTAATGCTCGCCAAATGTTCCTAAATGTCAATGCCAAAGATGACAAGATAATTTTATTAGGGGGAACATCTTAATGTTTGAATTTTTTTTCAACCAGCAGAGACAAGAGATGAAAACTGGCTTACCGATAGAGTTTTTGAATTTCACTTCTATTGCTGCTATTTGGCGATGTAGACGAAATCGCTTTCTTCATGGTATTCCAACAACACATTTATAATTATAAATAAACTATTTCTTCCAAATAGCATTGCTGTTCCTTTCACAGCAATTATGAAGCGTCCTTGTCTTGAAAGTGTCTTTACTTAAGCCAAAATTGCGATGGCTTTGATGAGATTTCATAAAATTTGGTACGCCATCTTTTCGGAAAACAAGAATTTGATAGCCTGGACTCTAAAAACAATACATATCAGGCGATCGTCAGCCGTAGACGTAGTCATGCCGCGACCGCTCGTGCTCGGCTAAACAGCCGCGCGGCCGTGCAAATCAAGAATGTAAATTACTGACTGAATTTTTTTAGTGAGATTATTTTTTGTTAAATCATAATTTATATTTTTCTAACTTTTGAAATTTTAATTAAATTTTGTTTTTAATTTTCATATTTTGTTGCAATCAAAATATGTAATAAAGGTAATCAATTTGAAATATTTTTAAGCATTTTCAGTCCTCAAATTTTGTCAATTTTTTTTAAAATGGTGGACGGAGCTCCGGTTCGTAAAGAAAACAAACTGGAATAGAATCTCGACTTTTAACAGTTTCAAAGTTTCATGTGTTTTTGTGGCTTTTTCCGGTGGGTATTTTATGCGAAGAGTGCTTTTTAAGAATAGACTCATCAACATCAAAGGGTATTATTGGAATAGGGGTATTATTGGGTTGGCAAACGATATCATACTCCAGCTCCAGGATGGGATGCATCCTCTCTTATTTTCCCCCTATTTTCCATCCACAATCGCAATCTGGAAAGTAAGGCATGTACGCCGGATATCTCCGGCGCAGACTTTGGATTTCATACCAGTCTGGAATTCATGCACAGTACGCCGAATATATTCGGCGTGAGAATGTCCTCAACTGGCTGGGTGTAACACCTTCTTGATCCTCAAAATATTTGGCGTGGCTTTTGCATGGATTCCACACTAGATTTCATAGGCTTACACAAAGGCTACGCCAAGAAATCTCTGGCGTAAATATTCTCTTCTTTCCAGACTGGCCTATTTTCTACTTAACTTTCCTATCTTCTATCCTGATTTTCTGTCTTTCTCAGAAACAGGTATCCGACCCACGTGCGTTTGGTTTGGAAACGCGAAACACGAACGCAAACTACCCATGTCTAAACTTTTCAATATATCTCCAGAACTAACTGATTTTTTGAAATTCTGTAAAAAGTTCTAAGTTCCTGAATAGTTTTACTATGTTCTGTGAAAAAATCATAACCATCAGTCAAATACTCCTTAAGATTGAAGACAAAAATTTGCGAAGAAAAATAAACCTTGAGCACAAAAAATGCTTTTTTTCCACCGAAAAACAAATAACTTTTACAGACTTACCTTCCCCCCAAACATTGAAGAAGCCTCTACTAATTAAAGTAAATGAGATAAGATAAGATTAAACCTTACAATCAACCAGAATTTACAACCTTTCGTTCAAAGCAAAAGACGTGCTTTTCTCGCCGCCATCTTGTTTTAGAATGAGAATTCTAGAGAATTCCATTTGGTTCCCTCCCGCGGTCTTTTTTTCATCCAATCAGATCGCGCGATTTCACGCTCGCTTTCTCTAGTCCAATAAGACTGCAGGATTTGAGTCATGTGACATCTCTATTAAAAAACCCGCGCAAATTAAAATAGAAATACAGGGGGTCACACTACTGGCTACAGGAACTGAAAGCAAGCAATTAAGGCCAATATTTTTGGTTTTTTTGAAGGACAAAAGGTATAAAAAGCTTTACTGAAAGAGGGATAAGGCTGGGACAATCTATTTAAAAGATTTGGACAGAAAAAGGCACTTTTTTGGGTGATAATCAAGATTTTACTTAGAAACTTTAATTCTCTTACCCCCGTCTCGGCCCCCCCTGATATGAGCAAGGGAACCATGTTGGCCACCCCTACTGAAAATTTCAAATCAAAACAAACAAGGAATTAATTCCTGTAACTCGAAGAAAATTGGAAAAAGCTGGTTTTTGACTGTTTCCGATCCTAAAGTGCTATTTTTTGGTAAAAGCTTTGCAATTTATGTTTGGATTTCTAGAAATCTTACCCATTCATTGTCAATACATTTTTTATTTGAAAGTAATCTCTTCATGGAATAAAAAGATACTAGCCAGTACCCGGCGTCGCACGCCCGTTTAGCTGTTTGCTGAACGCATTTAAAGTCATTTGGATGTTGGGAAGGTGGCTTAAACACGATGAAATCAAAATTAAAAGGGAAGAATTCTCTTCAAAGTTTGACTCTATCCCTCCCATATTTTGAAAAAGATTTTTGTAGTAGGGGGAATTTTGTTCAATTTTTTGGAATCGCTTGACTGTTTTGTTAGAAGCACTTGTTATACATTTTTGGAAAGCTAAGGGGTAGGGGAATCGAAATTACTATGTTTCCAATTTTTTTTCGGACACTTTGGTGTGATTTTCGGACAAATATGACGGTCTCAGGCAAAAATCATAGGGTTAAAAATTATTGAAAATTTTAGCTCGAGAAAACGGAGACCTGTTGTATATTTTTGGAAAGCTCTCAAAAAATTAAGATTAGAGATATATTGCAAGTATAGGTGATTTCTGTACCTAACTCGAGATATTAACCCTTGAAAACCGTGTTTTTCAGCCAGAAACAGCTATTTTGTCCAGTTTTTGCGCTTTTTGAAGCTCAATATCTCGAGTTAGGTACTGAAATCACCTATACTTGCAATATATCTCTAATCCTAATTTTTGAGAGCTTTCCAAAAATATACAACAGGTCTCCGTTTTCTCGAGCTAAAATTTTCATTAATTTTTAACCCTATGTATGATTTTCTATCCATCAATCAAAACAAACTTAAAGAACAACTCAAAGTTTTTATATAACGGCGCGAATCTGATTTAACACATTTGTGGAGCAAGAAGCAAAAGTCATATTTTAAAAGAACAAAACATTGCTTGCGAAAAGGAAAGTGACACACAAAAAACAAACCAACAAACAAACACACATACAGACTACGGCTATTAATATATAGATAGTCAAATCTTGTAGGGTCATTTTTCAAAAAAATTTTGCCAAATTCGATTTTCGCATTTCGCCATTTTACCCTACGCAAACGCACCAAATGCTTGAACCACCAAATGCAAGCAACCTTGGTTTACAAACCCAACGCCTTTAACCGCTTGCGCCCAAAGAGACACGGCAGAAATTTCTCATTCACAAATACTTATAGCATGTTATTTACAGACCTTTATTAAGAAAGCTCCCAACCCTACCGGTGCCCCTACAAGGATCCCTACGGGATCCAAAGTTAAATCTTAGGGTAGGCCTTCAGCCTTATATTGTGACTCTCGAGCTGCAACCCTCTGACCCTAACCCTAACTGATAATAACCGAACCCCCGTCTAGGTCCGCGGATTGGAAAATTTCACTTGCATCCTGGAGTATGATATTGTTTGCCAACCTATTGACATGGGAAACTATAAGGTGACCCTGTCCCTGTATGTTTTTTTATTAAGTTGAAGTTGGTTTGATATTCTACGTGTTTGACGTTGGTGCTGAAATTTTGCACAGACAACCTTGAGAATAAACTCTATTGGCTTCCAATAGTTTCCAATTCTAAAGATAACCGCTCTCCCCCACATGAGCCCAACTTGTCATTCCGGCCGAAATGAGGTTTGAGGGTTACAAATTTTTAGAGGGAGCCACACTGCGATGAAGAGTGCTGAAATTTTGCACAGACACCTTTGAGAATAAACTCTATTGGCTTCTAATAGTTTTCAATTCCAAAAGTAGTCACAAAAACTTCAAAACGCAAATTTGAGAATATCAAACGAATATCAAACGTCAAACGTAGAATATCAAACCAACTTCAACTTAATGTTTTGTTTTTGCCCAGACGGTGTCAATCGACAAATCGAATGCCGAACCAATTGAACGCAATTGAACGTAATCGAATCGCAATCAAATATTCCCAAGGATTTGCTGTTCAATTGCTTCAATTACTTTCGCTTACTTCAATTACGTTCGATTGCTTCAATTACGTTTGATTGCTTCAATTACGTTCGATTGATTCAATTATATTAGATTTTATTTGCATTCGTATTGTATTTAAGCGCTTGGCTGCCCACTCTAAAAAGGCTCCGTTATCCACTATAATTTAATCACAATCAAACTCATCGAACATAATCCTGTAATTGTAATCAAACAAAATCGAAGATTAATCTCATGTTTGGGGCTCTTTCAGAAAAAAATTGATATAGGGGGGGGTGGACGACTGGAATTTTCAGATAAAAAAAGCACTCGGAAATCCAGTCAATTTTTCAAAGTGCTTCGGAAATTCTGCTCAATACTTGGAAATTCCACAGAATTCCATATAATAATATCGTCAACTGCTCTAACTTGGGACGATTGGTCAAAACATGGGACTGGTTGATATCTGGCCTGTATTTTCACTTACTCTTAAATCTCTTTGACAACAAATTTGTTTTGATAACTCCACCAAGTTTATCTATCATACTTCTTCGTTCCTCTTAGAGTGCACAGACACTCGCGTGTGCAGGGGGGGGGTCCATGTACAAAAAAGCAGCATGTATCATGGGGTGGGTGGGTGTTTTCAAAAATTTTTTGCTGTTTTGTACTTGTGTACTATACACGGGGGTGTCAGGGTCAAATTTCTGATTTGCTGTTTAGTATACTTGTACTATACAGGGGGTGTCAGGGTCAAATTTCGGATTTTCTGCTTAGTATTTGTGTACTAAAAAGCCAAAATCAAATCAAATTGTGATTTATTTTAGATTTTTGTCAAAAAATTTTTTAAATTCTCAATTGTTTTTGTCAATTTTTGAGAAAATTTTTTTATGGGAAGAATAAAAAACTTGCCCCAAAGTTTCAAGTTTTTTGGCTTGAAATTTTTATTTCATGAAGGGGTGTAGGGGTATATTTGGTAGTTTTCTGGATAGTATATTGTACTATGTAAGGAGGGTGTTGGGGTATATTTGGCAGTTTGCTTGGTAGTATATTGTATTATACAGGGGGTGTCAGGGTGTATTTGGGAGTTTTCTGGATAGTACTGAATAGTAAATTGTAAAATATAGGGGATGTTGGGGTGTTTTTGGGAGTTTGCTGGATAGTATTTTGTACATTTTGTACTATAGGGGTCGGTGGGTGTTTAAAATCGAAATTTTGATACATGCCGCTGTTTTGTACATGGACCCCCCCCCCTGGCGTGTGTTCCACTATGGATTTTTTCCAAATTTGATTTAAAAGCCTACTCGGTGCAAAAGAGAAATCATGTATTTTTCAACACTCCGTTCATTAAATCAAATCAAATGACTTTGGAGGTTCGGTGGAATGGTAGCCGAATTGCCGTCCCATGTTCTGTCAGATAGTCCCAAGTTAGAGCAGCTGACGGTACACCGTTTTTTAGGAGTTGCTATCTCCACCGTGTTCCACCGTGAAGGCGTTCGGTAAAAATGAGCACTTTAGTACTGTGGAAGGTTAGAGGAGTGTAAACATTAACAATTTTTTCTATCAGTCTAATCTTAAACTGCTATATCAGGATTAGAAACTAGGCTAGTATTACCTCTTTTATCTTTCCCTTTACAACAATACAATACTGACAAGTTGACACAACACATTGACAAGTAATCCCTGTGAGAGAAGTTTATATCGAAATCTGCAACAAAAACAAAAGCGGTTTCTTCTACTGATTGCTTTCCTTCGCAGTTGTTTAGCAAATTTCCACCAATGAGATTGCATTTCACACGGACCTTCTTTTTGGCACCCGTTGCCCCTCAGTGCCTTGCACGACAGGCGGCTGTAAAATCCCACCTTCATATTGTTTCAATCCATGATCTGTAGCTTAGGTTTTTTCTCATCTTCAATTTACCAAAGAAAGGGGGAATTTTGATGCGAGAGTTTTTTAAAAGAAGAACTTAAAATCTTAAATATTTTCATTTTGAAGAATAGGTGCAAAAAAGTGAAACATTGAAAAGTTTAATTTTTACTTGCATTGATCGAAATGGGGGATTTGGAAAATTTTCTATGTTTAGTTTTTTGCGCAAATCCCTGTAACTATGGGTGAGCACCCCGTTGCTAAGATGTTGGCTTGAAATCGAAAATGAAACCACTCAAAACGAAAGTAAAATTGACCCTTACTCAAAATCCCGTAATCTTGATATACAAGTTTAAGTCTATACTGTCTTTCCTTTAAAAAGAATGATTTAGATATTTGAACATGATATCAATGATAATTTTATGGATTTCTCCTGAAAATTTCACAAAAATTCATCTAGAGGAAAAGAAATTATGATTAAAAGGAGTTCTTTACCTACCATTTCTTTGCTAGGTTTCCTTACGAGAACCGGAATTTTACCTACCGTTTTTTTACGAAAAGCGAATTTATGTTATGACAGTTAGTTACTTGACTCCCAAGCAAAAAAATGCGCCGCAGAACTTGTTGGTTGGTTGTTTAGCTTGCTGCTGCAAATTAGCAATCAGTCATTTTGTTTTGTTTCAAGATTTTAGTTGTCTTCGGAACTTGATTCAAGTAACTCTCACTCTCGTTGCAAATACATCCTGTAGATGACTGATGTTGTTCCTAGTGTGACTAACTGACTGTATCAGACTGTATGCCAGACTCTATAATTTTATGTTGAGATAAATTTTTTTTCTAAAATTTTGAGTCTGGACACCTAGGCTAGCAACCCCCTTTTTGAAAGAGAGGCAGAGCTAGATCTCTTTTCTATCTTGGAAAACGGCCAAACTGCCATTGCATAAAACAACCTGCCGTTGGATTAGCAGAAAACCAACCAGTAAAAGCTGGTCATTAAGATTGTGCATAAATCGAATTTATCAAACTTTACCGGTATTTTTTGGTGATGACTGGTTGGTTTGGTAATCAAATAATCATTCAATATTGTTTGATTGAATTCAATTGTTTAGTTCGGTAATCGAACAGTTTGATTGACATCGCTAGCAACTCCATAAGTCATGTAACTTTTGTTGGTGTTAAACCAAATAAATTCATTTTTCCATCAACTTTGAACCCTTCTAACTTTTTTTTCTATGCTAAAGAATTCAGGTTTTTTTTTCTGATGGCTCTTATATTGAAATTCTACTTTGTTTCTAATTCAGATCAAGATATAAAATGTCATATAAAAGAAGAAGTAGATCTAGATCTCGAAGTCCTATTCGGGATAGAAATCGAGACAGAAGCTACAGTCCAAAATATGATCGCAGCAGATCCAAAAGAGACCGATCAAGAAGTCCTGATTCTCAAAAATCATATAAAAGAAATAAAGACAGATCTGATTGGGGAAGAAACAAAGACAGATCTGATTGGGGAAGAAACAATATGGACACAGAGATATGGAGAGCTGACAGGGATCGAATAGCGGAAGATGGGGTATCTTATGTTTGGGGTTTCTCACCTAGAGCTCCAAGTATAGATTCAGAAATGAATGATAATAAAGACTCGTCTGATGAAATGAGTGGAAGGGAATCAAAAGATAAACACAAAAAGAAGAAAAAGAAATCTTCAAAGGACAAAAAAAGTAAAAAGAAAAAGAAACATGGTAAACATAAGAAAATGAAAAAGAAAAAGTCGTCCACCAAAAGTAGTGACAGCGAAAGTTCTGATTCTGAGAAATCTGTTAAAGATAATGCAGAAGATGAATGGACTGAAAGAGCCACTTCAGCCAATGTAAATATTGGTCCCCTACCATTATCTATTGCAGAAATTGAGCAAACTACTTCAAAGGACTATGGTGAAGCTTTGCTTCCTGGTGAGGGCGAAGCTATGGCTAAATTCGTACAGGAAGGAAAACGTATCCCCAGAAGAGGAGAAATTGGTTTGACAAGTGAAGAGATTTCTACTTATGAAGATGCTGGCTATGTTATGAGTGGTAGTCGTCATCGACGTATGGAAGCGGTCCGTTTAAGAAAAGAAAATCAAGTATACAGTGCAGATGAGAAACGTGCTTTAGCTATGTACAATAGAGAGGAAAAAGCTAAACGTGAAAATAAAGTACTTGCTGACTTTAGAGAATTGGTTCAAATTAAAAAAGCTTCTGCAAAGAAAAAATAGGGATCATCTTAGTCAGTTTTTAACCTATTTTATTATAGTTTTTATTATTGTTTTCAATTGACTACTTTGTACACAACTTACAACAAATACAAAACCACTTTTGGACTTTTTTCTCTTACCTGTATTTCAAAATATCAATTTTGCTTATTTTTTTACTTACCACAAAAATGGTTAAAAAAATTTTCACTTCATATTTTGTATCAAACTTTAACCTTCTCATGTTTTGTTTTTCTAGATTAGTATAATGAACTTTACAACATGGTACAAAGAGATTTGCACTGAACTAACAAAAAGTGGTCAATTGAAACAGCTTGAAAATGAATTTGTTGGGCAAAAAGATGATTTTGGCAGGGTATCCGTTTTACTTTCAAAAGATGTCTTTTTCAAAAGGCTAATTAAAGAGTCATTCAATGACAAAAACAACAAGCAAAGCGAGTTATACCGTACAACAGGCAACAAGTTATATAGTGCTGCTTCTTATCAAAGTGCTTTGAAAGCATATACTCGTGCTATTAAGCTAGCAGAGCCAAATACAAGTTATGCTTCTCTAGCTTATGCTAATAGATCTGCTGTTCTGTTTGCTTTGAAAAATTATAAATTATGCCAAATTGACGTTGGTTTGTCTTTTGAGAATGGTTACCCTGATGAACTTCACTTTAAACTTTACGAACGAAATGGAAAATGCTTTTTTGAACAGTGCTTTTATCAAGATGCTGCAAACTCTTATAAAGCTTGTCTCAATTCATTGAAAACTGCAAATCTTAGCAAGAAACAGCTTAAAGAGAAGATGGATTCTATTGAGTCTTTGGTAAGTAATTGTCCTTTTGAGGATGATCAAAATACAGAAAACCTTAAATCAATGTTGTATAATTTCTTATACAACCCTCTTACTCCTGTTATCGAGGATAAGAATTTAGTATATCTAAGTGCTAGTCAATCGTTTTCCATCAAAAGTACTCAGTCACAAGGTCGATATGCCATTGCTGATCGTGATATCAAAGCTGGTGAGATAATTATTGCAGAGAAACCATACGCATTGCAATGTTTATCTGAAAGTTTTGAAACGCATTGTTATCAATGTTTAACAAGATTTATAGTTGGTTATCCATGTCAATGTTGCAGTACTGTGTTATACTGTTCATCGGAATGTCAACTTTTATCTTGGAAATCTTCTCATCAATATGAATGTAAATATCTTCAGATGCTTATCAATGATGATATTGGTTTAGGGCACTTAGCTGTCAAAGTCATTCTCAAAAATAATTTAGAAGAACTACGAAAATTCAATAGTATCTATACTGAAAGGGAAAATGATTCTGGATTAAATGATAAAGGTGTTTATGATCCTCAAGATTATTTTTGTCTGTATTCTCTGGTTGGTAACAGTGAATCAAGGAAGCTGTCAGATCTTTTCAAACGTAGTATCATGGCTGTATTCTTATGTAGAATATTACAAAATTCTGGCTATTTACCTTCTAATTCATCCGAAGAGGATTTGGTGATTGTTGCTGGTCATCTTTTGAAGCAGATACAGATGCTTCCTTGTAATGCACATGAGATTTCTGAAGCTCAACTCACCGGAGATGATCTAGCATCAAATGAGCTGAAAGAAATTGGATCAGCCGCATACACAACTTTAAGCCTCCTCAACCATTCGTGTGATCCTTCAGTTGTGCGTCATTGTTATAAAGATGTTTGTGTAGTTCGTGCTTTAAAACATATCTCAAAAGGTCAGGAAATCATCGATAATTATGGATTTTTATATGCTGTTGAGGAAAAACATGAACGACAGCTTCACCTACTAGACCAATATTATTTCAAATGCCAATGTTTACCGTGTAATGAAAATTGGCCATTATACAGTGAGTTGGCTGATGATTTACCTGTTTTCAAGGAGCTAAACGATTTAGAAGTTGTGACATATTTTAGTGAAAATTGGCAAATGAAATTTCAAAATGCAATGGAAAATGTGTTGAAAGGTCAAGACATTGCAAAACATCAAGAATTTTTGTTGAACTATTTAGATCTTTTAACGCGCAAAGCCAAATTGCCAACAATACATGTGAATAACTGTCAAGAGATTGTAAAACTGTGTTTTTCATTGTCAGCTAATTTTGCTAAACTGAAATAACTTTTTTTTTTTTTTTTTTTTTTGAATTGTTTGTAATTGCATTTTTTTATAAGTCATGTATTTATATTTTTAGAAATTTAATACAACTTTTTTTGAATAATGATGAATTTGAATATTCCACATGTCAAATCTTCTTTCAGGGTTGTAAATGAATCTAAAGCGAGACTAATTTTTAAAGCTGTTTCATGGACCCAGATGAACCTAAATAGATTGAAATAGAAATAATTAATTCGCTGAATTCCACTAATTAATTACTACTAATACTAATTAATTTAATTCTCTTACTCTTACAGACTCTTACATTTCCACTTGTTTAGCCCATATATAACTTAAAACTGATCTCGTTACTGTGCCCTAGTTGTATCACATTTTAAGCTTTTTTCACATGTACGTAAAATTTACTTAAGACCTTGAAGGTTGGGGAATTTCCCTAAGCCTACGTAGTGTTTTAAGGCCTTATGTGGAGTTTGCTTACGTTTAAAAAGTTTTGAACGGAAGGAAAAGTCACGTAAGACCCTCTTAATCAACAGAAACTCTACATAATATTACTTTTCGTTATATCTTAAAGTAAAATTTTACGTGCATGTGAAAAAGCTTTAAGAGTGATAAGTCTAAACTAAAATTCTTGAACTAGTGTGTAATTAAAAAATTAAAACCCATATTATGTAACATGATTTTTTTTCTCTATTTTTCAGAAATAGTAATGACAGTTCGTAAAAGATACAATGAAAACAAGGCTTTAGAACCATCACAAAAAGTCCAGAATGTCAACCCAAAAGAAAACAACAACTACTTCCAAAATCCTCAAAATTTCTTCACAATGTCCTTAATGTTAAGGATATCATCAGTTCTTTTAACGCAAACATTTTTCGTACCTGATGAATATTGGCAAAGCACCGAAGTGGCTCATCGTCAAGTTTTCGGTTACGGTTATTTAACCTGGGAATGGAAAGCTCAAATACGATCATATCTCTACCCGTTCATATTTGAAATGTATTTTCAACTACTAAAAATTTTAACTGTAGATTTTTATGTTTTGGTTAGATATGGGCCACACTTCATACAAGCAGTACTAACTGCATATTATGATATTTCACTTCAAAAGTTAACATTGAATGTAACAGACAATCTTGAAATAGCTAATTATTCATACTATCTGAATTTAATGTCTTGGTTTTTGTTTTATACTGGCTCAAGAACATTGTCAAATGTTGCAGAAATGTGTTTTTCAACTATTGGTTTATCATTTATTTCTTTTGGAAAACCATCTGATGTCAACTCATTGGTTTTTGCATTACTATTTGGTGGCATTGGATGTATAATACGACCTACCTGCTTCCTGATCTGGATACCTTTAGTTTTTATTTTACTCTTGAAAAACGAGATTCACATTTTGACTTTGTTGAAAGCTTGTTTTATAGCAGTTCCTGTTCTATTGGTGTTACTATTTGGTATTGATTTTTATTTTTATGGCTCATTTACTGTTGTGCATTGGAATTTCTTACAGTTTAATATTTTGGAGAATATTGGAGAATTTTATGGAGCTCACTCATGGCATTGGTATCTATCACAAGGTTTACCCGTCGTCCTTGGTGTGCAGGTTTTGTTTTTTATTGTTGGTGTTTTTTGCAGCGGACCAAAACAAAAGACTTTGCTATGGATTTCAATGTTTTATATCTTCGTACATAGGTAAAAATCCGGATCAGGGTTCTCAATTCTTGACACTCGCAGGGATTGATAAGATTGTAACGAAATATATAGAAATTAAATGAAAGTTGTTCTATCGTTTGAGCTGTATCATTTTAACAGAGATTTTTATCTACAAACTGGTAGTCTTGGGTTTTCTTTTTTCTACCTGGACTTGGATATCTTATAACTTGTTTCCATAGATTGACTCTTTGTAACTACAATGGAATCTTCATAACTCTAACTTCTATTACACATCTATTTCATTAACTCAAACAAGTTGGCTGGTTCCTCCAGTTAACAATACCTTATAAACCTTACTCTATAGCTATAAATTTCCATAACTCGAACAAATTTCTGTTGCCCTATTACATGTTCGAGTTATGGAGACTCCAATGTTCAATTTTGTTTGTTTTTCTTTCAGCATGATCGTACACAAGGAGTTTCGTTTCTTGCTACCTGTGGTACCCATACTATTATGTTATGCTGGCCAAGGTTTCAAGTACCTCTCAAAATACGTTTCCCCAAGACTACTTTTTCTACTTGTTTTACTATTGAACGTTCCAGTGGCATTTTATTTTGGTTTGATACATCAAAGAGGAACCATAGATGTGTTACATTTCATTAGGCAATCAAATATTGAGGATGAAGATGTTTTATTTTTAATGCCTTGCCATTCCACACCATACTATAGGTGAGAAAGACCTCATTATTGTGACTGGATTCACTATAAATGCAGTGTTCTTGGTTCTAAAATTGCTCTGTAGACCGAGTACACGTTTTTTATAAGAACAAACTATATAAGGCTTCGACGGCTAAAATATTAAAAACAAGTTAGAACATTTAAAGGCTTCACAGTCTCCAAAACACCCGATTTCTTAGGAAAATACCCCCACCCTCTATAATTCACGGGTCATGAAGTAGGTTGGCGTCACTCGATGTACTTTTTAAAATATTGACGTCACTTTGATAAGGTAAAACACGTAGAATGCTTGGTGGGATATGAGCATTTTAGTCTCCAGAAATACCTTCTTTTGATGGATTTGAGCTTCTCTATACCGGCTAATAATGTGATGAATGTTATCAACTTGAAATATGTTTCTTTGTTTCAGTTATCTCCATCAAAATATTGCCATGAGATTCTTAACATGTGAACCAAATACTGAGGTTGATTATCTGTGTGAAAGTGACCAGTTTTTTGAAAACCCTTTTCAGTGGCTTCAAAGGGAATTTCAACCCAGCTCACTCATTGTGACTTATGATAGATTGCCAAAGGTATGGTCTTTTGTTTATTACACGTTTTTTTTTTAAGAAACACACTTTTAAGAAACATGAGGCTCAGAATGCCTAAAAACTAAGAATCATTTAAGAAACATGCTGAGGCTGAGTTTTTCTTAAGAACCTTCCAATCCAGCCTTCCATAAGGCTGATTATGGCAAAAGGTTTAGAAATATTTAAGGCTCAAAAGGGCGATTTCTTAAAAAACGTGTATGGCTTTTTATTTTATGTTTTGCGCGATGAAGGAAGGGTGCACTTATTCTAAGGTATACATTCACTCACGATCGTGTTCAAAAAAGAATGACAAAATTCAACTTTTTTAGTGACGATTTTAAAAAGCCTATAAAATGTGATATTTTGTGGCTACAGTTAAAAAGATTAATTCCCACGTCCCAAAATGACAAAAATTTCTTTTGCATTTGAAACGAAATTTCTAGTGATCTTCAGTGGCTAGTAATTAGTCTTTAAAGTGTGTGAAAGATTGTGGCTAATTTTTTGAGTGGCTAATTCTACCAACTAATTTCAAAAAGGTGTAGCAACTTCAATTTAAAAGATCAGTCACCCAAATTTTGCACAGGTTATATTGAATAATAAAGTTTTGAGATTATGTGAAAAAATGAGGGCTATTGATCCTTGAAAGTGAAATAATGTGGTTAATAGACTTAAAATGCACCCAGAGACAAAAGTATTGAATAAAAAAGTATAATCGTGGAATTTGAAATTTTTTTGCTTGAGATGATACTTATTGAATGGTTTTGTTTTCATTTTCTAAGGATACAGCATCAGAAATGTGAATTTAAGTGGCTAAATACTCCTTGCAATTGTGATGTTTGACTTGAGGAAAAACGTTTCAACAGGCATTTTACGTACTGACTTTATTCACCATGTAAAAAAGCTGTAGTTATGAAATTTTGGGATATTGTGCTAAATATGTGGCTAATTCCATAGAAACACTTTTTGTAATACTTCCTGTATGATTTTGTGTTAAAATGTGTGGTTATTTGCATACTTAGTAACTAGTAGTTTTACTTCATTTTAAGCCTTAATTTATAGATTTTCCCTGTCATTTATTGCCACCATTAATCACATATCAATTTTAAAGAAAGGCATGGAAGGTATCAAAAGAAAGCCAATGAAATTTTCGAAAGTTTAAACAAGGTTATTTTTTTCACTCACGATGTGAAAAAATGTGGGTAGCCTTTTTAACAATCCGGAAATTTTAGTAAGTCTTTTTAGCCACGTAGAATCACAGGGCAACTATTAATTGATACTTTTGAATTCAGAAAGTGAAAATTTGATCATCAAGCTATAGTCTCATATAATTCAGGTCTTTGGAATTCTTTTGTGAATGGGTGTGGCTACCATTTAAAATAAGGACCTTTTTTCAAAAAAGTGTGAATATTAGCCGCATGATTTCACAAATTAGTAAGTAAATACTTCAAATATGTTCTATTTTTTACTAATTTTTCAAGAACACCAGATTCATTATTTTCATCACTACTATTTATTTGCTATATTGTTTTTTTAATTATTGAAAAAATTTCAATACAGCGAGTTCGAGCCACAATTTTTCACATTTATCACTTGAAATTCTTTCACATAAGTATATCTTAGAAAAATTCAATCTGTTATCTTCAACTTTGAACCAGTTCCAAATGTGGATATTCAATATGTGCTTAATTGAGGCTATTTCAAAAAATGATAGAAAAAGGGTAATATTAGCCTCAAAACTACACATTTTGATAAAAAAGAAATTCCAGTGAATTCCTAGAGTCCTAATCTACAATCCTGTATTTTCCCCTCTCTCATGAAACATTTGCTAAGAAGTTACAAGACATTATCCAAAATCAACAAACCATCTGGATAAGGCTATCACTGTGTCTTACTAACATTCTGCCGACTGGTAGTGTGAAGGTTTTGATCACAAACTTGCACGGCAATGGACTGTGTTCGAATCCAAAGCACTTCCAGGTAGGGTGTTGGGAATACCTTCGCCAAATACAAAATATTTACATTCGAGTCGTCTGTATTGGATTGGAGAATCTTCAGAACTTTCTCTTCCTCCTCCTTCGGAAGTACCGAGCTTATGTATGTGTGTTTTTCTGCGACGGAGACGGTAAGGTTCTAATTTATCTACATTCTGACTGACTAAGGACGACGGTAAATCTGCACTTTCACCGTCCTCGATTTTGCGGGTCTTTCCAAATCGCTTCAGTCACTCTACCGTCCTCAAAAGTGCAAATACATAAAATCGCTAGTGTTCTATTTCTAAACGGACAGAAAGTTTTGTTTAGACTCCCACCGTTCACATTTTCTAGCTTGAAATCAAATTATTCATAATACAGGCTGCATAAAGATTCTCGTCGCACCTAAATTCATGATATGCACCATTGTAATGTGTTCTGGCATTACAACACGGGCCCAATAAATAGCTGATTGGTTATAAGTGACGTAAAATCAATCAATACGTCACTTGCAACCAATCAGCTGTTGGGTCCGTGGTAGACATTGTAATGGTGCATATCATGAAATTGCCCTCCTTATTCATGATATGCACCACTGCAATGTCTTCTGACATTACATCACGGAACCAATAACTCATTGGTTGGAAGTGACGTAAAAGCAGTCAATACGTCACTTTCAACCAATCAGCTATTGGGTGGAACGGAAGACATTGCAATGGTGCATATCATGAATTACCATTACCATTTATCAAGACACGGGACACGTTTTCTCTTCTGACGTATATCCTATGTTTTCTTAAGTCCTACTTATGAGATAGCTTGCAGTCTGTATTTAAAAATCATGACATTTGGCACGCTTTCATCTTTTTTATTTAGGATGCTAAATGGTTTTTGAGTGAAAGAAATTATACCATTGTAAGTATAGTCGAGTCGATTTTGTTGTGGGTATGTATAGTGGCTTCATTTATTGTAAAATCCTGGGAATATTATGGTCATACATTTATAACTTCTTTTAGGAGGTTCCTTGAAGAAAAATATGTTTTAATTACTTAAGTATTTTGGAAATCCTCGATTACATCTAACTAATTAGACTACTTAATTCTGATTTGAATTCTCGTGCGCAGAAAATGCAGTTTTTTTGTTGAGTATTCTAAAACCGTCACTTTTTTATATTTATCCAGGTGAAAACGTTATTTCACACCCATCTGCCAGAAGGAAACATTGGAAACTATATCAACATTTATTCAAGATGACTTGAGATGCAACTAAAGCTTTGGCAACTTTCGAAAGCCTTTTTCTATCATTTCCATGTAACAATCAAGCAGAATACAATTTGTTCAAGTTTTTTTGTGTCATATTTTAGTCCTGCTATAAACCGATTTCGTGTGACCTTACTTTCATCTACGAAAGATGAGAATATGTACATGATGATATAGTAACATCTTGAAAACTCAAAGCCTTCAAATATATTTCGCTTTTGGACTTACGCATAGTTTTGTGTTTGTTTTTATTTTGTTTTTATTTTGTGAGTGAAATTTATGTCAGTTAGGAACAGGCAGTTTTCCTGAGTTTTGGTTGAAGATGGTTGACTGGACTTGGTCGATCGGTCTATTAAGGGAAACTTTTCAAACTGTTTAGGTTGAAAGCGAAGTTAATTAATTTTTTGTGCTTATATTTTGTGAGTGAAATTTTTGTCAGTTAGGAACAGACAGCTTCTGCTTGCTGGAGTTGGTTTAAGAACGTTCCTAATTAGGTTTTATTGAATTGGTCTTTTAGGCCCCTTTTAGGGGAAACTTTTCAAACTGTTTATTGACATTTCAGCTAATTTGCTTTGTTCTATCTCTGGTCATCTCCTTCAATTTCATCTTGTCTGTGGTCCCTCTGTAAAACCAAAGAATAAAAAAATCTTCCGAAAGGACTGGAAAAACTTATTTTATTTTAGACTTTCTTAATATTGACTGGGAAGTGAATTAACTTTTGTGCTTATATTTCTAGAAGAGAAAAACAAAAATACAAAAACGAATGACAAAATATAACAAAAAGAAATTCACAGTCTGAAGATGGGAGAGCCGATGGAAATTGACGACTCGCTTTACAGGTTAGTTTCAATGCACCTCTCAAACCTTTCAGTGGTGTCGTCAGCTTGTTTGTCGCCTAGTATTTTTTAGGCATAAGTAAGTCTGAGGCTACAGTCAGAGGCGACCCGAAGCCTCCTCTTTCGATAGCTATCTACCCGAGGGTAGGGGAGGGCGCCACTCTTTCTCCCTGGATTGCTCCACTTACCCTTGATCCTTCTCTTAATTGCTAGGCATCAAGCAGAGAGACATCAAGTACCATTTCGGGAATCTTTGGTATGACCCGGCTGGGGGTTGAACCTACAACCTTGTGAACCGCAGCCGGATGCTCTACCACTGCACTACGGTCGCTTTTAAAAAGTTCAAGATTCCTCTCTAGTCTTTTGGTTTTAATTTTGTGCTCTCTTTTTTGCCATGCGGGTCTTATTCTCATTGAGTGTTAATACACTTGAGTGTTAAGTTAAACGTTTATACACTTTGTACCTCGTATTTTCCACTTTGATCCTCGTACTTTCCACTTTGAGCCTCGTATTATACACTTTGGACCTTCTATTTGTTTTTTCGTTTGTTCAGTCGTCAACGATACGTCCTTGGTGATGGAGCGATGCATAAATTATCTAAAGCCAACGTTCTGATTATTGGTCTTGGAGGAGTTGGCGTCGAAGTTGGTAAGTCACTATAAACTGTTTGTTTTTTCTTTCACCAGTCAAGAGTTATTGATTTTATGTATACTTGAGACATTAGAATTACTTCATTTTTGATAAACTGCTTTAAAAAACATAATCCGATTTAAATTCGACTTCAAATTAGCTGTCAACCCCCTTCCCCCACTTTTCGTAGGATCCCGGGTGGGGGGGGGGGGGGTCAGTGGGTTTACCAACTGACGGTATGTGCTGTGAAAAAAATTAGCTTACAGTGCATTTTTTCAAAGTGCAAACTCTTTTAAAGCAAAAAAATCAAGATTTTCGAGCTAGATTTGCTGAAAAAATAAAAGTTACAGTGCATTTCTGATATTTTAAAAAACATACCCTTGACCGCGGCACATACCCGTCGGTCAATTTGCCTGACTACCTTATCGGCCCTTTTTACGCCGGCCCTTATTTGCGTTATTTTTAGGCTCTTGGCGTAATAAGGACCGGCGTTAAAAGGACCGGTGTAAAAAGGGCCAAAATTTTGCAAATTTTACTTAAAAGTGGCGTTAATTTTTGGCCATTTTTCTTTATGTAAAGAATTTTGGTTATATGATTCGAAGATAAAAAATTATCCATAAAATTGATTTTCTCCATATCTAAAACTTCGCAAAAATCAGTGATTTTCAATGGAATTTTTAACAGTTTACTACTGAAAAATGATATTTGAATGTAAATTGAAGCATAAATGGCCATTGTAACAAATTTTGGCGTTATTTATGGCCCTAATTGGCGTAAGCCCAAAATCAGGCTGTGGCGTAATAAGGGCCGGCGTTGAATTAGGGCCGGCGTGAAAAGGGCCGATAAGGTACCCCCTCCTACCTTCTCCTCCCTCCTAAGATCCTTTACTGAGAAGATCCTTATTTTATTATTTTTCATAGCAAAGAATGTTATTTTGGCTGGCGTGAAGGTATGCTTTGTTTTGTTTAAGTCAACTCTCGCTATTTCGAACTCGAAAAGAGAATTTTATTTGTTCGAATTACAGAGAGATTCAAACCAAAGAAAGAATTTTAAGAGGGGTTATCCTTGACGAGGACTGGGAATTAGCTCGAATTATAGAACACCTTTTTGTGTTTATTTTCTTTGAACTTATTCTTAGATATGTAAGCCTCTTCTTACTGATGCTTCAAACAACATTTCTCCTTTTTGAATATTGGTGCAAGACAGTGTTCAAAGTTCTGCTGTCTCAGACGTAGATTTTTGTCTCAGCGAAATATAAAAAGAGGCTCTTCTGTCTCAAAATTCTACATAACTCACCAAAAGCAAAACTTTTTTCTAAGCTCCATCTCGCACGAAATGATCTTCATTGACCACTGGCTTAATAGAGCGGAATGTCTTTAACTCGAACCTCTGTAACCCGAATGTCTCCTTAACTCTAACAAATTTTATAATCCCTTCAATTAACAATGCTTTATAGGCCTTACTCAATAACTTGAAATTTCCTTTACTCGAATAAATTTGCGTTCCCCGTGCGTGTTCGAGTTATGAGGATACCACTGTAATAGCGCACCGCGCTGAATCTAAAAATATATTTTATTTTTGACATATTAATCATTACTCTCGATGTGTTTGTACGAGCTCCAATTCCGTCAATCTTTGCGTTAATCTCTTTTGCACGTTAATTGTATCATTTGACAAAAGATATATAAGAACTTGCACGTATCTTTAATAGAGCCGCATTGAATTGTGGGATTGTAAACAAATGTCAAACAAAGTGAAAAGTAATAATTATGACGTATGCGTTGCGCAGCGCTATTGATATATCCTTCCTTTTAGTCAGTCACACTCCTGGACAACACAAAATGCACCATAAATGATTTGGGAACCCAATTCTTCCTCCGTGAAAGTGATGTCGACAAACCAAGGTAAATTTGACAAATTAATTCCCCTTTATATACTTACCATGGACCTATGATCTTTGATGTTGTTGATTTCGCAAATAAGTGAGGTTGCAGCCATGTGGCAGTTAACGGTTACGCAAAGTCTTCTTAATTGTTTTGCAAAGATGTCTCCACTTACACCCTTGAGCATAGAGTGATAAGGTACAATTCCTAAGTGTTTAGTATAAGACCAATGTTACGCATTTTAGTCAAATGGTTTACCCTTATTTATTCGTAACTTGGTTTCGTCGAAATATAAACTAGTATCTTTAGCCGCCTTTAAGAATTCGAGGTCGGTGTTTTTGTGCTATTTAATACAGTATGCCCCGGGGGAAAAAGACAGAACATGATTTGCATATAATCAAGGAACTCGGTAAATAAAAAAATTCAAGATGGATACGTACCTTATTGGAACTAATTTTCGCGGGAACTAATATTCGCGGGCGAAAAAAAAATCAGAAAAATTGCATTTCGCGGGTTTTAATTTTCGCGGCTTTGCCCTTTTTGGACAAATTTCTTTCATTTTCCTAGGGATTTTTCAATTTTTTCCATAAAGTTGGAAAAAAATTGTATTTCGCGGGTTAAAAAACCGCGAAAAACGCTAAAATTGATTCCCGCGAAAATTAGTTCCAATAAGGTACCACTTTTTAAGACCTCGTTACCTTACTCAACTTATTGATGGACCAAGTTTCTCAATCCTGGCAAAGCAAAATCTTTGATCGGAGTTTTTTTGAAAAGTGGTACCCTAATGGCGGCACTACTCAATAGCGGTGTAAATGCATCGAGAGTGGGTAGTAGTAGTACTTTCCCTCAAATACTTTTGATGAGCTAGCGTCGTTGGACGTTAATTTTTAACATTGCAATGGCTTCTTCTTGGGTACCAATCCTCAAAAAACCCCAATCAAAGATGGTGGATATAGCTTGGTCCAGGTATATATAAAGGTCAGTGACTGTAATAAACGTCACACTGAAATCGAACTCGATATTCTTTAAAATTCACAATTCCATCCATTTCATTTTTCCAGAGCAGCATCATGTTGTCAACGTTTAGCTGAATTAAATCCTTACGTTAATGTGACCATCATTGAAGATGACTTGAACGCTAACATCAATGTCCTCAAAGATTTCCAAGTAATTTCTTTAGCGTTTTTTACTTGTTCAAAAATCGTCACTTTCATCCTCAGCCTAGTCTACGCAATAGACAGCTCCAGGCTCCAGGAAGTGAAGGAAAGATATGACATAGTCTATCTCAGCCTGGTTCATTTCAGTTTCAAGACTAAGCTCTATATATACAAGTTAAGAACATGTTAAATCTTTACGGACTATAAAACCCCCAATATCTTAGGAAATTACGCAAAAATATTCTCAAAATACCTTATCGGGGAAAACTTCGTCGGGGAAAAGTGACGAAATTTCGGCCAAGTGACGAATATTTTTCCCCGACGAAAATTTTCCCCGGCCTTAATGCGTTTACCAAAACCAGCAAGTGACGAATATTTTTCCCCGACGAAAATTTTCCCCATGAAGTTTTCCCCGATAAGGTAATAAAATTAAGAACATTTTAAGAACATCTGTGGGCTTTAAAAATTTTGGAAACTCTTATAAAAACGTGTAGAACCACTGAGCTTTATATATACCCTGAAGGAGGTTTCTCGAACTAAAATTTTTGATAGGTGTTTTTTTTAAGCTACCCAATAGCGCTGTTAATACATCGAGAGCGCTAGATCTACTTTTTCTCGAATAATTTTGATGTTGTAGCGCTGTTGGACGTTAATTTTCAACACAGTAACTGCATCTTTGCGGGCACCACTTTCCGATTAAAATTAGCGGATATAGTTCGGTCCAGGGTTTAAAAAGGTCAGTGGTAGAACCCTCTAAAAATTTCTGTTCTTCATTTCTTCAGTATGTTTTTGTGTTTCAGTGTGTAGTAGTAACGGAATGTACTTTCGACGAACAAATCAAATACAATGATTTCTGCAGGAACCAGCAACCAACTATACCTGTAAGTACATTTGATTAACATAGCGTCAGCCCCCCTGCTGGTTATGGGGAGGGCTACACCCTAAATTTTTCCCAAAAAAGGAGGTGGCTGGAAGTACACTACCTATATGGGGGACCTATGTACTTGGGGAAGCTAAAATCTCATCACTTAACGTGGGGGACTAAAATAATTCAGCTTAATAGTTGGCTTCAATTAATCAAATTGAAGTTCACGAATCTGCAATATTTTTATAGAAAGTGTGCAAAATATTTTATCTTAAATTTAGAACTGAACGCAATTTACATTGGAAAACCCTTTTTTACTGGATCAATTTTTTGAAAGTGTCTAGGGTCAAAAGTCCTGGGGACTAAAAAAAAAATTCATAAATCTTTGGGGGGACTTCAAACTCAGGGGGACCTAATTTTTTGCCTGGGACCTAAACCCAGGCTGACGCTATGATTAGTACCTGTAATTGATTTTTCTTCTCTAGACTCTTAAGACTCATCGCACAGAATTGATGTTACTCTTTTTGTCATCTGAAAAATGAAGTCGTTGCATTGTTTTTCGCGCGAGTTCTATTTTCTCCCAATCAAATTGCGTCACCGGCGTCACGCATTCGAAAGATTCGAAAATGTTGCAATCAAAACATTGAATTCATTTGTGAGTTTGGTTTTGAGAAGAAAACATTTTCTAAAAATTTTAAACCTAAAATATTGTGATCTTATTCATATTTTGAAAAGACTTTGAGAAACAGAAAGTTATAAAATTTATTACATTGAGATATGATTGTAAGACGTATGTATATATGGAATTGGAATGCTTTGTTTGCTTTAGTTTTCACTACAGACTTTCCTCCCTTCGAAATTCAGTTTTCGATGGGAGCCTTTATTTATCTCAACTTTGTTTTTATTAATGGTGATTCATTTTTTGACATCAAAAACTCCCAAGGATAACCAGTAAGTTTTATTTATTTTGGAGGTAAAAAATGCTAAAGAGAATGAGTAGATATGTGTTGGTGATTTGTAAAATAAAGAGACTTCTTTTTCGAAATTGAAACGTGACGTTAAAATTGACGTTACAGCATTTGAAAAAGATATAACTTCAAGGCAAAAAAATCGATTAAAATTGGATTACAACCTGTACTATTTTATACATCATTTTTTAGCATTTTTTATCCTCTTTCACTTGCGATGGGTGGGAAAATTGTCTAAATATACTTAAATCTCTGTCATCATTTTTGTCATTAACGTCAGAATTTATCAGCCTTTATTTTTTTTTGTCAGAGTGACAGTGCCTATCTTTAGGACAAAAAAGTCGATGGAAATTGTCTTAACCGATACATATATTTTTACACCGTTGAAAAGAGAAAGGGCTGAACTTTCTTTCTAGAGGGGTGGGAAATTGAAAGCTACTCAATTTCTATCGTTCCTGCTCTCTTAAAGTTTGTCAAATTTTCAAAAACGTATAAAAAAAGTAACCTTTACATTATCGCTTCAAACTTTTTTACAAACTTACAAATCTAAGCAAGTTTGGTATTTCTTAAAAGAGGACAGATTCAGTGATTCAAAAATATCAAATTTATGTCTCAAAACGTTATACACAGGAAGCAGTGTAATAAACAAGGGGAGGGAAAAATTAAGAAATTTGCAACATCTAATTTTTTGACGTCAAAAATCTACGTCAAAACCCCCGGATTTGTTTTATGTCAAAAATTGTAACGTCAATTCTGCGCGATGTGGAGTTCTTTATATCCATGTAATACAGTACCAGGATAATTGCAGTTTGTAGAAACTTCTGTAAGACGTTAATTTCTTACTTCCATTATTGTTTGCTTGGTTTGCGTATGTTTAAATTGATCGCATGCTAGACTACTTAACTCTATTAAGCACATTTATAGCGGGGCTTAGACTGACTTTTTAGTGAACATGTAATAAACTTGCCAGGGACATTTAATATTGACTGGTGTATATCTAATCCAAACCAAGTTCAACAACTTCCTTAATAATCGCCTAAATGCAAGCACTTCTAATAGTGAGTTTGATAAGTGTTCACCTATCAGGTTTTTAGCGTTAGTTCAAGAGTACGAGTACCCTTGCGTTAGAAAGGTTGGAGAAATTTCTTTCTAGTTTCTTAGGGGCTTTAAAGTCAATGCAGTGAAATATAAAACATGTAAAAGCCAGAGATAATAAATTATATGCTTCGTAGGGAAATATTGCATTGGTGGTACTTTTAGATCTAAGTTTCTGTAGTACGTTCTGGCCCTTCAAAACCGGCAGGCGTGTATGCACGGTTTGAATTTGCCAATCTAACGAGGCCCAGACTTAAGGCCATAACTCTTGACCACTTGATTTAAAAGGGCATAAACTGAATGCTTTTAGAAAGAGTATAAGAATTACTTTCCAATGGTACTAAAACCATTGTCTAAATCTCAAGGCACAAGCTTTCATGCTAATTTGAAATTTTGGATTTAAAAAAAAATAGTTGGAAATTTTCACATTTTTCAGAAAATGTTGGACGCTGGAAAGATTAAAAGAGACGGCTTTATTTTTATGCATCTTAAAACTTGTAAAAGATGGTGGACGTAATATAGGCCGTGTATTATAAAGCCCAGAATAAAAGGTAAAATTTTCACTCGATTCTACTACAGTTCAAAGTAGTTCAAAAGCTCAGATAATATCTAGAATTATGTTTTGATTCTATATTGGGTCAATCGTGACGGAGTTGGAAGTATCGACTGAAGTCGTTTATAATGCGTGTAATACAGTAGTATAGCCGGCATATAATAATACAATTATTGTTACGCGATTTAGTTTGTATAAAATCTAAAATATACTAAAATTTGTTCCATTTATTACTTTTTGCTTTGAATTGATCGTCTAGCTTGCTAGATTATTGGAAGTAGGGAGTTTATGTACCTTATCGGCCCTTTTTACGCCGGCCTCTATTATGCAAAAAAATTCAATTTTTTTCTATTTTTAGTCCGGCCTTTATTTAATTCCGACCCCTTACACCGGCTCTTATTAAAAAAAATAACACCAACAAGGGCCTAGGTAAAAAGGGCCAATAAATTATACTCTTGAGGGCGGTGGACTGAATGAAACGATTTGGAAATCGAGTATGGAAAAGTGTTTAATTAGTGTCATTCTCAGACAATCAGGATCTAGACAAATCAGAAGTTAACCGTCTCTGACACATAAAAGACACTTACATAAAGTGGCTAGTGAGAAATCATCAATATCGGAAAGAGGTAAATCTTGTCAGTTGAAAAATGAACCCAACAATTACTTTCTTCAATTCTTCGTAATAAAAGTTAGATAAAGTCAAATAATTACAAATAAGTGTATAAAAACAAGCTAGGATAAAGTAGAATGCGTAATGTTTTCGACAAATTAAACCCCTGCTAAATTTTACACAATTGATCCATCGCCAAATTGAATCCACATTAAAATTAATCCACTTAAGGTAAAAAGCTTCCTTTTTTTAAAAATAAACTACCTGGAGACCTTCATTCTATGGCATAAAGTAGGTCCGTATTGTCTGTGTTAAAATTCAAATATTTCTGTTTGTTTACCCTCTTACATTACATTACAACGTACACTAATGTTACAAAAAAAGTTAAATTTACAATACAATACAATCACGTTTTTCTTTTTCTTGAAGATGCTCGGGAAGTCCACCCAATCGATTTATACAAAACTCGATATCTCGATCAATGTCGATCTCAACCCCATTTAATTTCAATGTTTCAGCATTCATTTTCTTTTGAAGTTTTTTCACGATAAAAAGAATAGTCAAAGCTTCTTCGTGTTCTTGACGTAATTTCAAATGCTTCGCCATGAATAAAGCCTCTCTTAAATCATTTGGATGATATTGTCTCTTTAGCTTTTTGAAGAGCTTTTTCGAATGTTTTGAGGCTTCTTTATAATCATTTTCACGAATGAAACAACAAATATAAAGTATTCTGCATCGGAATTTCACTCTCGTTAAATAACTTGTTGTTGATTTACACCTAGGATCAATGAAAGACAACAATTGCTCTTTAACGAAATCAATAGTTTCAACTTCGTTCAGAATCAACATTTTACACAAACTGTCGAGATGGGAAAACAAAGGTAACGCATCTGCAAATTGACGGAATCTCTGGTAAATCTCTGCACATTTTTCGTATGCTCCTGTATCGAAAAGAGCACGACCGACTTCAGATAATGTGATGTCTCCTTCAACACATGATTTTTGATCAGCATCGAAAGTCAAAGAGTTAAAAATCTTCAAACCTTCCTCCGTCATTCCATTCAATATCAATAAACACGCAATCAACGTTTTACAAGGATACCATAGATATGTCAAGTCTGAATATTTCTTTATCAACTGTAATCCAGCATCGTAGTTTCCAAGTTCCTTATAAGAAAGAGCAAGTGGGAATGTTTCATCAAAATTCAACGTTTCTTGACTTTGATGCCCCTCAAAATCGCCATCAAATAAGATGGCTGTAATTTCACTGTAATCATTGTAATCATTGTCTTCTAAATGCTTCTGAATTTTCTGGATGAGTAATTCTTTCTCAGGAGATTCCTCTACAACATTCGTCTTCACTTCCTTCAACAGTTTTTTCAGAGGATCTTTTTCCGAACGATCAATCATACAATATTTTAACCAATAGACAGTGATGTCAGTTTTGTTGTGTGGTCGTACCTCATAACTTTCTTTAACGAGCTGTTCCCTTAAATTATCGTATCCGGTACTATCGAGGTCCACGTTAATAACCCAAATTCTGTAATCAATGATATCGATGAAAATTGTTTTATATTTCGGTTCCTTCCAAAGATGATAGAGATGAGGAGCCCAAAGAACTGCAAGTTTTTCGCCATCTTCATCATAAATGCAATTAACAATCGTATCATAAAACTTTTTGACCGCTTCAAATTCGATGTTCTTTTCGAAAAGGTAATATTGGATTGATATTTGATAAAGGGAATGCACCGTCCAAAAATTTTCGGGTGCTAGATGCGTCAATTCTTGAAACCTTTGATTGCATTTGATCATGGAATAATCTAACAAAAGTGTTTTTGCTTTCGTATATTCAAGTTTGTTCTCAAAGCAACGTTCAAGGAAACGTTCGTCGATAAAACTACCATCGAGTATACCGAATAAATATAGGAAAGACATCATCGATTGGTCGTTAGATTGTTCGATTCTTTTGATAGTGATTTGAAAAGATGAAAAGACGGACGATCGAACTCCATAATGAGTGACAGCTTTTTGTGATAAAGTATCGAGCTTGTAATCTTGAAGAAGCTGGAGGTAGTCTTTCAAAGAGGTTTGTGATTGTTTGACGTACGCTACTGCGTGACTAATAGCTAATGGATGAAAATCTAATTCTTGAATCAAATCTTTAAATAAATGTTTCTCATCCTTCAAATTGTTCTCGACGAATTTGTAAGCAGTTTGTTCAGGCCATGTTTCCATTTTTAAATGTTCGTAATTGTTGGTCCAATTACCAAGCTGTGTGGTGATGATGATTTTTTGACCAAGTTGTAAAACATCTGATAACTGGTTGATATCAGTGCAGTTATCAAAGACAAAAAGTGTCTCCTCGTTTTTAAAATAGTCATGAAGCATGTGTGAAATATCCTTGATATTTGATTGTCCTGGGAAACCGAGAATCTGAGCTATATTGGTGTAAGTTGTCTCAATGGTTTCGGCATTTATCCACAAAATGTTATTATATCTGGCAGCATAATCTATGATATACTTCCTTGCTAATTCTGATTTTCCGAGACCTGGAATCCCTGAAATAACCGTGGCTAGTTTGTTTCCGGTAACGAGAGATTGGTGAATTGTGTTCAATTCATTTTCACGACCAACGAAGTTTAGGTTTTCGATTGGAAGCTGATAAATGAAAGTTGGTGACAGAGGCTTGAGATCTTGTGGAGGACATCCTAAAGCGATTAAAGGTTTACTCATCCGATTGTAGATTCTCTTATATTCTGCTTTGGTAATCTGTCTGTTTGCTTTATGGTTGAGTTGGTTACGTTCAATCTTTAGAATGATACAATATGCGATGTCTGAAGTGTCGGTAGGGTCTGGTTCCGCATTCCAACCTGTCCGTGGATCTTGATATCCGCATAACTCACGGATCAAAAGGAACGCCAAAGTGACGTCAAAATTTGAGGAGTCGGTTCTCTGGCATGCTGGATATATCAAATCGTATTGATCTTGTCTCAAAATCTTTTTAGGAAGTTGTTTCAATTTCCTTTGATGTGGTAACAAAGCATTGTATAAATCAACTGGATTGCGTGGAAAATGTTTGTGAAAAACATTGAGGAGGCATTGTTGAGATTTTTCTTCGAGAATATCAACATTATGACGATTCTTGTGTTCTTGTGTGAAATATTTGACTGGCGAAGATTGTGCTGCTGTCATCTCAACCCATCAAACATCAGAGGTTTCAAATATCAACACCTTCTCTTTCAACTGTAAAAATGTTTTAACAAACAAAAAAACAAAATTTATTTTGATCATATGAACTAAGGTTTTTTCATTGGTGTCAATATTCATCAAAAATACTTCTTTCATCAAAATGACAGACAAAAAAAAAATCTTGATCATATGAACCAAGTTTTTTCAAACATACATACTTACTTCTCTTAGAGATACAATAGATTTTTTGCTGACGAGAGTATTTTACTCATTCCTTTTGATTTCTTTTGAACCTTTCAACTTAATTACCTTCTATTTTGCCATATTATAATGGGTCAAGAAATTTGTGAATAGTTTTATTGATGAATGGATCATCAGAGTAAGATGATTTAATTGGGAGCCTTCTTTAGCCGACTTGTATTTAATCACCGACTTAGAATACGTTTTTTCATAAGAAATACTAGATTGTTACTGAGGTTGGTATGTTCTTATTTTCGGGGTAAAAATAAGGCGTATTTAGCTATGAAACCAATGTTACTGATTTGACCCTTGAAATTCAGTCACTACAACAGGCTCAGCCTTATTCCGTAATTTTTCGTATCTTTTGGCCTTTCTTAATCTTTTAGTCATTGTTTTTCTGAATCTGTTCTTATGAAAAAAAAAGTGTATTATAATGGGTTAAGAAATTGTTTATAGTTTTTAAGATGATAGAATAATTAGAGTAATATATGGATTTTGAGTCTTTGTAGGACTTGTATTAAGATAATATACTTATTTTCTAGCTTTATATTTAGTATTTAGACATCATGAATATGTTTTTTTATAAGGGCTGCTAGAATTTACTGAGGTTGGCCTATTCTTATTTTCGGGCCAAATATGAGTCATATTTAGCTATGAAACCAATTTTACTGATTTGACCCTTTACACGTTTTTTTTAATAAGAACTTCCAAAAATTTTGAAGCCTTCGAATATTCTTAACTTTTTTAGTTTTAAGCCAAAAAATGTTCTTAGCATGTTCTTATTTTCGCCATTTTTGAGTATTGTTGTCCATTTTCCTATGAAATTGTGTGTTTTGAGTTCGCCAAGCCTTAAAATGTTCTTAACTTGTTCTTATAACCTAACTTGTGTATTCGCTTGAAATTCAGTCATTCTAGTTATTCCATTCCTGTTATTGCTTTTGTTTTGTTTTGGAGTCTCGTTGTTATTCTGAAATTGTTCTTATAAAAAAAGAGAGATATTGTCATGAGAATAACAACAGCTCTATTTTCTCTTTTCTTATTCGACCTTTTCATATCATATGACCCTCTGTCAATTAATCAACCATTGAACGACTTTCTACAACAACGCTCTAACATTGTCTTACTTAGAAAGCTGAAGTTTAGAACTTTTTAATGCTGCTCCAACCCGAATGAAAATTAGGCTAGATATCGATGAAATTACTGAAAGGTTCCACTTTTTTTCTTAATTTACTTAGCTGCTAAGATTGGATTTGCTAAGTATGTAATTTTCGTGTAATTATAATAATTGACTACAGTACAGAAAAAGACCTTTACACGTTTTTTTTCTATAAGAATGGTGTAAATCCATTTCATCATGAATATTCATAACTTTTTTGGGAAAATCATCCTGAAATATATTCTTACAACATATTCTTAGGTTAGGGTTTAGGACTAGATTTAACATTTAGTACATACGTCTCAAGCATAAGATGGCATTTTTGTGGAAGGAGTGAGCCTTTCTTGGGGGGCAATTGACAATTTATAATTGAAAATACTCCAAAAATGGAATTCTTAGCTTGAGTAGCAAAATTCCATGAGGGTGATATTCTTAGCATATTCTTAATTTTTTGTCCATTTTCATCATGGACATTCTTATAAAGTGTATTCTTATTAAAAAAAAGCGTGTATTGAATGTTGTTTCGTCCATTTTAGTCATCTTTTTGTTTAGGTTTTTGTAAATATTTGCAAGTTCAAGAATTAACTCTCTATTCCTCGACTTGTTTTCTTATTCTCAGCCTGAGCAGTTCCTTAACAATTCCTCGTAAACGTGTTTCTTATAAAAAAACGTGTATATGTTTTGGTTAGAAAACTTTACATGCCGGAAATAACTTTTTGTCTTTTGTCATCACAGTGGAAGGCCGGAGAGATTCAAACCGATAAATAAGACTTTTTCTTCCCGTTGGGAAGGAATATAGATAAAGAATCATTCTTTGGTATAAATATCGAGCCTTTTTCTCCTTTGGATATTCTTTTGAACCTTAAGTTGAGTTCAATTTTAGAGTATAGGTTTTCTGTATGAGTTTATGAATCCAATTCCACTTTTAGGTATGTTTACTTAGTGTTCAACAAACGTCTCTAACAAGATGATTAGGCTACTGGCATCCACTAACGGATTCGTGCTCCCTATACTAATATACTACCTGCGGTTTTACTAAAAATAGCTCTACGCTTCTCCACAGATGCGAAAAGAGAGATGCGAAAAAACATCTCAGTCACTAGGTTGCTGTTATCCACTAAACGAATTCGTGCTTCTTATAGAGGATGTTTAATAAGCGAAAAAACCGAACCGGAAAGTGGGCGGTAGATTACTAAGCAGATCTTATATTCCCTGCGGTTAGGTCTGCCATTCAGACTAATGAGATATGGAATGACCTTTTTATCATAGAATGGATGATCGTGTTTTTTATAAGAACAACCAACCCTTTTGAAGCTATCGGATTTTCTTAACTTTTTGAGTTTTAAGCCTAAAAATGTTCTTAACATGTTCTTATTTTCGTCATTTTTTGAGTATTTTTGTCCACTTTCCTAAGAAATTGGGTGTCTAAAGTCTGCGAAACTTTAAAATGTTCTTAACTTGTTCTTAACATTTAGGCCATCGAAGCCTTATGCTCTCATATCGTTTGTTCGTATAAAAAACGTGTGTTGATAAACACAGCACTATATTTAAGCTTTTTAACCGCCCTTATAAATATAAAGTTGTTACGGGAAATTAGCTTACATTTTGAACAATTTGAACTGAAAGTATCGTCAGCCGCGAAATTAAATTTCGCAAAATTTAATGATTTCGACGTCTGATTCGCAAATTAAATACTGCCAGCCCCCCCCCTACGTTGATCTTTAATAAAACTTATTCCGCCCCTTAAATTAGAGTTTTCCGGGGAATTAAGCTCATATTAATTTAGAACGATTTTGAACTGGAAAAACCGTCAACAGCGAAATTAACCACGAAATTAAATTTCACCAAATTTCACCAAATTTCGCTAAATTTGATAATTCGCGAAATTAAGTACCACCAAAACTTCCCCTAATAAAACCAGGTAGATATCTAAAACACGAAACAGTTTCATTTTTTGATCTTGATAATGCTACGTTAGTTTCCAATTTTTGGCCTGCATAAAAATGAGTTTGCCAGGCCTGTAATTTAGAACGCCGTATGGTTTGTTCTTATAAAAAAACGTGTACGAAACGTTCTCTTTTTTCAGTTCATTTCATGTGATGTGATTGGAGTGTTTTCATATTTGTTTTGTGATTTTGGTCCACAATTTGTCGTCCATGATTCTGACGGTGAAGAATATAAAGAAGTCTTCATTGGCAACATCTCGAAAGTAAGTAAATCCAACTCTCTCTAATTCGATCTTCAAGTTACCAAGAATCGAGTTACGGAGAGCAATAATAATACTTTTCATCTGACTGGACAAATGTTTTACTTTAGGCGTACAAACTTTCTCGAGGTGGAGAAATCGCGAAATTTACGACATAAATTTTCGCAAATTAAAGATGAAGATATTTCTTTCGGAAATTTCAAAATTTTGAAACACTCACCCCAAAGCTAACTAAAATAGTAAATATTTTCAGCTTGTATTCTAAACTATTTTTGCGAGCATAAACTTTTGCGAGTTACTTTCATATTAAGAAATTTCAAAGACATTTACCGAAAAACGCAAATCTCGAAAGTTTGCGCTTGAATAAATCTGTACGCCTAAAGTAGTTCGGATTACAGAAAGGTTCGGATTAAAGAGTGTTGACTGTATGATCGCAAGGCACTTGAAGTACCTCAATTTTTGTGATTTTATATCTAGCGCTTTCGCAAAGGTAAATTTTGGGAAACACGCACCATTAGTGCCCTATGAAATTCTTGAAATGATTTAAATTTAGCATTCAACCTCCTCTAAAATCCTCTATTTTGGCGAGAATGGTCAAGCCTTGCTGTTGTCTATGTTAAGATCTAAGAAAAGTTTTCGTTGAAAGGCTTTTCATTTTTATATAACCAGGATTTTCCCAACTTAGTAATTATAAAAAAATATTTATGCCAAAAAGCTACGTTTTATTTCTTTTCTCGATCTAATCTAACATCCTAAGTTTTTGATATTGTTTTGTGTTTGATTTTTAGTCTAACCCATGCACGATTGACACACTAGACTATCGGCGACATGGTCTACAAACTGGCGACACAATTCTCTTACGGGAAATCAAGGGTATGGACACACTGAATGAAACTACACACAAGATCAAATACATTTCAACAAGTTCGTTTAGTTTAGAACTCGATACGACAGGTAGTGAATACGGGCCTTACACTCATGGTGGCGTGCTTAAGAAAATTAAACAACCTACAACGATGGAGTTCGGATCTTTGGAAGACCAATTAAAAACACCAGACGTTGTGGTCAACGATTTATCGAAACTAGATGCACCTATATTGAGTTTGATTGCTCTATCTACGCTTTTGAAAAATAAAGACACCTTAACCTCGTTAAGTTCAAATGAAGAGTTATTTTTAAACGAATGTCGAACAGTAAATTCACAACCATCCAATCCCTCAGAGGGTTTAAATGAAGATTACCTGAAGTGTTTGTACAGGACTTGCAAAGGAAAATTAGCGCCGCTCTGTGCAGCCATCGGCGGTATTTGTGCACAAGAAGTGTTAAAAGGACTTTCAGGAAAGTTCAGTCCGTTGAAACAATGGTTGTTTTTGGATGGTGTGGAAGTTTGTAGTGATTCTCAAAGATGCCAGGGTGAAGGTGATTTTCATTACACCCTTTTTTATATATATAACATAAAAGCGACCGTAGCATAAAGGTAGAGCATCCAGCTACGGTGCGCAAGGTTGTGGGTTCGATCCCCAGCTGGGTTATACCAAAGATTGCCAAAATGGTGCTTGATTCTTCTCTGCTTGATGCTCAGCAACTATAAAGATGGATCACAAGGATAAGTGGAGAAATCCAGGGAAAGGAGTGGCGCCCTCCTCTACCTTCGGGTAGACAGTTATACGAAAAGGGAGCCTTCGGGTCGCCCTCGACTGCGGTCGCAAACACCCTTTTTTATATATAAGAACAATTTTATAAGAACATGAGGCTGAAAATTGGCCAAAACCTAAAGAACCAATTAAAAACATCTGAGCCTCAGCTTTCGAAATAACTAAGAAAGTACAGATTTTGACAGATTTAAACCCATTTTTAAGAACATCGTAAGCTGTCAAACTCTCCTTTGAAACAAGAGACCTTTATCAAAATACACGTTTTTTATAAGATTAATTTTATAAGAACACGAGGTTGAAAATTGGCCAAAACCAAGGGATGAGCTGGGGTTTTTATAAGATACCTCACCTAACTGATTAGTCATTTGAAGTAATAGAAATGACTCGTTATTTAAAAAAAAAGTAACAAAATAGTTTTATTATAGGTTAACGACCAATCAAATCAAATTAAAGCTCGTAAAAACTCCCAACTTATCCCAAAACCTAAGAACAAATTAAGAACAATCTGAGGCTCAGCTCGAGCGAATATTTAAGAACAAACTAAATAAGACCAAGGCTGAATCAAGAATATTGGGATATAAACACCGTTACACACAGGGCTTTATAGTCATTCTAATTTTATCCACTAAATTTTTATTTATAAAGGCTCAAAATGAATGAATTGTTCTAGAGTCATATTACAATAGGAGCAATTTAAGAATATTTAAGCCTGAATATTTCAGAAAATTTAAAACCACAAAGCATGAGCCAAAATTTACAAGTTCTTTCAAAAAATAAACATGTGTACGCTTTTTTTTTATAAGAATGGTGTTTTTTCATTTCATCATGGATATTCTTAACTTTTTGGAGAAAATCATCCAAAAATATTCTTACGGTATTCTTATGTTAAGATCAAAGTTGGCAATCTACAGGTTAAAATGTATTAAAAATGGCATTCTTAGGTTCAGTTGCTAAATTCCATGATGGTGATATTCTTACCATATTCTTAATTTTTTGGCCATTTTCATCATGGGCATTCTTATAAAGTGTATCCTTATAAAAAAAGCGTGTAATATTTAACAAAGAGTTAGTTTGAGAAATTTATTACATTATCGAGCTGATAATACTAAAATATAAAAAATATTTTCATATTTGACATCAGATGATTGATTCTATTTACAGGCAAATACGGCCAACTTCTGAACTGTATCTCCAAAGACTTATTCACCAAACTTCAGAACACACGTCTATTCATGGTTGGGTGTGGCGCAATCGGTTGTGAAATGTTGAAAAATTATGCTCTATTGGGCATCTCAGGTGGTCAGGATGGAAGGATCACTATCACTGATAACGACTTAATTGAGAAATCTAATTTGAATCGACAGTTCTTATTCCGACCATGGCATATTCAGGTATTTAGATCCTTCCGTTTGAGCTCAAATGTTCCGAATGTTGCCTAAACAGTGGGACTTTCCCAAAAAACGGGACTTTCCCTGAATAGTGGGATTCTCCCACAAAGGTTTATTTCTCATCTCTCAGTCGTCTTTTTGAATAGATTATATTTTCCTTTTTTTCGACATTAACATTTATCAAAGTTGGGGTTTGGCGGCTTCTTAATTATGAATTTTGTTGTTGAGCTCGAGGGAAGAAACTTTTTTGCGAATTTTTCAAATTTAGTTTTTTTTTTTTTTTGTGCTTAAACCTGAATTTCTTTCCTTCCATCCAGCTGCTTATCATAAAATTAATTTTTCAGCCGTTTTGAGGTAAATTTAATAAACAAAGTGGAGCCCGCTCAAGTTTTAATGAAAAATTCGCGAAAGTATTTTAAATAAAGTTGTAAAATGCCTACGATAACACACTTATCTCGCATTCCTTATATAAACATTAGAGTGATTGCGAAATACTTACTAAGTATATTGTCTAGCTCTACCAACCTTTTGGTTGGATTTTAAAAACAATCTAAAGCACTCCGAGGTATTCAAAAAGCTAATATGCTATAAAATATTGGTCTAAAATTTTCTCTACGTAAACATTAGGGTGATTGCGAAATATTTGCTAGCTTCTGACGCTGGGATCTCTTCACACACTCAAACTATAAAAACAATCCGCAGCAAATACAGTAGAGCCTCGATAACTCGAACCTTTATAACTGTCAAATTCTCTTCAATGTCTCAACCAAGTCTTTCTTTAACTAGAACAAGTTGGTTCTCTCAGTAAACCAACACTTAATAAACCGGTCTCTATTACTCAAAAAATATTGCGTTACCCGTACCTTACGAGTTATGGAAACTCCATTTTTATCGACCGCCGGAGGCGGTTTCTTTCATAGTGGTACGCTAATCTCGTTTTGCCTTGGCTAATTACTTTGTCTGCCATTTACTTTCAGTTTTTTTAACTAGATTACCCAGGTGTTTCTCTTTTTTTTTCCCTGAATGTCTTTTATTCGGAATTGAATAATCGAGACATGAAAAATGACTATATTGTAATCTGTTTTCAATGAATAATCTAAAATGTACTGGAGATGACATGTAGGCGTTAATAATGTGCGTGCGCTCTTTCGCGAGCGTGATGCGTGATGGAAGGCGGTCGTTTCAGTGTGGTTTAGATCCACACTGTGACCTAGTTAATTTCGCCTTAGCGAAAGTATTACGATAGGCATTCAGCGGCGGCGGTTGTGTCATCGTACGAAAATTTAGAAAACGAAAGTACTCGATACGGTGGACGAACTTACTAAACTTGATTTACACTTTACACGTTCGTATAACCACGGACGATTTTCGCGGGTTTTCTTTGGATTACGTCATATATCTTTGTGTCTTTAGCTTCACAGTTTGGATTTTTTCTTTATTTTCTTATAAGCATATACTTTATAAGAATCAAATCAATAACTCTTGATAAACGGTGATATACCCTTCGGTAATTAGTTCTTACAAAGTAAACAAGGGATGGCACACAATATGAGCATATTTATTTTTCTTATAAGCATATACTTTATAAGAATCAAATCAATAACTCTTGATAGATGGTGATATACCTTTCGGTAATTAGTTCTTACAAAGTAAACAAGGGATGGCGCACAGTATTAGCATATTCATTTTTTCTTATAAGCATATACTTTATAAGAATCAAATCAATAACTCTTGATAGACTGTGATATACCTTTCGGTAATTAGTTCTTACAAGGTAAACAAGGGATGGCACACAATATGAGCATATTCATTTTTTCTTATAAGCATATACTTTATAAGAATCAAATCAATAACTCTTGATAGACTGTGATATACCTTTCGGTAATTAGTTCTTACTAAGTAAACAAGGGATGGCGCACAATATTAGCATATTTATTTTTCTTATAAGCATATACTTTATAAGAATCAAATCAATAACTCTCGATAGAAGGTGATATAGCCTTCAGTTATTAGTTCTTAAGAATTAAACAACCATTGTTCGTAAATTGATCTTATCTGTTTAGCGATTTTGAGCCTCGTTGTTCATATAAAATTGTTTCATCAAGGCTCGATGTAGAGTAGACTTCAGATTAGCTTTCATCTCTACTTCTTGTTTTTCCCATGCAGTTTAAACTTTAGGCGATATTTTTGACTTCAAGTCGTCTTGTTTCTATTTCTATTGCTAACTTACTTTAAAATACACTTTGGAATACGGTAGAATTTTTTCAGCAAGTGGGGGTAAAAACAACCGTCTGAAACTTGATGGGATTTAATATTCCCATATTTTTTATGACCGGGGATTTAAATTCTTTAGTCAGAAAATTCAGTGGGGATGGGAAAAATAGCATTATATTTTGCCGTGAGGATTGGTTTATTTGATTATTTTTAGTGCGGAAAAATTGGAGTATAATTTCCCACCGGGAACGCTATTTTGGGCAATTTTTCCATTTGGAAGGGGTCCTGGTGGATCTCTGAGAAGGGGGTGTTAACTTTGCCCATACGTTTTATTTGCCCATACGTTTTATTTGAGCAACCTCAAATCCTTTAAGATTTAAGAACAATATTTGACGTCGTAAATATTTTTTTGTTTTCAAGCCGTCTTATTATTTTTGCGAAAGCTAACCTAGCTGGCACACAACATCGTTTCAACGTTCATCTAATGTTCACAACGTCAATATAACGTTAGTAAGTAAGTAAGTAAGTAATAGTTTGTTTCATGTTGACGAAAAGGTAGCAACAAAGGCTAATAAAAGTCAACGCTACTTTACAATTAACGTACATGAACGTTGTAACAACGTTGTGTGCCATCTGGGAAGAGGATCTTGTTGTCTTTGTAGCCTACGGTTCTCCGGTTACATCAATGTTTCTTTTAATGGTGAAAAGCATAACTAGAAGCGTCATGTTTTTCTATATATTCGACCTTCACTATACTCCGTACCAAAGTGTATCTCACGTTTATCGCTTCGCAGTACAGGCATTGTCTGTTTGATCAAAAATTCCCGTACGCAAACCTTTGCGATGAAGTATGATTCATAAATAGTAACACTTCTCTCATCGTCTCCCCTCTCTCGCCAACACTCTCAAATAGGAAAAGACAATGACAACAGACCCTCTACGGCAATGAATTTTGAAATAAGCCGTAGATACTGGGTTTGTGTACAGACAACCTTCACTACAACGTTGATAGATTTTTACACTCTGATGATGACTTCTTGTAGTGAGGGTCGAATATAGTTTTTAAATAAAAACATGACGCTTTAGGTTATTCTTTTTACCTTTAAATTATTAGCCCAAGGAAAGATCTTTCAATGTTTCTTTCTTTTTTAGAAACCAAAATCACTAACCGCCTCAGAAGCAGCGAGAGAAATTAACGCAGGTAGTTGTTCTAAGGATTAGATTTAATTGGACTCAAAAATCTCCTTTTCTTAGGGTTGCTGAATGTTTAAGGTAGAACGTGGAATTAAAATAGAGACTCTCAGTAGAGACTTTGAAGTAGGTGACCCTCACTACGAGGGTCGAAGTATTGTATATTAAAAATCGTATAAATGATAAGAACGACCGTACATATAATTATAACCATAATTTATGTTATTGAGTTTTTTTTTTTAAATGGCCTTCGAACATAGATAGATAATGATTTCTCTTTTATTTCTTTTAGACTTGCAAATCGAAGCACATCAGAATAAAGGTAAAAGAGAGTTTCTTTAACTCTAACCTCTATAACTCAAATGTCTCCTTAACTCGAACAAGTTTGCTGGTCCCTTCGTTTAGAAAATGCCTTTTAAAGCCTACTTCATAACTCAAATGTCTCCTTAACTTGGGACGGGTTTGGGACGGCGAAATATGTCGTTCTTTGATAGTTAAGTTTAGGGTTAAAGTTTCTCGTTCTTTCTGTCGCTTTTTAATAGTTATTTGTCGTTCTTTTTGGTTCTTCTTTTTGGTCTGGAAACCTTAGATGAACAGTCTCTTACTAGAAAGAGAGACCATCATCCTGCTTCCCTGCACGCTCTGTTTTTAAAAGTACCCGGAATATGTGGCCCCGTTATGTGGTCTGATTTTTTACACTATTGACTGAGCGGATGTTTATTATGAATAATGATAGGCTTAGCCAGATGGTGATGCGATACCTTAAGGCAACTAATTTTTGGTGAAAATTTGTTTTGCGAAATGCAATTTTTACTAAAAATCCTCAAAAACCCCTAGGAATATGAAAGAGTTTTGGCAAAAAATGGGTCTCACCCCGCGAAAATTAGCTCCTCAAGATGCGCCAATTCAGTACCTATTCGCACCGCGAAAATAAGTTCCGCGAAAATTAATTTTCACAAATTGGATGGTTTAGCTACACGAAGTCAAGTCGAGACAATCGAAACTTTGATCATTAGTTGATTACCATATTAATAAAACCCTTATCGAATTTTGTGTGCGCAAGAATACGAAAAAAATTCCAATATTTATCTAAGAAAAAAATGTAATAATAATATGGATTAAACACATATCTACTTTCAGTTTCACCAGATACGGAATTTTCGACCTATAATGATGCGTTTTACAAATCTCAAAATGTCGTCGTGAACGCGCTAGACAATGTAGAAGCAAGGCGATATGTTGATAGGTAAGCTGTTCAACTTTGTGATTATTCTCTTTGTTTAAAATTAAGAAACGTGGGCTTCCACATTTGGTTTGTGACATAGAAATGTAAATTTACCAATTCGAGGAGTGATGGGTTTGGCCAAGTGGTCTAGGGCGTCAGCATCTGAAACCAGGGGTCCTCGCTCCTTCCAATGTTGTTGGAAGTGGACCCTCGTGAGAAGAATCGAAAGACTCTCAAAACATCGACTATTATCTCTATCTGTTTATCTATCCAAAAAGCTGTGATCTGGTGATTATAAGAGGGCGTTAAAGAAAAATGGACTTAAAATGAATAGCTTAAAATAGAAAATATTTTATCACAAAATTATAATGTATTTTTCTTCATTCCTCGTTTCAGTCGATGTGTCACCAATCAATTACCGCTCCTTGAAACTGGCACCATGGGGCCGAAGGGCCACGTACAGGTAGTCGAATTTTTAATTTTGATAATGGGAATTAAAAAGTTATTACTACCCTAATGTTTTTCTATAACTTTTAGTCAACCATATTCGTAATTTCTCTGTTCTCGCAATACACCTAAAATTATTATATTTACGTTACGATTATTCGAACCTGCACATATTCGAATAATTCGGTTATTCAGAGTGAGATATGGTGTTCCCCTTGGATCGGCTTACCCAACTGGGGCAGAAATACTCGCAGTTGAACTTCAGTTATACGAACTTTCAGTTATTCGAAGCGATTTCTATTCCCCGTGGAGCCAATTATAGGCTAAATCAATCACCCTCAGGTATTCAGATTCTTCTTATTGGGATGTCATCGAGTGAGAACATCGATTTTCTGCGATTAAAACACTTTTTTTCTTCAAAAAATCAGGTTTCATTAGTCATGGCTATTTACACTCTTCATGGAATTTTTTCAAAAATTTCCATCGCAGAAAAAAAAAGTGAATATCGGGAAAAATATTGTTGCTATTGTTTTCGAAAACCCACGAAGCTTCTGATTGTTTAAGCGCTGAAATTCTATTGTAATGCCACGTGACTTACGTAGAATTTCCTACCTAATCACGGCACATTTTTCGGCAAAAGCTTTACATCTAGCCCTTCGGGCTTTTTTAATCTATGTCTTAGACACCTTTCCTTCTGCTTAAATGAATCACTATAATTTCCACATCTTTTATCCACTTCACCAGGTTGTGGTTCCATTCAAGACTGAATCTTATTCCGACCAGGTAAGTCTGAAGTAACTGATCAGTTCTCTTATTGGTTACCGTATTACTGCTTTTAAACGCTCCCCCTCCCCGCCTCGAATAACCGCCCTCCTAATATCCAGAAGATTTAGGAGTATAACGGTATCTTATTATACTGTTCAAACTGATAACAGAATGTTGATATCTAGCATCTAAAGCACGTAGAGTTATTACCGACGGCTTGGTATGCGGGAGAAGTTTTCCAAAAACAATAACAATTAAGATAAAAATTTTAATACCATTATGCACCTTATTTTGACGTTTTCTAAAGATTGTATTGGAAAGACGGCAATTCTCTCGGCTAGTTCGGCTAGTTGGCTCTTTGGAGAATTCGGACTAGTTGGCAGAGACTCTCGGCTAGTTGGCAGACTCTCGGCTAGTTTGCAGACTCTCGGCTAGTTGGCAGACTCTCGGCTAGTTCGCAGACTCTCGGCTAGTTGGCAGACTCTCGGCTAGTTTGCAGACTCTCGGCTGGCAGACTCTCGGCTAGTTTGCAGACTCTCGGACGTTGGCAGGCTCTAGAGCTCGACTCTCGGCTAGTTGCAGACTCTCGGCTAGTTTGTAGACTCTCGGCTAGTTGGCAGACTCTCGACTAGTTTGGCAGGGACTCTCGGTAGTTCGCAGACTCTCGGCTAGTTCGACTCTCGGCTAGTTTGTAGACTCTCGGCTAGTTGCACGGCTGCTAGTTAGACTCTCGGCTAGTTTGCAGACTCTCGGCTAGTTTGCAGACTCTCGGCTAGTTGGCAGACTCTCGGCTAGTTCGCAGATTCTCGGCTAGTTCGCAGACTCTCGGCTAGTTGGCAGACTCTCGACTAGTTGGCAGACTCTCGACTAGTTGGCAGACTCTCGGCTAGTTTTTAGACTCTCGACTAGTTTTTCTGCTAGCAGACTCTCGGACTAGTTGGCAGACTCTCGGCTAGTTGTAGACTCTCGGTAGTTTGTAGACTCTCGGCTGGCAGACTCTCGACTAGTTGCAGACTCTCGGCTAGACTCTCGGCTAGTTGGCAGACTCTCGGCTAGTTTGTAGACTCTCGGCTAGTTGGCAGACTCTCGGACTAGTTGGGCAGACTCTCGGCTAGTTTGTAGACTCTCGGCTAGTTGGCAGACTCTCGACTAGTTGGCAGACTCTCGGCTAGTTTGCAGACTCTCGACTAGTTGGCAGACTCTCGACTAGTTGGCAGACTCTCGGCTAGTTTGTAGACTCTCGGCTAGTTTGTAGACTCTCGGCTAGTTGGCAGACTCTCGACTAGTTGGCAGACTCTCGGCTAGTTTGTAGTGACTTCGAACTAGTTGGCAGACTCTCGGCTAGTTTTTGGCAGACTCTCGACTAGTTGGCAGACTCTCGCTGGCAGACTTGGCGTTGTAGACTCTCGGCTGGTTTGTAGACTCTCGGCTAGTTGGCAGACTCTCGACTAGTTGGCAGACTCTCGGCTAGTTTGTAGACTCTCGGCTAGTTGGCAGACTCTCGACTAGTTGGCAGACTCTCGGCTAGTTTGTAGACTCTCGGCTAGTTGGCAGACTCTCGGACTAGTTGGAGTTGACTCTCGGCTAGTTGTGACTCTCGACTAGTTGGCAGACTCTCGGCTAGTTTGTAGACTCTCGGCTAGTTGGCGGACGATTTAAAGAATCCTAAGATTTGCAAGTTTCTAAGGTTCTAGATTAATGCTGAGTGTTCTACACAAAAAAAGTGAAGTAATCTTGATAGTTGTATTTTCTCTCTTATCTTTCTAGCGAGATCCCGTAGATGAAGATGTTCCATATTGTACATTGAAATCATTTCCTCAGATCATTGAACACACCATCCAATGGGCTAGAGATAAGGTACCTTGTCGAATTCCGAGTGTAACTTGACAACGCACTTGACAAGGACTATAGTCGATGCAATAAACTTTAGGCATTCTAGGTCATAGGCGCTTATTTATTATCATAACATAAGCTATTGTCACAAAATCTTGGAAACCATTCTCAAGCGTCCATTGTTATTATGATTATACGGTCAATAATAGTGGAGTCTTTTTAACTCTAAACCTTTTAACTATAACTCGAATGTCATGAACAAGTTTTATCGTCCTTCAGTTAACAATACCTTATAAACCTTACTTCATATCTCGAAACTACCTTAAAGGTTTTGTTTTTACATATTTGTTCCTGTTTCATATTAGACACATATTTCATATCGGGACAGTCAGTGTCTTCCTATTGTCATGTTATGCTGATACAAGCAAAAAATGTCTTTCTTTTCCTCTTTCTGACCAATTCGTGTCAATCCAATGTGAAAAAGCTTGTGAATTAAAATTGATGTGTAAGCAAACGATATCACTCTTATTTAAAAAGAAAAACCTTTAACTCGAACAAATTTGTGTTCCCCGTGCATGTTCGAATTATGGAGACTCCACTGTATTGTGCGTTTTGTAAACGATGGATAATTTAGTCCTATAGACCTTTTCAGAAATTACGTTACGAACATCACTTGCCTCGTTTTGAAAATTATTGCCATAGTGATTAACTCCCAGCGAATTTTATCAAAACTACTTCCTATTCATAAAAGAATCATTTAATGTCTGAAGAGACATAATCACCATGGTAATTGTTTGAATACGAGGCAAGTGATGTTCGTGACGTAATTCATGAAAAGGTCTATTGAAAGTCCTGTCTTTTCGATCCTTAGCTAGAGAAAAGATCGTCTTATCCTATCTTATATATGTCTCATTTCGTTTTTAAGTTTGAGAAATTGTTCAACTTGAAGCCAACCACGTACAATAAATTCTGGGAAACCCATGGCACACCAGATACTTTCAAACAGGTTTGACATCATACATTTCTCAAAATTAGCATTGTGATCGTCGCCTCTTATCACACTGATTGTCTTAAGTGCTTCGTCATAAAAGCTGCCTCTGAACTGCTTCCCTAATTTTGTGTTCCCTGTTACAAAAAACTATTGCAGATGTTTGGTTTTCTTCGAGAAGAAAGATATCAACTTACTTTTTCTGTCCGTGTGCTACAGTCAACTCTCTCTAATTCGAACTTCTACTATTTGAATTTTTCTATAATTCGAACTAAAAAATATTGGTCCCCTCAGCTAGAAATTAGTATACTTACTACAATTCGAATTATTCTCTAATTCGAAAAAAATTCTTGGTCTTTTGAAGATCGAATTAGAGAGAGTTAACTTTATAATTATTTCAGAAGATGGTTTCTTGAAAAATCACTTTTCACTGATCACCATAACATTCTTTTCGAAATTTCTAGACTTTGTCATCCTCCATTCCGGACGGATTTGTAGACACCATCTCGTTACTTCAAAAGAAGCCCTCTGATTGGTCAGAGTGTGTTTCATCTGCACGAATCAAATTCGAGAAGTACTTTAAACACATGGCGCTCTTTTTGTTACATGCGTTTCCCTTGGATACCAAAATGCCGGACGGAGGTAAGTTCCATTTTTAGAGGAAGTTTGGTTCAATGTTGAAGAAAAAATTTGTTACAAAGAATCAGAAAAACTTTGAGGATGTCAAAATCTACTGTCAATGCAAACTATGTACTGTATTTTAAATATTTTATACACTTTTAGTGTGAAATTAAACATTGCAATAGTGTAATCACCAAAGCGAAATTCTTATCAAAATTAACTTTGTAATTTCAGTTTTATATCTACCAAACTTATTGAAATAATTCCGTGTAAAAATTATTTTAATTTCCTACAAAATGTAATCTTTCTGAAAACTTTGACCATATAACAGCTTACAGTAAAAACAAGATAAAACTTAATCCGAAAATTAATTTTGCCATGGATCAATATGCTATCTCTTTCAGCATTATTCTGGCAATCACCGAAGCGTCCTCCAACACCTATCGAATTCAACGCGAGCGATGCGGAACATATGACTTTCATTTTGAGTTGCGCTCGTCTGACGGCAAATGTGCATGGTATAAAGGTTACTGAAGATGACACGAAAGCTGAATGTGTTTTGAGTATTTTGCAGAACACCCAAGTACCTGAATTCGTTCCCAAAAATAAGGTATAGGAAAAATAAAATCACCTCACTTTTTCTGTTTTAGTTGTAAAAGCCCGAAATCTTCAGAGGAGAGGATAGGGAGAGAAATCTTGTGGTTGACATGTTCATCCACGCAGTTTCTCAGAAATCTTCACGATAAAATGTGTTTTTACCGTCGTCTGTTTAAGTGGCAAAGGCGATATAGAGCCGTACATCAACTACCGACTTTGTTTTGCGTCGAGTTCACTTACCGTCACCCTCGATATCCTCTGATACATAAACTTATTTTGATAGCTACCACCTTCCCATCTTCTTTGCTTTTAGAAAATCGAGACTGACGAATCAAAAGAGAAGGAAGATTCCAAGAAACCGCAAGATAACGATGAAGATAAAATCACAAAATTGACAAACTTTTTGAAGTCTTCGTCAAATCTGCAAGGTTCTTTTTCCTCTCCTTTAAAACTTATAAAATAATATATTTTACTTAAGCTTACATTCAAAATACTAATCAAAATACTAATTTTTTGTCATATGAACGTATTCTCTCTTCTGACCACTCGTTAAAGCTTCTTTATAACTCATCTAGAGATTAACCCTTTCTGTGCCCATGTCGGCATATGCTATTCTACAATGTTCAACTCAAAATTATAGTCCTTGGCTAATACTTCATATATTATTCCGAAAATGAAGTGAAAATCGCTACTTTTCGCCCATGTCGGCGTTTACCTTTATTTTTTACCTCGGCAAATAAATCGCACCTAAAAAAAAGCGATGGGCAGTTAAAGGGTTAACAATTGTTCAAAAAGGTCTTGAACCGCTTAAAACTGTCTATTGTGTATATTTCTACCAAATAAACTACGGGAAAGTTCAAGTTCAAGATTTTCGGTGTTACAGTTTTATTTTCTCTATTTTCTCTACAGCTGGTCATTTGGAAGTTGAACATTTTGAAAAAGATGACGACAGTAATGGACATATTGATTTCATCACATCTGCGTCTGTAAGTAAAAATTCATTTCACATTCATTTCAACCTCTTCTTTGCAGGACCTGTGTTTTTCTGTGACAGTGATGGTATGGCTTGTTTAGTCCCAGGCTGACTGAGGCACTTATACCGTCCTCGATTTTGCGAGGCGGAACTGTGGGTTGTTCCAAATCGTTTCAGTCACTTTACCGTCCTCAAAAGTGCAAATACATAATCTCGCTAAAGAACCGCAAAGTGCGATTTGTCACGGTTAAGCACCATCTCGTGACTGAGTAGTCTGAATCACAGACCTCTACAAAACCGCAGGTAGTATATAAGTATAAGGAGCACGAATCCGTTAGTGGATGCCACAATCCTTCAAGAAATATTTGAGACGAATGGGAAATTCCCCAGGAAGTTTTGAAACCAAATTCGATTTGTAAGTGCTCTATAGTAGGTTCGAAGGGTAGAGCTTTAACTTTGAGTTTTAACGCTAAACTTAAGACTTAGGACCTTAGGATCTGAGGATCCAAAAGTTCATAAATGGTCCAGTAAGGCTCCTAATATAGCCTGGAAGTCTGCCTACCCGTCTCAAATTGAAATATTCGATTAAATTAAAGAGATAGCCCGAAATCGGCTTCTTCACCCGAACTTTAAATCTCGAAAAACGTCAAAATAACCGGAATTCTCAATATATTTCTTGAAAGATTGCAGCAACCTAGTGACTGAGATGCTATTTCGCAACTCTGTGGAGAAGCGTGGAGCTATTTTTAGCAAAACCGCAGGTAGTATATAAGTATAAGGACCACGAATTCGTTAGTGGATGTCAGCAGCCTAGTTACTGAGATATTTTTTCACAACTCTCTTGTTGGCCTCTGTGGAGGAGAGTTGAACTATTTCATTAGCATTTGAATAAGTTCAACTAAGTTACGTTGCTTTAGTGCAATGGTTTCTTTCGTTTACCAAAAGAGCACTCCTACGCTCTTGTTTTTAAATGATTTGGTATTACAAAGTTAGTAATAGCCAGGCAGCCGTAACAGCCCATAAAACGGCAAAATCTTTCAAAAAAGCAAAAAGAAAACACCCGTGGTAGGGGTGGGACATGCTTCCTTTTGACAAGCTTTATGAACTTCTAGAAAGATTTGGGGTCAATTTTTCGGGATTCAAATCCTTGAACGCCAAGATTAGTTTTTGGTCGAATTATTATTTTCTAGGATGCCTAAGTGGGGGCACCTTTCAAGGGATACCATAATGATATTTTAATTCACATTTAAATCAGACATAGCTTAAATATTAAAAATATATAGCATTACTTCTTAGAATTTACGAGCGACCATGTACAATATCCCGACAGCGGATCGTTTCAAAACCAAACGAATTGCGGGACGGATTATCCCTGCTATTGCTACTACGACTGCCGCAATAGCGGGATTGGTGAGACGATTATTATTATTATTTGTGGACGTAAATCCATCAGATCGAGATACAAATACAGTAGAGTCTCCTTAAGTCGAACCTCTATAACTCGAATGTCTCCTTACTTCGAACCTCTATAACTCGAATGTCTTCTCACTTCGAACGGGTTTTATTGTCCCTTGATTATCCCTTCAGTTAGCAATGACATAATAAACCTTACTCCATTTAACTCGAAATTTCCACACAACAAATGTGTGTCCCCATGCGTGTTCGAGTTATGGGGTTTCCATTGTACACCATTTCCGCCTTACCAATAATTGTTTTTTGGGTTCAAATCACTCACGAACTTAAAGTACGTCTCATATTCATAAAACCTAGTTGAAATACTGCTTTATACAGTCATTATTCAAAATCGTAAAGCTCCTTCTCTCTGAATAAATAAAATTTCTCTGAGTCAAAATATTTTATATTTGATCTTTTTTTTTCCATTTTCCAGGCATCTTTGGAATTACTAAAAATCATTGCTGGAAGCCCCTTGGAGAACCTAAAGAATTGCTTCTTGAATTTAGCGTTACCGATGATGGTGCTTTCGGAACCTGGTGCCCCTCCCAAAACTAAAATCAAGTATGTCTATTGGTTTAGAGTAGTTTTATTATTTGCCCAGCATGTTGCTGCCACTGATCTTTATATATCCCTGGACCAAGCTATGTCCGCCATCTTTGATTGGAGTTTCTTGGGAATTGATACCCGAGAAGAAGCCATTGCAATGTTAAAGATTAACGTCTAGCTCTCTCGATGCATTTTCACCGCTATTGAGTAGTGCCGCCATTAGGGTACCAATTTCAAAAAAAACTCCGATCAAAATTTTTTGGTTGGCTGGGATTAAGTAACTTGGTCCAGGAATATATAAAGGTCAGTGGTCGCTGCCCGTGTCTTTTTTTTTGAAGAAGCAGCAGCAATTTGTCAATACTCTTTTTCGACCGTAGCCACCAATTGTCCGCTTTATCCCACTAAAACCGTCCCAGTCCTTTTTTCGCACATATAGACATTGGAAAAATACGTCAAAACAGGATTGGGACGGTTTTAATGGGATAAAGCGGACAAAAAATGCCCGCGCGACTACGGTCGAAAAGGTGTATTTAAGTTCATTTTGGAAAAACGGTGCCTTGTACAAATCGTACGCATTGCGAACAAACATTTGATTATTGTTTGAAGATCATTAACACAACAGGGGGTAACCTAAAAACATATAAATATACTACAAACACTGCAGTTATGAATTTATATAAATTTACATCCGGCCGAACTACTACAAAGAAAATGCAGGGAAGAAGATATGGTTATTGAAAAAGAAAACTGATTTGAGGGAAATTGTTTCGTTGATATTTTTCATATTTGTGCCACAAGTGCCATCAGATTCCTATTTGTTTCTTCAAAATGTGTCTAAAAGTGGCAAAAGTGCTTAAATTTCTACTGATCGTTTGTGCCATTCGTTTTCAAAGTGGCAAATTCTCAATCTCCACCAAGCAAAAAACAAATTTGTTTTGTTTCGCACAGTTTGTGTGAAAAGTGGTAAACAAAATGGCAGCTTTCCACTTTATATTGGCATTTTTGCATTAATTTGATTTTAATTTTGCATTAATTATCCGTCGCTGTGTAACTAGAGAATAAATTTATTCAAAGATGGCAGAAGGCATAATTGATGTTGTACCGATTGAAAATGTAATATAAAGACCCAGAATAAGGCTCTGTTGCCGTCGGAATTTTACCTAAAAGGACCACTATTTCGGACCTGTATTAGAAGGAACGTGGTCTCGTTTTTACACATTGCCTGATGCAAGTTAGCTGTAGAAGCCACTTTTCACACTTTTTTATAATGTTTCAACTTGATGGTGGTAGAAGTGTGCACAAGGATAAAAATGGCAAAAGTGTAAGCGAAACAATTTCCCTCTTTGACGAGTCGGCGAACCTGAATGATTCACGAATTTAAATGCAACCAAATTATTTAACCTCTAGCTAATTCATTTTCTAGTTTAGACGCCGGCCCACTTTTTGCTCTGCCTATTCTAATTGTGAATAAAAGTGGGAAGAAAGTTGACTGTTTAAAGTCAATGCATTGCCCACTTTTGACGTCCATGTAATGTCATCTTTCAAATCTTTTCCTAATGGAGATTTAACTGCCAACTTTTTGCACACTTTTTGTACTCTAACAATTAGAATAGGACAGAAAGTCGGTCGTGTAAAGAGATTAAAGAAAGTAAACTTGAATTTATTTTACCTAATGATATAATAAGATTCTTTTCTCTTTTTCTACCTCAGGGACGGATTAGAATTCACAATGTGGGACCGTTGGGTTGTCAAGGGCAACGCTAATTACAAACTGCAAGATTTTATCAATCATTTTAAGGTTAATTCCTTTTTTCAACAAAATACACATTTTTTTAAGTTTGGTTGTCTTTGAATGGCTACACGCTTTTTTTTAAATAAGAATACACTTTATAAGAATGTCCATGATGAAAATGGCCAACAAATTAAGAATATGGTAAGAATATCACCATCATGGAATTTAGCAACTAAACCTAAGAATGCCATTTTTAATGCATTTTAACCTGTAGATTGCCAATTTCGATCTTAACCTGAGAATTTTGTAAGAATATTTTTGGACGATTTTCGCCAAAAGAATATCCATGATGAAATGAAAAAACACCATTCTTATAAAAAGCGTGTAACCTTCTGGGCTACATCTGACCTGAACATTGAAGTTTGAAGAGAGAGAGTGAGCGAATGTGATTATCTGACCTAGTTATTCAACGAAAAATAAAAATGAAAGCGACTGGCTTCTAATGTTTATGTCTATGATTGTCATTTGTTTTACCACGTTCAGATTGATGAAAAATATCAAAACGGTCCAGTCCGCCATTCTGGACAGATTCTCTTGAAGAGCTAGACGAGTGAATACGCTCCATGCTCGGAGGTGTGAATGAGAACTGCTTTTACCCACTGACCTTTATATATTCCTGGTCCAAGCTATATCCTATCCGCCATCTTTGATCAGAGTTTTTTCTGGAATTTGTACCCAAGAAGAAGCCATTTCAATTTCGTCTAACGACGCTACATCATCAAAAGTATTCGAGGAAAATTAAATCTAGCACTCTCGATGCATTTTCACCGCTATTGAGTTGTGCCGCCATTAAGTTAAAAAAAACTCCGATCAAAGATTTTTGGTTGGCCGGGATTGAGTAGCTTGGTCCAGGATATATAAAGGTCAGTGGTTTTACCCGCTTACCGCTTTTTTTTTAATCCTAACAAGGCCGTAACTTGCCTAAATCTTTAGTATTAAAACTTTCAAGTATATTGTACTGTTCTTTCATAGAAAACACACGATTTGACTGTGAGCATGGTTTGCGAAGGTGTAAAGATGATATACATGCCAATCATGCCTGGACATTTAAAAAGACCCAAAGAACTGTAAGTATTTTTTTCAAGTAACTCCACAAACATGGGCAGGGGGTTGAACCCACAACCACAACCTTGCGAGCCATGGCTTTACAAACACTTCTTCTTGAAGGAAAGGGGATTTTTATCAAAGCAATGTCACGAATATAGAATAGAAACACTTAAATTTGAATGAGAGAGGATAGCATGGAACAGGAAATATGATACCTTAAAAAAAAGAGGAAAGCGTGACTGCCTCTTCTGATTCCTCTCAACTAGGCAGTATGTGCAGACGTGTTTAAGTTTGACTAAACGTCTCTTTTATGTCGCTCTTACCTTCCGGAAACTCCGATCCCACTTTCGTTTTTTCGATGCTGGATTTGGAAAGTGTATTTTAGATTTTCTAGACCACACACTTCACATTTTTCCAAAACATTCTGCAAATTACACGTTGTTTTATAAGAACACGAGGTTCAACTTTGATACAAAACCTTAGAACAAACTAAAAAGCCCTAGCCTCGGATTTCCGAAATGGTCGATTTAAGTCCCATGAATCAAAGTGAATAAAGTTTGCATATTTAAGAATATTTTAAGAACATTTTAAGAACATTGAATACTGAGAATAACGAAAAATAAGAATTTGGATTAGCTTTTTCAGATATATAAAAAACACTTGTTTTCAATTTTCTAGAATGACAAAGTTATTGAAACCAAAAGCAGGAGTTGAGTACACTGATTTGATCATTGGTTTTCAATCTGATGATGCAGAAGCGGATGAAGACCTTCCTGCTCCTCCTGTCCGATATTTCTATTAAAAACACAAGTGTCCGAAAATAGGTCACCATTCATGGGATACATACCTTATCGGCCAAAACTTAGTCGGCCCTAATTTTAGTCACCAAGCCAAAATTTAGTCACTTGGAGCCGACTAAGTTTTGGCCGATAACATATATAATAGTTCTTTTATATTTCTGTAATGTATTTTTGAATTTTTTCTATTTGGCAAACAACATTGCTCACAACCGTCCAAATAATGTTAAATGAACGTTGAAACGACATTGTGTGACAGCTAGGATAGTACTCTTCTAGAATCTTCTAATCATTAATAAGCATAAAATGGCATTTTATTATAATTGCGTGGTATCAAGTATTCAAGCAAATGACTGGATACACATACACGCTTTTTTTTATAAGAATATTCTTTATAGGAATGTCCCTGATGAAAATGGCCAAAAGATTAAGAATAATGCTAAGAATATCACCATCAATTTTTCTACCAATCTAAGAATGTCATTTTTAGGGCATTTTCAATTATAAATTGTCAATTAACCCCAAGTAAGGCTCACTCCTTTCACAAAAATGACATTTTATGCTTGAGACGTATGTAATCAATTTTAAATCTAGTCTGAATTAGGATCCTAACCTAGGAATGCTGTAAGAATATTTTAGGATGATTTTTCCAAAAAAGTCAAGAATATCCATGATAAAAAAAAGCGTGTAAACAAATATAAGGTCAGACTTCCACAATCCTTAGAATTTACAGTTTTTACAGAAACAGAGTTTTAGTGTCGTGGAAATCAGTGATAGTCTTCGACGGATTAAAAGATTTGTACCCAATGAAATATTTTTCGGGCTATAAAAACTACAGTAGCGTTGTTTTTGAATCTTAGATATTAAATATCATTATTTCTTATTTTTATAGTAGTTTAACAAATTGTTCGGTTTTTTTTTGTTGGAAAGATTGAAGACATTTTTCGCTGATTGTTTCTTCTTTATCTGGGCTGAAATCCTTGATTCATAAACATTCGGCTCAAGAAAATCAGTTCTGGCAAATTACAGGTTAAATAAGCTCTTTTTTGGAGCTATTTATTGTGGAAAATTATAAAAAACTTCAATTTCGTGAGAACTTATTTTGAGCAAGGTAGCAATTTTGTAAATCTTGTCGATAACTTATCATGGAGAATTTTGGCAAGATGCGGAAAATCTGATTTTCTTAAAGGTTGCTTTTAGCTCCCCTGTAAAACAACAAACGTTAGAAGTCCACTAATTCGTTCCCTATCTACTGATCCAAAGTTGATCTACTATATAAATAATTTTATTTTTTGTATATTTCAGATTTAAACTAAATACGAACACAAAATATAGTGAAAATATCATAAACAAATAAACGAAAACTGAAATGAAACAAAACATTTAAAAGATACAACAAGTCATGTCTTGCACAACACTTCAAGCCACTACATCATCAGAACGTCAAAAGTTCACTGGATGTACAACGATCGATGTGCAAAGTGGATATGTTGGAGAAATCAAACACAATCTCAGAGACGGTAAATAGTTCTTTATGATTTACTATTTTACTGTAAAATAGAGTAACAATCACTCATAAGAATAGCTTATACTAGACGTCACTCGTGTTTTTTTACGCATTTGCAACTTGTATTTTCATGTAAATGAAGCTAAACCAGGGATTTTTCATGTTTGTTTAAGCAAGCTAGCACATGATTCTACACCATATTCGTATTAAATTTGTTATATTTTCTGCCTAGCACCCGCGTCCGATTTGGAATCAGATACTAGCTTGCTGTTGATCGTTTCCAGGCTCCTCGCAAAATTTTTAAACGCGGTCAAGTCAAATTCCGTAATCCAAACCTTCCAGTAGCCTATACTAGACGTAACCTGCGTTTTTTCTACACAATTAACGTCTATTCCAGGTTTTCGGGTTCTAAATATTCGATTTTTTGACGTCACTTTTAGCTTTCGAAGCTCCTGCCAGTAGGGAAAAATCGAATTTGCATCAAAGCACTTGAAAGGCTTCTATTTTTCAAAAATCGTCAAAATGGAATTCATCTAGAAACGAAATGAAAAATCCCGGTTTTTGGTGAGGTGCTCGCTACCACAAGAACCACCTTTTTACCTGAATTCTATTCCTGCGAAATACAATGTTAATACTATTTTATTTTTCTAGTACCCATTTTATTTAGAAAGCTTACTTTTTCCTGTTATGGGAAAATAGCCCCCCCCCCTTTATCTTTATAAGACCCCGCCTGGCCTTCTATATTTGCTATTTTTGGAAGCTATCGAAAGGTTATTACTATGGGTTATATTATGTTCACTGAATTTATACATAATTTTGTTTCTCTTTCCCCAGGTTACGGGACGTATACCTATGAAAACAGCTTCTTCCGATTCGAAGGTGAATGGAAAGAAGGCTTAAAAAATGGTTTGTATTCATTTAAAATTTGCTTTTGATAGGTCGAAATTTGGTAAAAAATAGTTATCGGAAAGGGTCTCGAAATTCACGTTTTTGTGCTATTTCCCTCTTTAAGTATTGGTTCGTCGATTTAACGTTAGGTTGCCATGCCAGCTACAAATCTAGTGTTTTAGCTCGGTGAACGGTAAATTTCACAGGTCTGAGGAAAGTGTTGAGTTCAATGTCTCCAATGTCTCTTATTTTTGTACCACCCTCGATTATTTTTCATTTAAAGAGATTTGGCCATGAAAATTGATACAGATGTTCTCCATCTTAAAGCAAGTTTCCAGTAGGAAGAAGAAAAAAATAATGACGTCATCTCAAAATCTCCAACTTTTGGAAAAAAGTCAAAATAATTTAGCGTCAAACCACTGACCTTTATATATCCCTGGACCAAGTTACTCAATCCCGGCCAGCCAAAAATCTTTGATTAGAGTTTTTTTGAAATTGTTTCTTTTTTTTTCTTTTTTGAAATCAAACCTAATGGCGGCAGTGCTCAATTGGCGGTGAAAATGCATCGATAGCGCTAGATCTACTTTTCCTCGAATACTTTTGATGATGTAGCGCCGTTAATTTTTAACATTGAATGGCTTTTTCTCGTTTACCAATTCCAAAAAAAACTTCGATCAAAGATGGCGGGTATAGCTTGGTCCAGGGATATACCGTGCAACCTAAACATTTTTACATTTTAAGCCAAATTCAAAATACTCTTCCCAACAGGGCAAACATTATTTTTTAAGACGATAGTCCTAAAATTCACAACATTACGAACTTAGTTGTATGAACACAATTTCAGTTTTAGTATGGCCAACAGAGTGGAGATGGGTTGAAATTTGCCAATAGCCGGTGACCTCTATTAGCCTATTTTCTACGTCACTGCAGTAATCAATTTTCTGTGCTACTGAATGGAGATATGACTTTTACAAAAGCAACAACAATGAAAAAGAGTTTTTGAATTCTCAAGTGACATAAAATCAATTTTTTCAACGTCTCTGTTGAAGGGAAATTTGCAAATTGAATTTGAAATAACATTCTACCGATACAAAATTTAAAATTTATTTTTCTTTAAAAAATTAAAAATACAACAGGCTGTTTAACGCCTTCCACAGTAGGCCATTAGATGAAAGTCCAGAAAAGACGGCTGGTCATATAAATTAGACGGTTTCTACATGCTTTAACGATAAAAATGAAGTGGTAAAACTGCAGGAAATCGTCTAAAATCAACATTAAGTTATAATTTTCTTATGCTCTAGCTCTTTTTCTAAAAGATCACGATCGGTCACGATTGTTAATTTTTCACAAACAATTGCTGAGGTTTTATCACCAAAGTAAAAGTCTTCAGGTATTTCAACTTTCCACCACCAATTAACCCAATCATTTGTTAAAAACTTCAAATGCTTTCCACGTATTGTTGGATGGAGAAGGAAGAATTTTCCTTTATTGGTCGTCTTTTTGCTCACACCTTCAAACATTATGTCGCAATCTTTTTCTTTGTAACCATTACCTACTTCTTCTTTAAATCCAATATCTAGCTTCTTGTGATTTTTCCCAAACTCTCTCTTGATAAATACATACTCTGTTCCATCGATTGGAGAAAAAACGTTTTCTTGTTTTCTATTCGTCAAAATCAAACTGATTTCTCGGTACCAGACTTCATAAGATTCGAAAACATTTTCTTCCCATTTTTTCCCTTCAAAGAAAGTATCAGCTCCCAAAGCTAACTTTTCCTCTTTCGTGAAATGCTTCTGAGGCTTTTCTTTTTTGACAGATACAACTTTCTTGGCTTTGACCACATCGTTTGACTGGTTGTTCTTTAACTTCAACTTTCCGATCTCGTTTCGAAGTATTTGGATTGTCGCGTCTTTTTCTTTCGTCAACGCAACAAGTTTCAGGTTGTGATAATTTTCCAAATCTTTAAGTTTAAGTTTGTGATCATTTTCCATATCTTTGATTTGAAGTTTGAAGTCGTTTTCTTTTCCCAGAATCTCCTGGTCTTTTGTCATCAGTTTCATTTTGCATTCGTTGTCCTTGGCTGCAATCTCCTTGTCTTTCTCGTTCAGTTTTATCGTCATCTGGTTTTTAGTGTCTACAATTTCTTTATCTTTCTCGTTCAGTTTTAACTTTGTTTCATCTACCTTAGTTGCAATTTCCTTGTTTTTAATTATAAGTTGTTTTTCCATTTCATTCAGTTTATTTTGAAGCTCGTGGTCGGCTTGAATTTGTTTCGACTCTATCCCATGTGAATGTTTCAAATTAAGAAGCTCCAATTGATGTGTTAAGTTGGCATTTTTCATTTGTGCTTCCATCAATTCTATCTTTGATTCGTAGGTCAGTTTTTGAATTTGTTTTTGGTGTTCTTCTTTCAGTTTTTGGATTTCGACACTATCAGCTTTTTTCGGAGGATTTCTATCATTTGCGCTGTGCGCTAAATTTCTGTCCTCCATTTTATCGAATGATTCAAAACTCCCCAATATTCTGTGTCGCACACATAAACCTCTCTCTTTTAAAATTCCTCATCCAACAAACTCAACACAAAGTACACAACAACAAAACATACAATCTCGTATTTTACTATTTGGCTTCAAAAAAGCTGCTCAAATATTATTTCGATTGAAAAGGGGGTTCCTATGACAACACAGTTTTAAAAAGAAATTCTTAGATTTTTAGGCAAAATCAAAATCTTCTTCTCAACAGGGGAAACATTATTTTTTAAGACGATACTCTTAAAATCCACAACATTACGAACTTAGGTGTATGAACACAATTTCAGTTTTAGTATGACCCAACCATCCGCGGCCTTTATCGAAAAGTGAAACAAGTTTTTGTAGGAATTGCGTGACAACAAGCCAATTTCACTGGTTTGTGAGAATCGAACGTTTGCCGCCTTTTTTTTATCTCGCGCTCCTAAAACAATTAAAATGCTAGATCCTATCCATCGGCACGAAATTAAAAAGTTAAATTTTTGCTTCACTTTTTTTTGCTGGAGAAAGCCTAAAGTTGCCTATCAAGCCCTTTGGGCTTTACAAATCTGTGGGCCCAACATGGCGGGGACGGGTTGAAATTTGCCAATAGCCGATGACCTCTATTTTCTACGTCACTGCAGTAATCAATTTTCTGTGCTACTGAATGGAGATATGACTTTTACAAAAGCAACAACAATGAAAAAGAGTTTTTGAATTCTCAAGTGACATAAAATCAATTCTCTCAACGTCTCTGTTGAAGGGAAATCTGCAAATTGAATTTAAAGTAGCAAGCTACAGATGCACAAATCCAATAAAATAGCATAATTTCTACACGTTTTTTTATTCTATAAAAACAAACTGTATAAGAACATAAGGCTTCGATGGCCAAATTGTTAAGAACAAGTTAAGAACATGTTAAGGCATTGTGGACTCTAAAACACCTGATTTCTTAGGAAAATTGGCAAAAATGCTAACAAAATGGTGAAATTAAGAACATGTTAAGAACATTTTTAGGCTTGAAACTGAAAAAGTTAAGAACATCCGAAGGCTTCAAAAATTTTGCGGGATGTTCTTATAAAAAAAACTGGTATTTACTTTCGACAGTCATTATTAAATAAACTCTTTGATAAAGCAGAAAAGTGTAAAGGGATAGAAAAACAAGTTCTCTGATTAGTGTAACGATCGTTTCTATTGTACATATGTTAAGTAGGTCATTAAATAAAAGTCCAGAAAAGACGGCTCGTCATATGAATCGGACGGTTTCTACATGCTTTGACGATAAACATGAAGATGTGTTTTCCTTTTTTCACTGCCTACTAGTAATTTTTAAGAATAGGTAACAAGTTCTATACCAATGTACATTAAAATCATTCTTAATACCATTGATTCTGGTAAAACTGCCAGAAATGATCTAAAATCAACATTAAGTTATAATTTTCTTATGCTCGCTTTTTTACTAAAAGATCACGATCGGTCATGATTGTAAAGTTTTCACATAAAAAATTACTGAGATTTTACCACCAAAGTAAAAGTCTTCTGGTACTTCATCTATCCACCAACCAATAAAAAAATGATGTGTTGCAAACTTGAAATGCTTTTCAGGTATTGTTGGATGGAGAAGGAAGAATCTCCCATTCATCATCGTTTCTTCGTTCAGACCTTCAAACATTGTGTCACAATCTCTTTCTTTGTATAAATCATTACCTACTTTTTCTTTAAATCCAATATCTAGGTGTTCATGACATTCGATAAACTCTTTCTTGATAAAAACATACTTTGTTCCATCGAATGGAGACAAAACGTTTTCTTGCTTTCTATTCGTCAAAATCAAACTGATTTCTCGGTACCAGACTTCATAAGATTCGAAAACATTTTCTTCCCATTTTTTCCCTTCAAAGAAAGTGTCAACCCCCCAAGCTAACTTTTCAATTTTTGTGAAAAGCTTCTGAGGTTTTTCTTTTTTGACAGATATAACTTTCTTGGGTTCGACCACATCGTTTGACTGGTTGTTCTTTGGCTTTAACTTTTCGATCTCGTTTCGAAGTGTTAGGATTGCCGCGTCTTTTTCTTTCGTCAACGCAACAAGTTTCAGTTTGTGATCATTTTCCAAATCTTTAAGTTTAAGTTTGTGATCATTTACCAAATCTTTGATTTTTGTTTGGTTGAGATTTAACATATCTTTAAGTTTAAGTTTGTGATCATGTTCCATATCTTTGATTTGAAGTTTGAAGTCGTTTTCTTTTCCCAGAATCTCCTGATCTTTTGTCATCAGTTTCATTTTGCATTCGTTGTCCTTGGTTGCAATCTCCTTGTCTTTCTCGTTCAGTTTTATCGTCATTTGGTTTTTAGTGTCTGCAATTTCTTTATCTTTCTCGATCAGTTTTAACGTTGTTTCATCTACATTAGTTGCTATTTCCTTGTTTTTCATTACAAGCTGTTTTTCCATTTCATTCAGTTTATTTTGAAGCTCGTGGTCGGCTTGAATTTGTTTCGACTCTATTCCGTGTGAATGTTTCAAATTAAGCAGCTCCAATTGATGTGTTAAGTTGGCATTTTTCATTTGTGCGTCCATCAATTCGATTTTTGATTCATAGGTAAGTTTTTGAATTTCTTTTTGATGTTCTTCTTTCAACTTTTTGATTTCAACACTACCAGCTTTTTTCGGAGGATTTCTATCATTTGCGCTGTGTGCTAAATTTCTGTCCTCCATTTTATCGAATGATTTAAAACTCCCCAATATTCTGTGTCGCACACACAAGCCTCTCTCTTTTTTAAAACTCCTCATCTAACAAACTCAACACAAAGTACACAACAACAAAACATACAATCTCGTATTACTATTTGGCTTCAAAATAAGCTGCTCAAATATCTTTTTGATTAAAAAGGGGGTTCCTATGACAACAATTTACAGTTTTAAAAAGAAATTCTTAGAATTCCTTCTCTTTATCTCCGTAATGGTGGATATAAATCAATGAAAATTTCATCTCGAAAATCACCAATCATTCGAAAATATTTTTGGGTAGAATCGTGGGAAAATTTGAAACACGTGCAAAAAATGAAATACATATTGTGGTTTTTATAAGAACTTCCAAAATTTTTTAAGCCTGCAAATGTTCATAGCTGTTCCAGAGATTTGGAAAAAGAGGATAAGAAATGCCGCTGCCGCTCGCTGTTTTCCTATTCTTTCCTTTTGAATTCGGCACCCTTTGAAGAAGCAAGGCTGTAGAATAGTTGAGCAAGAAGGAAGGCCGAAACAAAATGGCGTTACGTACAGGTTAACCAATGTTCAAGAAAAAAGTCCTTGAATAAAGCTTTCCAGTGAGTTCTTTGTGAAAAAGAGACTGGGGTGTGAATCTTTGATCTTCTGGGGGTTTCCCCTGAGAAAATCGAGGAAAATCATTCTATATTCTGGGAGTAAAGATGGCGGACATGAGGCATGCTTGAAATTTTGAAAAATTGGGACCAATTTCTTTCTGGCTTGTATTGCTCTGAATGAATTTTTTGTGTTGCAGACATAATTTTTATGGGTAGTAGGAAGGTTGATTGTGACCACCTATGCCTTAGTTTTCCATGGCACTCTCTAGAACTTCTTGGCATTTTGATTTAAGATGGGCAATATCGGTTGATAATGTTGTTGTTTTTTTTCAACTTTTAGATGAAAAAATAGTGTAATCTTAGAAAAACTTCCTCTCTGGTAATGGAATTGAGATTCTCAGTAAGTATACTTGATTTCCTCTGTGGTACTTTTAGCTTTATCTAGGGAAAGCATTGACTTTATAGTTGGAAATTTCAAGTTTCGACAACAAAAACATTGCAAAGTTCAAATAACTTCAACATGTGATATTTATAAAGTCTGACTATTGATGGGCCATGATTTTGACCGGTCAGTGGATTGACTCACAAGGCTTTGACAATTTTTCAGCCAAAACATAATTTCATCGGTGGACTTTACCAGTTTACAGTCTGTGTTAGGGTAATTCATACAGATTGCTTACAAAAAAGCCCTAGTTTTACAGTAGATTTTCATTTTATATATTTTCAGGCTAGTTATCGTCATTTTCTCTATGAAATAATGTTTATAACAACACTTCCCAGAAAAACCAGCCCACGGAAAGTTAAGTATTGGCCATCCAAGCACTGATGCAATGAAGCAAAGATTGACTCAGAATGACTCAACATTTTTGCATTTTGACCTTCACGTTAAGGCATACGGGAAAAGTATGCTAAAAGAGGAAATCAAACCTGCAGAAACTATATTACGCGCATTATTTAGCTTGACCAAAACAGAATAGAATGGAGTATAATAAATATATGCAGTGGATGTTGATATTTTGTAAATGTTTTCTGGACAACCGTGGATATGAACAGTTAAACCTGGTTGAGCACCGCCTACATATCCTTTGAAATTGGATATATATATATACTTGGAAAATGTTCTCTGGAAAAAGTGGATTTCCATACACGTATTATGTAAATTTGATCAGTCTGGAGAATATTTTTCAAACCTGCATTTATTTGAATGTTTGTTTTGTATCCATGTTGTCCCTGGAAATATGGTCCAAACAAGTCATCAGAGCCAGGAAACACATGGGCCAAAATTACCAAATGTAAACAAACTAGCAGACTAGAAGACCCCAAAAGTGCTTCTATTTAAATTCTACAATTCTACTTGGACACATATTTTCACTTGTTATATCGCAAGTTTTTCTGAGCACAATGATTATTTTGCCAATATTTTTTCCATATGTGAATGTATTTAATTTTTAAACAATGAGTTACACATGTATTGGATTTAGTCCTCTATGGAGCATTAATATAATTTTCTAGTCCAGCTTTCAAGTTATACAATCTGAATCAGTACTAATTAAAAATCAGTTGTAAGGTTTTGGTCTTTTTTTATAGTCTTCTCAATTTTATTTCAAGTTAAGTCATGAATGATACTGATTTTTTTCATGCAATACGTCTTTATAATTTCCCAGGTGTTATAAATGAAGGTGAATCATAAAAAAACCCTTTTGGGTTTAATCTTTTTTAGAAAAATTTCAAATTATACACTTTTATTATACTGTTTTATTTGCTAGATAGATATATCATTATATCAGGGGAAATCCCTAGATGGAGCTGTTTTGTATAACTATTGTATTTTTTTCAATAATGTTTTTGGATTATTTTATGTATTATTCTTTCGAGTTCATAAAGCTCTTAAAAGAAAGACTTCATGATATTTGTGATCTAGCATTGATATCATGAATTATCATCGCTTCTTTTTTCTTTTGAGCTCTAATTTTTCCTTTCCTCCAATTTGTTCTATTACCCAACATCGCTACCCGGCTGAAGAGGCCTTCATGATATTGTTTATTAGAAACTCTAGTCCAAGAAACAAAGAAATAACGAAAAATTATCTTGGTTTTACAAGCTTATCATTTTTGGTTTTATAATGTAAATTTCAATTCTTTTAGCTACAGTATGTATGAATTGATTCGATCATTTTATAAGGAAAATATTTTGGTCGAGGCTGCGTAATTCTCCCCTTCAAGCACAACGACGAAGGCTTGAAAAACACTACGTTCAAAGTGAAAAGTGCTTATAAAAAATATCAAAATTCCTGATTTAAAAAAAAATTATTTCACTTTCGATATCAATCACGGCTGCCATTTTTTGTTTGTACTTCTAGTCTTGTGCGCATAACGAATCAAGCGCTCTGATTGGTTCAGAATGAAAACAATCGATCGGCCGCAGACATTTCAATAGAAACAAAAGATTCTACAGCCTCGCTTCAAATAGATGAATAGCGCATTTCTTATCCTCTTTTCCCAAATCTCTGGCTGTTCATAAAATGTTCTTATTTTGTACCATTTTGTGAGTATTTTTGTGCAATTTCTTAATAAACTGGGTGTTTTAGAGTCCATAAAGCCTTAAAATGTTCTTAACTTGTTTTTAATATTTGGGTCACCGATGTCTTATGTTCTTATATAGTTTGTTCTTATAAATACAAGTAACTGCTCGGGAACGCAAAACTCACTTTTAAAGATGTCTTACTGCAATAGTCTTATGTAGTACTTACAAACACATGAGAAAGGTATTCTCTATCGTACACTCTTTATTTAAAAAAAAACGCCGAAAATAAGAACAATTTAAGAACAACTCTCACCCTGAAACGGCTGAATTTATCAAACTATAGGTCAAATAAACCAAAATGACCTTAAATTGTCCTAGAAATAAAGAAAAGGATAAGAACAATTTGAGGCCTGTTGAAGCTCAAAGTGCAAATAAAATAAGAACAGCCGAGCCTCATCAAAACTCTACCGACTCTTTTATAAACAAATAAAAATTCTTTCAACTCAGGCGAAAATAAAAAAATGCAGTGTTTCCGGAAACCGGCCGGGTGAAAAAAAACAATTTTTCTGACCCGGCCGCCGATCAAGTTTTGTTCGTTAGTAGTTCATACATTAGTATTCAGGGCTTACTTCATACTGTTTGTACATAAAAGTTATCTTTAAAGTTCTATTTCAATGATCTTAAGTTATCAAAAATAGCAAGCAAAATAATTTTTCCGGCCGGCCGCATAAGAGCTTTTTTCCTTCACCCGGCCGGTTTCCGGAAACACTACATTTTTTTGTTTTCGCCTCAGGCAGATTTCTCAAAATTCGCCGAAAACTAAAAAATCAAGGCTAGTTTGTTGGGTTTCAATTTATTATTCGTCGTGGAACGTAAAACTTTTGTTTTGTTTTGCCCACTGCCTTTAAGAGTTCCGATTCTTAATCTGAGAAAATTAAAAATTTTCTTCAGGTTTTGGAAAATTCAAAATGCGAGATGGCAGTTATTACGAAGGTGAGTTCAATGAGGGTGAAATTCACGGCACCGGTACTCGATATTGGTCGCATAACCAAAATGTTTATGAAGGGCAGTTTGACCAAGGAGAGATGAACGGGATGGGCGTCATGAAATTTGGAAATGGTGATCAGTATGAAGGACAATGGGCGGATAATAAAATGCAAGGTCAGCATTTTTCTTGTCTGGTTTGAATTCTGTTTATACCCGAATATGAATACAGAGTTTTATTTTTATTTGCAAATCTGACTTGCGATTTAAGAAAGTTTCTCTATACCATTGGTAGAGCGATATATCAGTCAAGAATAGAGACAAATTTATTTTCCGATACTCGGAGTTTCGTGCCGTTTCAGGCAGTCTTCCGTCAGATTTTTAAAAAATTATAAAAACGAGATTCGCAAATTGACACGGATGAGTTTTATTTTTTATGACTGAGTTTTATTTTTACATAATTTTTACATGTTTCCTGTTTCATATCAGACGCATATTCCATATCCAGACAGTGTCTCCCTATTGTTATATTATGCTGATATAAACAAAAAATTGTCTTTCTTTTCCTCGTTGTGACCAATCTTGCTCCACATCCGTATCAATTCAATGTGAAAAAGCTTAAAATTTAAAATTGACGAGTAAGCAAACGATATCACTCTTATTTAAAAACAACACCTTTAACACGATTTAGTTGCATAGTCACGAAAGCTGTTTTTATTTTTTTTAAAGAATCGTGTTAGTAAAGTGTCTTCGACTTGGCTTATAAGTTCTGTACTCAAGTTTGCCTCAAACGTATGTGAACGCTTTACTTTTGTAACAAGCACTCATTATGTTATGTTATGTTAAAAAGCTATACAACTCATCATTGGAAAGATATTCTCGAGTTGAATTATCTAATTGGATCAAAAATTTCCATAAAATCGAAAAATGAAGATGAAAAAGGAAGTAAGCCGCGAGTTGATCTTAGTTATTGGAAGAACCCGAAAGACTAGAACCCATGCTTCTTTTTTTCTTTAGGCGAAGGGACATTCAAATATGCAAACGGAGATGTATACAAAGGAACATTCTATAAACACAAACGACACGGTGAAGGAGGCTGGAATAGGTAAAAAAGAAACTGGTTTAAAAAACCTGAATTAGGGAATATTCCTCAAAATGCAGAGAAACTCGCGTTTCTAAAGTTCTGTTGCCAAGATACCTCTACGTAATAAGACATAAAGACGAGACCCGCAATGATATATCTCGATAAAGGAAACATTCGAGTTGTAGGTGTTCGAGTTATGGGGACTTTTTTAAGAAGGGACCGGCCAAGTTGCTTGAGCTGAGAAGATGTTCGAGTTAAGGAGACTGAATGATGTAAGACCGGTCAAGTTTTTCGAGTTAAGAAAGCGTTCGAGTTGTAGAGGTTCGAGTTATGGAGACTGTTTTATGAAGGGACTGACCAACTTGTTCAAGGCAACCTTAAAGCCTTAAAAAAGTTTGAATATCATCTAAGCATCACTGATGATTTCACCATCAATGAAAGAAGAAAAATCAAAGAGATGTGCGAAAAAGCTAAAAAATGGAACTCCGAATGTGATGGTGATTTCATTTGGCGTGTGAGAGGAAGTCCCAGAACAGATAACCTTCACTTGATAAAAACAAACAAAAACTTTGCCAACCAAAAGCTGTCAATATCTAGCCTCAGTAGCAGCGACGATGAGCTGCCAACAAAACATTAGTCTTTTTTAATTGTAAAGTAGCGTTGACTTTTATTAGCCTTTGTTGCTACCTTTTCGTCAACATGAAATTACTTACTTACTTCGAGTTATGGAGACTAATTTATGAAAGGACTGACCAACTTGTTCGAGTAACGAAAATGTTCGAGTTGTTCGAGTTATGAAGGGGTCAACCAACTTGTTTGAGTTTAGAAAACATTCAAGTTGTAGATTTTCGAGTTATGGGGATTCCCTGTTTCAATAGACAGCTCTAATAACACAATATTCTTGGTTTCATTGAATGAGTTGAGTTGATTTTACCCATTTTCTTTGTGTAGCAACGAGGGTGAGAAGTACACGGGAGGTTGGATCAACAACATGAAACACGGGAACGGGAAATTCCATTTCAAAGATGGCTCCATTTATGAGGTATGAAAAAGAAATCACCCAATTCTAAAATATCTACTGGAATGGATTTCTGTATGTGATTTTGTAAGTCTGATTTTTCTGCACAATTTTGACTCAAGTTTGAAAGAGCATACAGCGCAATCTTTTACCTAAAATCATTTTAGAAACAGCCTTGTATCACTTTTAGACGAAAATTATCCAAGTTGCTTGTTTGCGTCGTGACTTCACTTCAAATGACTGCCCCTCTCACTGTGGATGACCACCCATCCCAATTCAGTTCAAGTAAGGGTAACCCAGTAATTGAAAATGTTTACATTGCTAAGAAGTGTGATTGGTTGAAAGGTCACGTGACAGGACCGTGTTTTTCTTTTTTTCAGGGCCAATGGAAAGCAGACCTTATGAATGGCGAAGGAACACTACGTCATTTTTCTGGCCTCGTTTACTGTGGGTTGTGGACTAATGATAGACCATTATGTAAGTATTTTGAGATGAATTGTTTTTATTTATAAAAGGCTTTTAAACTGAACTAAAGATCCACTCGAAATCTTCTTTGAAAAAATACTTTTGTGTAAACAGAACTCAAATTAATGTTAAATACAGTTAACGCTCTGTAATTCGACGCTCGATATACTCCATTTTTCGATAATATTGAAAGTCACTGTCTCATAAACGATGCTCTACCATTTCGATACACTCTCTTATTCGATGAAAATTCAAAAATTCTAAAAATAGACATTGATTTTTCTGTTTGACTGAAATTCTATCCCGTCACCCTTTGCGTTAATTATGCTTGCACGCAAATCTTACTAAATTACAAAGAAAAAGTAATAACTCTCACGATTTTTGAATTAAAACGAGAAGGATTGTGGTCGTGTTCAGACCAAGGTTTAAAGCAATTAGGTCTACATGTTTCTTTTATATTCCTTTTGTATCTAACGGCACGCTCCTCATTAGTTAAACCAAAGTTTAAAAAGGAATCACCCTCTAGTTTAAAAAAAAAGTTTTTACGATTTCGTTACAGTTTTCTGAATAGACGAAATCAGAATTCGCAAGTGAAAAGCATGCTCCTTTTGTAAATTAAGAAAAAAGAACGTGAAATTTATGACTTAGAGACGCTCGGAGCATCTCTAGCAGTAATGGCTTCAACGACCACGAATTAGTGTTTTGCAGAGGGATTCCCTGAAATCTTTTTTGTTTCAAAGTATCTCAAGAGAGAAGATGACATGATTTCAAGTTAGGAAAGGAGATTCCTCGAGATCGCCAATCGATGATGACAAAAGAAAAGTGATTATAATTAAATTCCCATATCAACAAAGTACTACTTGAACCTTAAACTTAAACTTTCAGGTCTGAACACGACCTGTGGGATTGAATTTCGGTCAATTGAAAGAAGTAATAATCATGACGTTTGCATAACGAGGTGCTATTAGAGAACGCTAACTGTCAGTCTGTGCCACTAACTCGATCGGGAAGATTCTTCCAAAATTGGAAGATTATTCCGAAATTGGAAGAATCCTCCCGAACGGGAAATTAACTTAACACCCAAACGGGTTAACGGACTTCCAGATCGGGAAGAAGCGAGAAACTAAGGAAAACTCGATCGGGTTGGAACTTCCCGTTTGGGAAGTTTACGCAGTTTTTTCACAATTTAACAAGATTTCTACGGTAAAGTCTACTTTTCTTTCGGTGAAAAAACCTTAAAATTTGATGCTTCTTCACCTCCAAAAAGTTTCAACTTTCGCCGGTTATCGTACTGCTTCGCCGAGATTCAGTCAATTTTCAACTTCCCAAAGAAGAAGAATCTTCCAAAACGGGCAGAAAAAAATAGAGTTAGTTCTTCCCGTTCGGGAAGGTTCTTCCCATTTCGGAAGAAGTGTGTTTACTTGATATTTTTTCGCGTGCGTTATTCAAACCAATGTATTGTCATTACCGTGTTGGCATGATAAGTCTTTGATGATGGTATGATAGAAATCTCTTTTTTCAGTTGAACCTGCACTGATGCAAGTGGACGACATTACTGATGACGTCATCTATGTAGATCAAAATGACGTCATCTTTTCTTTGGACGTTCGCTGTTTGACAGAAGATGGGGATGTGGTGACAGGTAAGTTCTTGCTTCCGACCGAGAGATTCCAATTTAGGCTGTACGGCCTCCTCTCTGATATGTTTTGATATAGGGGCTGCCTATCGTGTATCAAATTCTTGTCCGAGAGTTACGCCGTCCTTTTTTATACACGATACGCATCCCCTATATCGAAATCAAATCAAATTCTGCGGATGCGCGCAGCCTAGTTTCAATTGGAGGCTTGGTTTCTATTTTTGTTTCATAGGACAAAAAGTGAGGAAAATACCCAAAATTTGAATCAATTTGTCCCAGGGACAAAAGTGAGATCTCACTTTTATTGGTAGAAAGAAAAATGGGTAGGAGACACGAGAAAGCGTTTCAGGTTGGTGTGATGAGCATGTTGCATTACTCCAACGCAAAAAAAACTTCTCGTGTCCCCAAGCCGTAAGACAGCCAACTTTTTTGTTTTCTCTTTTTTTTTCGGTGTAAGAAGATTGAAAATCGACGAGAAGATAACAGTTTCAATTTCTTGCTTGAAAAAAATTTAGAGAGGTCATTGACATTGATAGAGGACATCGTGCGTGTTGAGTTTAACAAGTGGGCTCCAGTGTCGATCATTGAATGAATACAAGGCCCAGAGTTGAACCACTCGAAGAATCTTGTACACATTTCCAAAAATTCTTCAGAATAACTCATAGATATCTCAAAAGGATCCCAATCGAAAATTTCAAAACTAGAGCATTACAAAAATTGTCTCAAGTCTTTTAAACCCATAAATTTCACAATAAACTTTTGAAAGATTTGTTAAAACCCTAATACGGTCTTAACAGCTGTCTGAAAAATCCCATAGAACTTTAGGAAGGGAAAAAAATAAACCTAATTTCTTTGTGGGTCACTTACCACTTTTTAATTGCTTTTTTTTGTCTTTCTAGAATCAGGGCGTGTATTGAAAATCACTGCTGGTATCCGTTTGCAAGAAAAACCAGTGGCGCCCAAACCTCCCTCCGCCAAGACGCCACACAACACATTAACAGTTGAAGAAAGCGAAAATTCGGAAGTGGAAAAAAGAGATACACCTTTGTAAGTTTCTTCTCTTTCTCGGCTGCCGGTGAATTAGTCGTTGTTCTCGGCCGATTTTGAATTTTTTTTTTTAGAATAAGCGGCCGTAGTGCAGTAGATGCAGGTAGAGCATCCGGTGGGCAAGGTTGTGGGTTCAACCCCCAGCTGGGTCATACCAAAGATTCCCAAAATGGTACTTGATGCCTCTCTGCTTGATGCTTAGCAATTAAAGAGACGGATCAAGGGTAAGTGGAGAAATCCAGGGAAAAGAGTGGCGTCCTCCCCTACCTTCGGGTAGACAGCTAGAGAAAAGGGAGCCTTCGGGTCACCCTTGACTGCGGTCACAAACTTACTTACTACTTGCATGAACAGATGACGATAAATGACGTAATATAAATAACACGTCTGTAACATCTTCACCAAAGACTAGCCTAGTTAAGTAAACTCAAAATGACAAGGCTACAAAACGGCGTTATCGGGGCTCTAAAATCTATCTCTTTTTACTGAGGCATGGATTTCTCATTCCTTTTGATTAATCAAATAAGAGCAGGGGGTCAGTACTAAATTTTCAGATATCATGGTGTTAGTGCCTTGATGGTATACTCAGAACACCTTCTTTAGAAAAATTAGAATTAAAATTAGTGGTTTTAAGCACTTTTTGAATATTTTAAAGAATTTTTCGTAGATTTAAAGAATATTAAAGAAATATTCTTCTTAGGAAATTTTCTAGTCCAATTTTTTCATAAGCGACTGGGCAAAAGTTTAAGATTGAGCTTTTGAATAAGGTGTTAAGTAGATACCTATGAATCAAGAAAGGTGTTGAATTGTCACAAAATATGTCAAGTTTTATGAGTGACCGATTATCTTTTCTCAATATTTTTTCCAGTGGATTTCAAGTCGAACCTTATCCCATTTGTTTCAAGAGCAAAGAAAGTTCCCCGAACTCGCCGTCCAATGATGTGGTGACAGCTGCAACTTATAATGTAAGTAAGCCTCTTGGTATGATGTGTTATTATTATTTTATTATTATACAGATTTACAAGCTAGGCTCACGGTGGGCCTCTAACCGATCTTCTTTCATATTCCTCTTGTAACAAATCTTTGTGGGTTTTTCCATGACGTCATTCAGTTTCTCTTTAAACGACTCAATCGATTGTGCGGATACAACTTCTCTTGGTATTTTATTCCACGTTGGCACACATCTATAGTAAAACGACTTAGTTTGGGGTTCATTGAAGCCGTCATTTGCAAAGTTTGGTAAAAGCTCTTTGGAATGTCATCGTTTAGGACATGCACGGCTGATTAGTTTTGAAGGTATAGTATCTTTGTCGTAAAAGAAAAGATGTTTATAGACCTGCACAATATCACAAAACTGTCTCCAAAATTCGAGGGTTGGTAATCCAAGCCTTTTTAGCCTTTCACTGTACGGGAGGTGTCGATATATTTGGATAAGTTTTGAAGCTCGTCTTTGGACTCCCTCGAGCATGTTCACATGTTTGCGTAGTTTGGGTGACCAGATTGATATGTGTACAATCATTAATTCAAATACACTCGTGGTCGTTATCCAGAGTCTTCAACTTTTCTCGAGCAAGATATAATGAAGCCTTAAGATTTGCGCCGCTTTTAAGGATGCGCTTTTTTTGTTTTCTTGCGGCATATTTTCCAAAATCTGGCAATGGATTTTACTTTCAATCTAGCGTTTGTGCGAAAACGACGCGAAAACATGGACTTACGCACTTTTGAGCTTTTAGAAAAGTAATACCATCACAGAAGCCAATGTTGTGCAACTTTGTCTGATTCAAATGGCGCCACATCACAAAATTGAATGGAAAGTATAGTAGATCAAGCGTGCTCGATGCTTTACACCTGATCGAATAGTGGTACCATTAGGGTAAAACTCTGATCCAATGAATTTCTTCATTTTAATGTAAAATGTCCACTCACTAAACTACGAGCTCTGCCAAATCGCCATATCAAATTTAACCTTTGGTAGTGTAGACAATAGTTCAGAAAGTATACCATTTATACTGAGACGGAAAAATCGTCTGAGACGAGTAGTTTGTAAAATGTGATCCGTGGAGAAGATCCTATTTATTGTAACATGAATGGAAAGTACACTCCTCCATAATGCTCATTTTCTAAATTGCTGGTCTCAGACGAATTAATCGTCTCAGTATAAATTAAACTATTGGCAGATCAAGATTTGAAAATTAGAAGAATAATATTTGTTTTCTTTCGCCAGGGTGAAAACGAAGTTGAGAACAGGAACACTCCAACGTTTGAAGTCACGTCAGATGAAAAACGAGATTCTATTGCCAACGAAGGTACTTTATTCAAGTGTTTTATTCTTTTCTTTCACAGGTCTTGGTCCATTTTTAGAGTAATTTATGTAGTTTATTCATACTAACTAATATATTCAGTATTATTCAAACCCAGGAACAAATGAAATCTGGAAAACAAAATCTTATTTAATTGCTCAAAGTTTTGTCGATTCGGCAAAATGTAAAAAATTGTAGTATTTTGTATTGGGTAGAAAAAAATCTTAATTTTTCTTTAGTAGCTAAAATGTAAAACAAATTCTCAAATTTTCATAAATTACGTCACGAACATCACTTGCCTCGTATTCAAAGTTTTAATAAAACACACTGGGAGTTAATCACCATGGTAATAATTTCAAAACGAGGCAAGTGATGTTCGTGACGCAATTTATGAAAAGGTCTATTCTCAAATTTTCAGGTGACTCGCCAACATTAAAGAACAGCGAAGGAGAAATGAGAGCCAACTCAATTATTGGTTTATCGCAGCGAACGGAAGATGGGCGGACACGTTTTCAATCATTAATGTTACCACCTAGCGTAGCAGCCGATACTTTTCCTGGGATACTTTCGCCTGATATTGCAGTTGTTGATACTCGCAAATCAAACAGGTTAGCTTTGAAACTCGCAAATCAAACAAGTTAGCTTTGAAACTCGCAAATCAAACAGGTTAGCTTTGAAACTCTCATATCAAACAGGTTAGCTTTGAAACTTGCAAATCAAACAGGTTAGCTTTGAAACTCGCAAATCAAACAGGTTAGCTTTGAAACTCGCAAATCAAACAGGTTAGCTTTTGAAACTTGCAATCAAACAGGTTGCTTTGAACTCAAATCAAAAGGTTAGCTTTGAAACTCGCAAATCAAACAGGTTAGCTTTGAAGGTTAGCTTTGAAACTCAAACAGGTTAGCTTGAAACTTGCAAATCAAACAGGTTATCTTTGAAACTCGCAAATCAAACAGGTTATCTTTGAAACTCGCAAATCAAACAGGTTAGCTTTGAAACTTGCAAATCAAACAGGTTAGCTTTGAAACTCGCAAATCAAACAGGTTAGCTTTGAAACTCGCAAATCAAACAGGTTAGCTTTGAAACTCGCAAATTAAACAGGTTAGCTTTGAAACTCGCAAATCAAACAGGTTAGCTTTGAAACTCGCAAATCAAACAGGTTAGCTTTGAAACTCGCAAATCAAACAGGTTAGCTTTGAAACTCGCAAATCAAACAGGTTAGCTTTGAAACTCGCAAATCAAACAGGTTAGCTTTGAAACTCGCAAATCAAACAGGTTAGCTTTGAAACTCGCAAATCAAACAGGTTAGCTTTGAAACTTGCAAATCAAACAGGTTAGCTTTTGAAACATTTGATAACTCGCAAATCAAACAGGTTAGCTTTGAAACTCGCAAATCAAACAGGTTAGCTTTGAAACTCGCAAATCAAACAGGTTAGCTTTGAAACTCGCAAATCAAACAGGTTAGCTTTGAAACACACGCGTACAGTTGACCCTCGCTAATTCGAACTCGAACAGGGGATTTTATTTGTTTGAATTACAGAGAGATTTTAACTATAGATAGTATATTAAAAGAGTTTCGCCTTGACGGGGACTGGAAATGAGTTCGAATTATAGAAAGATTCGAATAAGCGTCTACTATAATAATAGAGTCTACTGTATATTATTATGCATTGTGGGAGTGTTTCGAGTTTATTACAATAGAAATCTCTTTGGAATTCCTCGAGGGAATTCTATTGTAATACACTCGAAACAATCCCACAGTGCATCGCTTTTTTAGAAAAATGAAAAACTCTGATAAGGTCTATTAATAACGCACTCTCTTACCAAGCGAGAGCCTCTTCTTAATTTGATTTAATGGCGCGATATAAACAAAACTCTTGATGACAGAATCATTTAAAACATACCAAAGGCACTTGTTGGCACGAGTTTGCTAAAAACGTTATTTTCACGTAGGACTGGCCCTCGTCGTGTCACTGAATCATCTGTCACAAAACTATCAGAAGTTAAACGCCTTAATAAAGATCTTGAAAAAGTTACTGACTTGGAGGGCGTTGCAGGGCGCGATGGCAGTGGCGGGAGTATGGCGTCGGGAAAAAAGAAAAGGAATCGCGCCTCGAGACAGGAAGATCGAATTGAGGACATTATTGATCGAAGATTCTGCAAACCAGGTAATGTTTTTCTCTTCCCAGCTGACACACAACGTTGTTTCAACGTTCATCTAACGTTCACAACATCCATATAACGTTAGTTGAACATTGAAACAACGTTGTGTGCCAGCTGGATTTTGAGAAAACTTAGTATAAGGATTTATACTAAGGAGCCCTACATGATAAAAAAGATCAATCAATCTTGCAAATTGTGAAGAGATGTTAACCCTTTCGCTAAAGTTTCAAGAATGTAAAAGATTTTCTCTGTAAAGGTCGATTTTCATTTCCGTCACCTCATCTCTTGAACCCCCTATAGATAGAGTCGATGTTTAACGTGGATAGCCCAGTAATCTAGGACTTTTAGGCACTGAGCGGAACATTTAAAGGAGCAGGGATTCGAGCCACGAACCCCTATCACAAAACATTTTGGACCGAACAGAAGAATTTATTTCTCCTGATTCCCCGTGATTGCCTATACTGATCGCACTAACCTATGATATGCACCACTGACGTTGTTTTTAGAAATTCCAATGTTTTGGCCTTTTTGAGGCTCTTTTTTGCTTTTAAAACTGTTTCTAAGAAAAAAATGATCACGTGATTATATTTTCAGGTGAATACGTCATCATTATCGAAGACAATACAGAATCACCTTATTTGGACATCCGTCTTCCCCCTGTGTTTATCCGACTTGTCGTACAACCTATCGTACGTAAAACTAAAAGTCGTACAGAGTCCAACAAAAAGTAATCGAAACGGTATGGTTGCCAACTATGTTCGGACCATAGGAAATTCATTCATTGGGGAAGCTACATGTCAAAAAGTTTAAAATTAAAGTTGTTATCTTTAAAAAATGTCTAAATTTTTAACCATATATATTTTTTTTCTGATAATTTCGAGTGGTTTCAACATTTTATGGCTTTTATTGAAAATCTATTATATTTCTCGATAATTCGCTCAAATATTTTAGATTTTTTTTAGGCGCTTTATAGGGGGGGGGGGCGGCGTACGAGGTTTTGAATTACCGCCATCCCGGCCATTTTTTTGAAAATTACCGTTATCCCGTCCAAAATTTTCGAAAATACCGGTAAATTTTAAAATTTATTATTTGATTTGACTTGTTTTTGGACTTTTTAAAAAGTGAATTTTGACTTCCAAAGCTTAACTTGAGAACTACTGAACCAAATTTAAAGGTCATCAGCTTAGCCTAGTTTGCTAAGAATATATTTAGTACTGGTAAAAAGCTCCAATGTGAAGCAGAGTACTGTTAGTTTAAATTAAATTGAAAATACCTTGGTACTGTAAGATTAAAATGTCTTCTTATACAATTTGATTTCTTCAGAAACAGTCGCTAAGAATACCTCTTGTCCGTTATCAGAAATAAAAATCAAAAATTTTGGGTCTATAAGAATATTATCAAATTTTATCTTCAGGATCTTATTAAGTAATAAAAACATTAATTTTCAGTGTCCACAAACTTCGTTACTTTTATTGATGGATGCAGTGATAAGGTGAGATTTGCATAAGCGTATCATTGAGGAGTGATCATAGTCAAAATCAAGTGCGTTACTTAAAAACCTTAAGACAAAAGGTTCAAGTGGCAGATATGAGAGGAGTTCAAAAATTTTGACGAAGAGTGATGATTTTCTAATAAAGAATTTGGAAACCACTCAGACTCGCTACTGGATTCCTCTGGCGATGTCACAAAGACTCAAAGAGTATTAAAATAGTCTTAGACAGGCATTTTGCAGATCCATCTTTCTTGGCAAATTACCTATTTAAAACACTATTTTGTCTTCTGATGAGTTCACCAGAGATTCTTGGCGATCTTGGTTCAGAGACATATCCCAATAACATACTATTTTGGAATATTGACTGGAATTCCGAGTCACGTCTTCCAAGTAAAAGTTTTCAAACTTTTTTTCAGAAATACAAAAAATACCTCATTTCTTAATGTTTTTTATACAAAAACCTTAATTTGACCTTAATCTTAGTGTGCATGTTCTTTTCTTAAAGTTGAAAAGACGAGAGATTTTATCTTGCTTACCAAATAGCAAGAAAAATTGAAAAGTTTGATTAATTTAAAATTGAATTAAAAACCTCTCTCGAAACTAAAAAATCGAGAGACGGGGGTGTATAAGACGAGCTGATCGAAAATTTTATGTACCGTCTACGTATGACTTTTACCGAAATATCGTTGTTTTTTATAAGAATTACTTCGTCCCGGACGAAAATCAAGTGTTTTACCGTCACCGTGGCTCTTGCATAATACCGTTTCCCGAACCCTTTTTATTGTTTTTACCGCTTCCCGGCCCTAAATTAGACCTTATCCCGAGTACCGCCAGATCGTACGGTCCCCCCTTTATAATTATATTTATTTTACTCCAACCCAAATAAAGAATTATTCGAACGGCTGTTTATTTTCCGATTTTTTTTCTGTGTAAATATAATAAAATTGATAGAGTGACAAATAATATGTACATCGTTGAATATTTTTAAAATATACAAGTTATTTTTGTTTTGGAATTTGTAAATAAGGGTTGATTTTAATTTATCGGTCAGAAAGTCATTGATTAAATTAACATGCCAGAAATTTGTAGCCTTTCTTCTATTCTTGTGTCAATTATATTAAATTTGCGTTCGATTTCGCTTAGCCTCGTCCGATTTTATCTGTTACTGCAGATCGTTTTTTGAGTTGTATACTCTAGGTCACCTCTCCAAAATTTTATTTTGCCTCGATAAGTCATGGATTTGCCTCATTTATTCACTTCTTTGTTGACATCAAAGGAGACGGTTGTTTATTTTTTGGCTCGTATTTCTTACAGTTGAGAGTGGAAGAAGTTTTGACGAGTTTGTTGTAGCTTCCTTTGGATACCATGTTTGATTTGGTGGTTGTTTTGTTGTTTGTGTTGCTATGGAGATTTTTACCACCTGTTGAGTATGAGGTGCTGGATTTATTTAATAAACTATCCATGGTTCGGTGAATTGGTACTGTTGATTGCTGGAAAAAAAAGAGAAAAATTGCCCTTAAGAATTGTCTTCCTACCTAACTATGAAAATAAAAGTTAAAAAAGATTTTCAGTGACATTTTGGGTGAATCAAGGCGTGAGTTCCAATAGTTTTTAAAAACGACCGTATGTGCGCCCTAAAATTAGGCCTTTCAAATGGGACAATTATGTCAGTACAACGAAAAGTTTAGTAAATTTAGGTCAAATAATCGACCCTTACCATGCGTTTTGGTGAGATTTTCCAACATTTCGCTCAAACAAGTTTGTTGCCCTTACTTTTTTAACCCTTAGAGTGCACTTTCTTAAATTTCACGCCTCATCATTATCTAAGATTGTACAAGCTTTAAACCCTATCTAAAGCCTCGGATTTTTAGAAGAATTATAATAGGGGGCACCACCCCCTCACCATTAAACCATGAAAAATGATGGAAAAGTCATAAATCTTGGCATGATTGTACATATCTATGCAGAGCAGGCACGACACAACGGGTACGGCAGGTACGGCGGCCGCCGTACCAGATTTTCACAAAAATACCCGAAGTTTTCCTCTTCGTCGGTCAAATCGCTATAAAATCGCTTAAATTTCCTCATTCGCCGTACCAGATATAAAAAGCTTCCGTCGTGCCTGCAGAGTCTTGGAAAAATTGCAACTGGACATATTTTGATGACGTCAGCAGTTTTTATGAGAAAATAAATAGCCAAAAAATGACATAATTTGAAACCGTTGTAGCTCTTGCTGTAGAAAAGATCTTTCATTTCTGCTTCGGAGCTAAATGAATTTCAATCAGGCTGTACAGTGCGCCAAATGTTAAAATCTATTTTTTCGAAAATGGTATGCCATTTTGAAATAGTGACGTCATCGCAAACAATTTTCTCGGAAATGTTCCTTACCATCATGTTAAAGGTTTTGTTTTTAAATTAGAGTGATATAGTTTGCTTACTCATCACTTTTAATTCACAAGCTTTTTCACATTGGATTGACACGGATGTGGAGCAAGATTGGTCAGAAAGAGGAAAAGAAAAACATTTTTTCGCTTATATCAGCATAATATAACAAAAGGCAGACACTATCCTGATATGAAATACGTGTCTGATATGTAATAGTTATCGGATAGTTGCGAGTACAATAGAAGAAATATTTTACGAGTTCCGAGATTTTTCCGTACAATATTTTCCGAGCCCTTAGGCGAGGAAAATATACGGAAAATCCGGAACGAGTGAAATATTTCCATATTGTACGAGCAAATGTCTGATAACTGGTTTATCGGTGACCCAAAAAATGCACTTTTGTGTTGGAAAAAAGCGCACGGCACTTTTGTAGTGCAAAGTGACGTTAGATTGCTTCTACCGCTACAATGCAACAACATCTTTTCGTTAATTTATATTTTTACATGTAAAATACAAGATATATTGTACTCTTTTTAACCAATCAGATTGCAGATATTTTTTGGATCGCCGATAAGAAACGGGAACACTTATGTTAAGATAATACCTTTAACCTGTAGACAGACTTTCAAAGTCATATCTTTATTGTTTGAAAAGATATTTAAGTTTGTAGTTTTCTATAAAACCAAGCCTTTTAGTCTGTAAAAATTGTGTTACTTTTTGAATTTACGTCATCAGATTTAGCGGTATTGGGCAAAAAAAATTTCGGAAATGAAGATAAATAAATTTTAGGAAAACTTGTGAAATTGCAAGACAATTATAGCTCTAAGTCCAAAACCTCCATGAAAGAAATTTTTTTCAGGCGGGGCTACGATAGCGCTCCGCAACACATACGTCATATATCTTTTGTCAAATTATGCAATTAACGTGCAAAAGAGATTAACGCAAAGGTTGATGGGATTGGAAGTCGTACAAACACATCGAGAGTAATGATTATGTCAAAAATAAAATCTATTTTTAGATTCAGCGCGGTGCGCTATCATGGACAAAATATTTGGGACAAAGGGGATTTCCCTGCGAAATTTTAAACACCACAAATGATTTTTAAGCGCGTTAAACTACAGTTGGAAAGTAGAGTTCTAACTTAAGAATTAGGACCTTAAGATCTCAGGATCTAAAAACTCAAATTTGATCCAATAAGGCTTGGAATATAGCCTAGAAGCCACCGAGCCCCTCCAAAATTGAAATATTCAATGAAAGAAAGTGCTAAAATAGCAATTCTCGCCCGAACTTTAAAATCTGAAAAACTTAAATCTCAATATATTTCTACCATTATTGTAGATAGGGTTTACGGATAAACTAAAACTAAAAGACGACTTACCTTGGTGTGTCGACAGAATATTTATAAAACCAAGTTCTTGTAGTGTTTTGTCACAAAATCCTTCAATTTTCAGAGTAACTTTGATTAATTAAAAGTATGATCTTTGCAGCGCTGTTTTATACAAAAATTTTGAGGAAAAGAAAAAAAATTGCCCTCGCGCCCACTCCCACCCAAATTACATTGATCAAAGTCATTAATAAAAAACAAGGGAAATTGGTAATTGTTAAAATCCCACATATTACAATATCAATCTAAAACATTTTCCTAAATTTGATTTTTTTAGCAAACGTATAAAAATTAGTGAGTTTTCTATATTAAGACCTTGCATTAAAGGTTACAGCCTATAAAAGGTAGCTCGTTGTTGGAGTAAAATAACTAGTATCTTGATTTTTTTCCATTCTAAATGGCAACCTAAATCTCTGAGGCCTATAACTTTCTATGCACTAATTCTATATGAAAAATAATTGAAAATCTGAAATCAAAAGGCTTTAAAGTATCTCGGTATCTAAAATCAAGTTACTAGCACTGAAGGATAAAAAAATTTTCGTCTTCGTTTTTCCTTTTGTCGACTTCCAAAATTCCACTAAGGGTAAGAAAATCAGAAAATCGATAATTATCAGTCCTAAAGGTCGGTATAATAAGAAAACTTTTTGCCTTAAAACATCGAAATCTGGTCGGATTAGTCCCATCAACGATCGCAAAATAGACAACATTTTTCTTTTTTTCCTCTTTTTTAGTGACGCGGGGGTCCCGCTAAGGGTCCAAGGGTCGGCAAGTCGGGCGGCACATACCCGTCAGCTAGCAACCATAGTATTCCCTCTTAAAGCGATTGGATTTTTGCTTTGTTGAATGACAGAAATAGATTAAACAGCCTAAAGACCCGTCTAATAAAGGCTCATAAAATTAGTTTCCTTTTCCATGTAAGTAACTAGAGAAAATCAGAAATATGACAAAGACGACATTGAATTTTCTATCAGAAGTCAATTTTGTACAATTTCGTGACCTTTTGACTTTGAACAAGAACAAAGAATATCTTCCTAGTCCATTTGGCAAACATAGAAAAACCTAATATAGACGTTTTTGATAGAATTGTTGACACGATGAAAAGAAAGCTTCCCACTTTCCACTGATCTTTATATATTCCTGGACCAAGTTACTCAATGTCGGCCAAGCAAAATATTATGATCGGAGTTTTTTTAACTTGTTACCCGCGCAGAGAGCGCTAGTTCTTATTTTGCTTGTCCACTAGTGATATAACGCTGTTCGTCGGTAGGCAAAGTTTCAAACACTACAACGGCTTCTTTACGGGTACCAACTTTCAAAAAACTTCGATCAAAGATGGCGGATATAGCTTGGTCCAGGGATGTGTAATAGGTCAGTGCAACATTCGAACATTCATCAAACGTTATTTGGACGGTATAGGCGGTTGTTATGACGTCATTTTTATGTTCGGTTTGTTTTGCAAACTATACGCTTTTTTTATAAGAGCCAGTAATTTTTTAATGAGTTTCTACTGTTCTTATTTTTTGTAATTTTCAAATATTACATTGTAATATCCAATTTCAGATTTTTCAGTATTGGCTTAAAAGATGATTTTCTTTCTGAAATCTGAATCTTTATTTGTTCTTTATGGTCTAAATCAACAATGTTCTTATAAAAACGTGTAATAAGGATTATCGAAGATCTTATGAACTTTCGATTAGCATCCTCCAAGCTTACGTCTGTTTTTAACGATTCAATAATTTCTCGTAATTTAAAACCGTGGTTATGGAATTTCTAGTATTTTAAAGGGAGAGGATAAAGGTTAAACTCCTCTTTTAGTAAGTAGTTTAAATACTTTGTCACGTCTTGACGTCAGAACTGGGTGAAAGTACGCTCTGAACCATTGAGTTTAAAGCCCGGTCTAGAGGAGAATCTCTTATCTTTCCCAGGCAAGGAAAGTGTAGCCAATTATTTCCCATCCAGAATGCGCTGCAATCATGGCGACAAATTGTATCTAGCGGTTCGTTTTGTTTTTGAGGACTGCATTCTTTTAAATTTATCTAAAAAACACGCACGAGCGTTCTGGGAAATAAGTGGCTTCATTTCCCATCAAGGAGTCTCGAGTCTAGCCATTCGGACTTGGAAGTCAATGCTTTGAACATCATGGTTTAACTCACTAGAGATTAAAAGCTTGTGTTCGGTGAAGAACATTATCTCTTAGAAAGTTAAACCGTGGTGGGAAAAATTCCCTTCGAAATAACTAAATGTTATTGGTTGAAAGGTATCTTGTTAACTAAATAAACCCTTTTTTGCAAAGCTGATATAAAAGAAGTTTTGGTATGAGAAGGGAACATCGTTGATTTCAAAGCCCCGAAGGAGCTATATCCGAAACCCATCCAATGAAATGAAGCCACTTATTTCCAATCCAAAACACAAACGCCAGATTGAAAGTAAAATTTGTCGCTAAATTTTGAAAGATATGACGCGAAATCAAGACAAGCTAAATTCAATCCATCATTCTAAATACCGCGCAAACCTTCACCTTCACCTTATCTTGCTTGAAGAAAGTTAGAGATTCCGTTTTAGCCTCTTCAGGGATTTAAACTCAAACATTTGGTTGGACTTGGGAATCTAAGTTACAAGAATTTAAAGTGGAAATAAAAGGCTTTTCTGATCAATCATTTTGAATGAAACACCTTTGATTTTTACATCCAAGCTATGGCCTTGTTGAATGTTTATCTATCCCTGGATCAAGTTATATCCGCCATCTTTGATCAAAGTTTTTTTTGAAATTGGTAAACGAGAAGGAGCCATTTCAATGTTAAAAATTAACGGCGCTACATCATCAAAAGTATTCGGGGAAAAGTAGATTTAGCGCTCTCGATGCATTTTTACCGTTATTGAGTAGTGCCGCCATTAGGGTTCACTTTTCAAAATACTCCAATCAAAGATTTTTGGTTGGTCGGGATTGACTAACTTGGTCCAGGAATATATAAAGGTCAGTGTCAGTTTAAACCCAACTTTCATCAACGTACCATTCTAAAAGAGTACACTCAGAAGACTATTGAAAGATGTCAGAGGTGGTATTTCAAGGAGTAGAAAATTTGATGAGGAGTCAAACACGGCAATCTGTAACCGGATTAATCGGATTTAAAATTTTTGGTTTTGGCTAAATTTTGAGAAAATGGTTGAGAATCAAAACTTTCTTTTCCTTTGAGCTTAAAAGAGCACATTCTCTCAAAATTTCAAGTTCCTAGCTTTTTCCCATCCGGAATTTTCTTGATTCCGATTTAGAGGGAGCCCACCCGGAATGAGGAAGGGATATAGGGATCTCTCCAGAACTTATGATCTATTGGATGCATCAAAAACTTTTTTCTTCTACTTTTGACTTGTTATGAGGTGACTTAATGTGCAAAATTTTATCTCCATATGGACACTAATTTTGGAGATATAGGGGAAACTAGCCGAAATAATCCCGACTTTTTGAGAGTTCCACAAAAAGACGCCTCCAGATCAAAATCATATGCACCAATGGCACTTTGTCAATCCCGTAACCAGTCATCTGTACCACTTTCTGATGTTACTATGAAAATGATATAATCGTGAATACAGAATTATAAAAAAATGCAACAGAATTCGAACTCGAGCATTGAATCTTATTTGTTCCAGGCGTTAGCTAGAATATCCTATTGTCTACACAAGATCACTAAAAAAAACTTTTTTCCCGTAAACCGCCCTGACGCCCTAACTCTTCCCCGCGTTTAGTGACCTCTAAACGGACGATAGCATCGTCTAGGCGTTAGCTAGAGTTTCGAAGACTCAGACGATAATTGGCAAATTCTACCGGCTATAAACTCTTTTTGGAAAAAAAAACCGTTTTCGAATTTTCTTCGGCTTTTGGGCTTTTTTCTTATATTAGTAGTGATAGTGATTTAATTTGTTTTAGACTATTGTTATAATCTTCTATACTAACAGCTTTTGGAATTCACTTGATAAGAAATTTTGCGGAAAATCTGCGGTGTCAATTAGATAAGACGCTTTTGCAACGCTCTTCGGAAAAATGGCTGAAAAAAAACAAAAACATCAAAATTCATGAAAATAACATCAAAATGGATAAAGATCAGCCTTTCGAAGCAGCCTCACCACCTCAAGCTTGCACGCCGTCAAGATGTACAAATGATGAAGACCTGGATCGCTTGGAATGCAAAAAATGTAAAAGATCAGTTCATTATGAGTGCACACAGCTACCTTTGTATCAACTACAAATATTCGTGACATCCTACAACGATCATTACTTATGTTCAAACTGCGTCCGAATAACGAAGAACCTAAGAAATAAAGTGGGGAAAAACACTCAACATATGATGCAAAATGAACTTAAAAAGAAAGACGACGTCATACAAAAACTGAACAACGAGGTCAACACCAACACCAAAATCCGTGATTCCATCAAAAATGATCTCAAAATTTTTCTGGCAGGAAAGCTACAAGAAATGGAAGAAAAGACAAGAACCATGATAAAGGAAGAAATCAAGCACACACCAGAAATAATGACGGAGACATCAAAGAAAACATACGCCGAAATTACTAAGAAGCACAAAGAAGACTTAAGATCTGCCGAACAACAAAAACGGAAGGAAGAAAGTGAAAAGAAAGACATAGACTATAGAAAACTGAATATCATCGTTCACGGGTTTCTCGAATATTCAGGCCCAGATAAGGAAAAAGAAGAAAATGGGGAAAAATATGACATATTTCGGTTCCGAGAACTCCTGGAGGACATCAATGTTCCAGAAATAAATGTTACTCACCACAGATTAGGAAACAGAAAAACAAAAAACGGCCGTCCTCTTAAAGTCACCCTACAAAGTCAGCATGACAAAGATCTTATCATGAAGAATTTACACATGCTGAAAGAAACTTGTTTCTTTCAGGTAAGTATCACGGAAGATTTCACAATCAACGAACGGAAAAAGATAAAGGAGATGCACGAACAAGCAAAGAAACTTAACAAAGACAATAAGAATAAAGACTTCAACTGGCGCGTTAGAGGGAGCCCAAGAACAAAACTACGAATCGTTAAAAAATTACAAAATCAAACAAATATATCTTCAAATTATAATGAACAAAAATACACTACAGAAGAAATCGTCAGCGATTGGGCATCAACAGATGATGTAGACTATTCGTCTACAGATGATGATGAATGAATCATTTTGTAAATAGGCAGTCGAACTCTATTAGCTTTAAAGCTAGTACATATTTGTACACTTTTTTCGACTTTAAAGAATATACACATTAACATTAACATTAATCGGATCATTGAAGTTGTTATCGTCTTTTGTTTGAAACCATGCCAGAAAAGCTTGGCAACGCTTAAGGAGATTAATGAGATTAATGATAGTGAAGGCATTATTCTGAAAACTTCCAATGATGACAATTATTCATGATTGGGATTCGTATAGCAAGTACCTCACTAAAAACCGAGATTTTTCATCCCGTTTCTTGACTGCGACGTCTAGTATAGGCTTAGGTTTCATAATAATCAAATAAAAATTTTCCCTCGAAATGCGACGCAAAAAGAACGCGAACTTCGTTTATTAATTAAACTTAAAGTTTGCTCTGAATTGATCGTTGCTTTTTTTGCTATTTGAATCTCCTTGTTTCTTGTCTTCCATTGTAAACCAGTTATCTGATATTCTGATGGTGTTGTGGCGGCCGCCCACACTAAAGCTCTATAAGAGCAAATTTTGCTCGACCTTGATAGCAAAGCGTGTCAGAACAAATTCATCTAATAATAAATAATCTGCGGAAACGTTTGACGGGGGTATATAATGGTTCCGTTTGGACGGGGGTTCTGTTATCATCAGTTAGGGTCAGGCTTGGAGAGAGTCATAACATACGCGGTAGGGTCGAAGGCCCTCTTGTACCCTGTGTCGCAGCCCTTTTAGGGGCACCGGTAGGGTTAGGAGTTATTATATATAGAGTCTGTAAATTACACGCTATAAGTATTAGTTCGCTTCGCATCCTGCCGTGTCTCTTTAAGCTGGTAAGCTTATTTCAGAATTAGTTTAGAAAGACTCAGAGTAAAATCAGAAAGTAGAATGGAAGATAGGAAATAGAAAAAATAGAACAAATAGTGGATAGTCATTTACAATCTACACAGCACCAATTAATGACGGGGGACTTGATGGTATGACAACTTGACTCTCTTCAGATAAAAAAAAGCCTCAAATTAAAACCGCAATTATAAAGTAATTAACATCTGGTTTTTTCAGTCATTTCTGGTCATTAACGATTTCATTTGAGGGGGTAACGCAGACATTTTAATTTCCCTACGTCCCTCGCTTTTTTGTAAACCAATTTTGATTTCCGGAAGTATAATTGAAAATCAGGAAGTGATAGTCATTATCTATTTCTAATTTTGGCAGTAAAGATTTGTAATTAATTGGTTGCAGAGTTGACTTTCTTTAGCTACAATTATACGTATGATTGTTTTTATATATTGGGATTTTAGTGTATTTTAACGTTTTTCAAAATTTGAATTTCGGAAGAATTGTGATTTTATTCCATTGGATATTTCGATTTTGGAGGGGTTCGATGGCTTGTAGGCTATATTCCCAGTCTTTTTGGAACAATTTTGAGCTTTTAAATGCTGTGATCGTAAGGTCAAAAGTCTTAAATCTCATGTTAAAGCTCACGCCATCTAGTCTCACAAAAAGTCATAATAAGTGGATCCCAGGCTATAAAGCAATACACTAACAATGCGTCCTTAGACGAAGCTATCGTCCGTATAATATATTATTATGATATAACATATTTGTATATTATGAAACGTAATAAATATGTTACGCAGCGGAAAATAGAGTTTGTGTTTAAGACATTGAGCCCACTCCGAATTTTTACCCTCCCGCGCGGAAAAAATTCCCGCCCAACTTTTTATTTCCCGTGCGGCCACTCTTCCTTTGTACGAATTCGTCTTAGACTATAGCATAGTCTATTATCAGTCCTCAGCTTCTTAAACCGAGTTCCTTACGCTTCACGCTTTTTCCGTGTAAACATTTTGATAGAGTCTTTGATGGTGATATACGTTTTTTATAAGAACAAACTGAATAAGAACATAAGACTTCGATGGGAAAAATATTAAGAACATGCTAAGAACATTTCAAAGCTTTACGGACTCTAAAATGCTCGACTTCTTAGGAAATTGCACAAAAATACTCGAATGACGGAATTAAGAACAGTCTAAAAACTTAAAACTCAAAAAGTTAAGAACACTCAAAGGCATCAAAATTCTTAATGTTCTCACTAAAAAACGTGTATTTTAGTTAACATCTGTTATCTGTTGATACTGACAAAGCAAACAAAAACATCCAGTACGCCCTAGGGCGGTAATTTTTATCTACTCTCAAAATATATTGATATAAATAGATTACATAAATAATACAAAAAATCTACATTGCGAAAAGACTTCACTTACCGTTAACAATCCAAAAGTTCGCTCAATTATCAAAAGGCGCCAAAATGACAAAAATCAAGCGTGTGCTTTATCCATGAAAGACTTCTTGCAGAGTCTTTTTATGTGGCAAACCTAGTCTGAATCGCAGACCTCTACAAAACCCCACGAATTCGTTAGAGGATGCAAGCAGCCCAGCTGGTACACAACGTTGTTTTAACGTTCAAATAACATTATTTGGACGTTATGAATGTCAAATGGACGTTGTTTTGACGATGTGTGCTGGCTGGGAGCCTATGGCGAGCCTGGTTCGTCTTGCGACTGTTGAGCGAACTTTTGGATTGTTCATGGTAAGTACACGTTTTGTTATAAGAACAAATTATATAAGAACATAGGGCTTCGATAGCCAAAATCTTAAGAACAAATTAAGAACATTTTGAGGCTTTGCGGACTCTAAAACACAATTTCTTAGGGAAATGGACCAAAAATACTCAAAAAATGGTGAAATTAAGAACATGTTAAGAACATTTTTAGGCTTAAAACTCAAAAAGTTAAGAACATTCGAAGGCTTGAAAAATTTTGGATATCCTTATAAAAAAACTTCTTGTCGATAGATTTGAAGAAAGAATCGTAAGCAAAAGTAAAAATGTTTTTCCGGGTATTTTTTCGGCATCGCAATGACGTACGAGCAACAATCACAGAAAGTTTCATTATGCTTACTTATCTAGATCAAAAGTTATGGCGAAAAACGCTAACGTTAATAACTTTTTCAAAAAAGCCAATTTTTGCCTATACTGTATTTCTCTTTTGGCTAGCTAGCGTCTGCTATTCTTGAGAATAATGCCTCCTTACTATGAGCTTTTTTTTATATACAGTTGACGCTCTCTAATTCGGTCTTCAAAGGAAATTTGATTTTCATCAAATAAGGGAGCTTGTCAAACCTCTAAAGAGAGCGGCCCATCATTTTCAACCAGGGTGTGATGATAGTCGACCGATTGATGTACCGTTTCCCAGGGTTAATTCTTGAAATTCACGACGTAACCTTTTATACAGAAACACCCGAAAACACCGGGCGTTTGCCACAAATTTTGAATTCAAACAATAATACTGGTGGCAAACGCCCGGTGTTTTTCGTGTGTTTCCGTATGAAATATAACATCATGAATATCAAGAATCTCCTCATCAATCAATCGAAAAAAGAAGAAGGCACAGCGACAAGATTAGGTATAAAGTTGACATTTTGTCTCAGGCTAGCTTACATGTTATGTTAATTTAGGGACCATGAATGTGGTGGACGTTGTTTAATGGGCGTCTTTTGGCTTGCAACGTCACAAAAAACAAGCTAATTTTCATGGTATTTTAAGGGAACTAATTTTCGCGGCACTTATTTTCGCCGTGCAAGGATATGAAATTTGCGTTTTTGTGGAACTAATTTTCACGGTTGACACCCAGTTTTTGTCGAAATTCTCTCATTTCCCTAGGAGTTTTCGAGAATTTTTAGTAAAAATTGTATTTCGCGGAACTAATTTTCGCGGTAGACACCGAAAAACGCATAAATCCGTTACCGTGAAAATTAGTTCCCTTAACCCTTAGCCCACGCGGGACGCACATGTGCGTCCGCGCCTATATACGAGGGACGCGTATACGCGTCTTTTATATGTATGGTCATTTAAGCAATGATATTTAGTTTTCTGTTGTTGTGAGAATCAAATGGTTATGATATTTGAAAAGAGTGATAAATTTCCATTCCGGAAAGTATAGGTTTCAAAGGGTTAGGATGAAGTGCGCAATCAAAACAAACATTTGAAAAACGTTCAAATTCAAGATGGAGGCGGTGAAATGACTGTTATGAAAGTTAGAGGTAAGGATTTGAGATTTTTTCAAGTATTTTGGCAGTTTTAGTGCAGAATTTTTTTATCCTTCAACACATCAATGTCTTCTACTGCTGTTCTGTAAGTTTTTTATTTGTTTTTCACTAAAATAGCTTTTGAAAAAATAGATTTTCATTGGCCCATATTTTGCACTTTTTTTCGGTGTCGTAAAATGTAGTGTTGAACCTTTTGAAACTTTGACTGAGATAAAATGCAGTATAGGAGTTATGTTATGGCTCAGAAGAAAGCAGATAAATTTTCCTTTTCAAAGATATATAACTTTTTAGCTGAAGTTGTTTTGTTTAAAAGTTATACCGGTTTGCGTAAAAGGTGACTTTTTATGAAAAACCACTGCGCGCTGTAGAGTCAAAAACAGCGGTCGACAGCGGAGTCAAAGGGTTAAGGTACTCCATCGCATGGCCCTCCTTTGCTTTACAGTGCCAAATAAACGTTATTAACATATTATATAGAGCAGTAAAAGTTTCACCTTTTTGGTATTGACAATTCTCATGATAAATTATATTAGGCCCTTTTATTTTTCATTAAGCCGGTATTTGTCATTTTACCTTATCGGGGAAAAAAATGTTGGGGGAAAGTGACAAACATTTTGAGAGGGTGACGAAATTTTTCCCCGACGAATTTTATACCCGACATTTGATCACCCAACCAAAACTTTTACCCGATTTTTTTATCCCCGACCAAAACTTTGACCTGATTTTTTTCTCCCCGACCAAAACTTTTACTCGACCCTCCCCTAACCAAAATTAAAATCTAAATTTTTCTACACCTTTATTAACCGAATTTAGTGCTTTAAACGTCGTAATCTATTTCCGAGCTACTTAAGGAAACTATTTTATTTGGACAACTTAGTCAAGTGGAAGAGACTAAAATTGTAAATTTGGTCGGGGAAAAGTGACGAATTTGAATAATTTTGGTCGGGGAAAAGTGACGAAAATGCCTCTATGTAGGTGACGAATTTTTTCCCCGAATAATTATAACCCCGACATTTTTTCCCCGATAAGGTATTTTTCATGTTTTGATGATCAATTATCGAAGTGTCATGTTTATGGTGTTCTGCGATTGAAGGCTTTTAGGAGAATTTTGCAGAGAGTTTGCTCCCTGGGCGCGTACTTGACAATTCCGTATCTGGTTCTGTATTTCTTTGTTCCGCAAAGTATGCATAACAAAAATGAAGAATCCTTGCAACGAATTGAAGATAGTAAATAACCATTGGAACACAACTGAAGCATCCTCGATTGCAAAAATACCAAAAATCCAACTTAAACCCATGATGCAACTGCATGTAAATGCAATGCGAATCATTTTTAATCTTACATTCTCATCTTCTGGTCTTGATTTTTTATTTTTGAATTTTTTGTCTGATTTTCGGATGGTGTGTATTATGCGGACCAGAATAACAGCATTGAAGATGATAGTAGAAATAATAGGCGCCAATATGAACATGTAAAAACCAGGACCGTGGACAACGCAACTAAAAAAAAAATGATATATCATATTCAGAATTAGCAATCTTTTTTTTGAATAAGACCAGCAGGTTACCATCAGTTTAATTCTTTCAAATGGAAATTGAAAATTGGTATCAAAAAATTACATAAATAAATTCAAGCTTTACCTACAAGGTTTTCAAAGGTTAGGTGTTTTCTAATATTATTTCTAGACCATAGCTTAGAACTTTAGCCATTTTGACTTTTGATGTGATATGTTTGACTTACAATCTTTCATTTCCAAGTGATTGTGGGTATAAGGCGTAATTCACTCCAACAAGTCCTGCTGGTATCACTATAAGGAAACAAGAGCCACAAAGATGTGGTTAATTATTAAGTAACAGCAATATCTAGCATTAGTAATTCAACGACTCTCATCGATCAATCACGAGGCCGAGGCTCCGATTTTTTGATAGGGAAAAATTTTAAAAATCCTGACCTTTTCTCCTGAGAAATTTTTTTCTCTAAGAAAATCTAAATAGCTTAATTAAGTAAATATATTCATCTGGTGGCTGTCGCTGGGGCCGGGAGTGTGAGGAGTCTATCCCCTATTTTTTTTGCACTTAACCTGGGAGATCGAATGCTGAAGTAGAGCGCCACAACTTATATCAGCTCCCAGTTACTTCCCGCCCAAATCAGATTACCAAATATAACTTAGGCGAGTGGGCACTGGGGATCGAACCCACCCACAACCATGATTGCAAGGTGACTGCTCTACCGACTGAGCTACCCGGCTTAAACTTAAAGAGGCCTTTAAAAAAGGTCAATATAATGAAAAACTGACACGCTCTGTCAAGCTCCAAATTTCCTTTTTTTTGTCAAAATCTTATTTTTATGATTTCGGTCGATAAAAGAGAGCTCCTTACCTATACTAAACGACAAAGCCCACCAGAAGAAGCGCTCACCACCACGTATCAAGAAGATAGAAACAATACTTGAATGCAGGTTATATCCTTCGACAATCATCCACGCGAACGAGGATAACAAAAAGAAATGGATTCCACCAGCAACCAGTTGACATGACAACCGGCTCATTGACGACCATTTCTCGGCGAATAAAACGAAGAGAGCCAGTAACATGATTAGAGATGAGCTCAGTGAGATTAAGATATGTGAATGAAGTTTGGTTCTTAATTTGCTGAAAAAGAGCAAATAAATTCAATTTTGAGGATCTTTCTCTTACTGCTCTTTGCAATTTATAAGAACAAACTTCGATGGCCAAAATATTAAGAACAAGGTGAGAACATTTTTAAGGTTTGATGGACTCTAGAACATCCAATTTCTTATAAAGTTGTACAAAAATACTTCTAAAATGGTAAAATTAAGAATATCTTAAGAATATTTTTAGGCTTAAAGCTCAAAAGTTAGAGAAAATTTGAAAGCTTAAAATTTTTTGGATGTTCTATAAAAAAACATGTAAGATTGAAAAATCACTTACGCGATAAACAAATGAAAGAAGACAGTCAGCGTTAAGCCAGCAATAGAAACTCCACATCCGATTTTCGTCATTATTTCCAAACCTTTTGAGCTCGGTGAGTGTTGTGCCGTTTGCTGAACGTCGAAAAGAATCGCAAAATTCGTGAGATGGTTACACTGACAAATCACGTGATCGATAGTTTGATTGACAGTTTTACAGCCTTGATCCGACCAATAGTATCGATGATCAGAGTCTAAAAGAAACGAAGCCAATGAAGTATAAGTCCGAAGGTCTAGAATCGAATCTTTAACCTTTCTCAGGCAAGAAAAAGTGAAGCCTTAAAATATGCGCCGTATTTTTGACGACGGAATGAATCTAGCGATTCCTTTGTTTTCGAGTGATATCTTTTTCGAAATTTAGATGTAAGGTTTAGTTACAATCTGTCATTTGTGTAAAAACTAGGCGGACCACGCTAGGCCGCACAACTTTGGTAGGATTTGGTAGGCTTCAAATCCTACCAAGGAGATTCGATTTTAGCTCTTTGGGCTTATACTTCATTGGATTGGACGAAGCGAGAAAACACAATGCGATTCTGTAAAATATTTGAATTGAATATATCCTTGATAACCAATCATCACATGATATTTTTAGCTTCAGTACTTTGAAGTCTTCTACCCGAAAACCGGGGTGTTTCCGTTACGCAATTAATTAATATCATGAATATAAGGATGGCCTACCTTCAACCCAAAAGCTACAAGTTGTATTCGTAATTTTCTGTTGACTTCTTTTCATTTGTTGGTTCGTTTTAAAGATGAGTTTGATGGGATCAACCAAATCTTTGATTTCTTGTTGACCAACAATCAGAGAATGGATGACACTTCCAACACTCCCTGTAAAACATTGATGAATTGAAACTCAAATAATGCTATGTAGTCAAAGACAAAAATGATATAATTTTTTGTTGAGCTATATATAAATAGCTCAAAATCAAATTCACGACGACCTTGTGAAAAGAAAACTTCAATGTGAAATAAGAAAACCCAATGTTCACAAAATACCAAACTTTATTTCACAAACTGAATTTTGAAAATCCAATTTTTAAGCGCCGGAAACGGAATCTCACAAACTTGTGATTTGTTGATTTTTTCCTGTGATATGCTGATGAAGCCACGAAAGATGACGAAAATTTCTACATAAACAGTCGCTTCATTTTTCTGTTTTATATATTGCTGCTTCTACATTTTACGTTTTTTAGTCTAAGACAAATAACTATAACTCAAAAAAGTTCAAAGCAGAAGAAAATTTGAAAACAGAACTCTAGCGCCGAGTTTTTCTCTGCGTATTTTTATTTGCCCGCCTTTACTATCTCTGTAACGGACTATAACATCGTCTAGTTGAAGCAGTGAGAAGTGGTAGCCAAGTGGTCAAGGCGTTAGAATTACAAAGCAGAGATTCCCCGTACCCTTTCTAATGCTCCTACGCTCACTTTTCCCGCGTGATACCGTTCCAGCCCGACTGGCGTTCCAGTCTACTTTTCGCTAGACTGGAGCCGTTTATAATGCGTGTAATACTAATAATACTAATACTAATAATAATACGGGATTAAGTTTGTATAAACGACTGGAAAAATCCGGTGTTTCAGCCTTTTAAATACCCCGGCTAGCTACGCAGAAACTTGCGTAGCGAGAAAACAATTTATCAAACAACAACAAACTCTCAAAACGAAATCAACTCAAATGAAAAACTTTCAATACACAAATCCACACATATTTTCTTTCTCAAGAATTATTTTGAGCAGGAAAAAATTATAATTGCAATATTGACACTTTTCTTTTGTTTGGAGTTAGTGCACAAAGGTTTCTAGACGACTAAAATTGTTCCATTCATTACTTTTTTCTTTATTCCTACTATGTATAAATTAGTCGTCTAGCTTGCTAGACTAACTTTTCGCCCAGTGAAGAATTTGAAAGAGGTACAATCATGGTCGAAATCTATTGAGAATTCAGCTTATTTCTTGCTTATTATTTGCGTTTTTTGAAATTTGGAGAGTCGATTTTTGGCCATCTCTCAAATTTAATCGGTTATTTCAATTTGGCTCGGGTTTATAAGCCTACAGGTTATATTATGAGCCTTATTGGACCATTTTTGAACTTTTGGATCCTCAGATCCTAAGTCTCGTCTTAAGTCTTAAGTCTCGTGTTAAAGCTCAGAGTTAAAACTCAACCCTTCCAACCTACTTTAGAGCACTTACAAATTGATTGTGGTTACAAAACTTCCCGGTGTATTTCCCTTTTTTCTCAGATATTACGACCATGATTGTAGAACAAAGAATCAGTCATTCTACACGAAAAGAAAAAATAATCGAACCTGACACACGATCTGTAATCTGATTGGTTGTTTTGCCAACCGATTGTGCAAAAAACAAATCATTCTTATAAACAACAGATGCTACTGAGATCTTTGACTGGTTGCTAGGTAACGCGGTCTTTGGCACTTTAATGGCCGAAAGATCGGTCCTGGAGATGTCCTCGTTCAAAGTTGTCATCTTGATCAAAAGGATTTCACCATTTTCGGACGAATGTACTGCGATCTCCTTTTCTCGGACACCTGAAATAAAATACATAAAATGATTGAATTGGAAGTTCAATCGATGTTTTACTGCTAGCCTAACCCTGTTGTCATTAGGCCATTTCATAGTTGATAGGAATCATGGGCAATTAGGACCACCATACACCTCCTTCTCACAGACCCACTCGGACTCCTTTCCACTGGAAAAATTGGCCAAAATATCCCTGGTGGAAAATTATCCTCCATGTTTTTTCCCCACCGAAATTGATCAAATATTCCAATCCTCACTGCGAAACATTATGTTATTTTTCCCATCCCCACTGAATGTTGTGACTTGAAAACAAAAAGAATTTAAATCTTCAGCCATAAAAAATATGGGAATATCAATCTCCATCGACTTTTAGTCCGTTATTTTTACCCACACTGGCTGAAGAAATCCTACCGGGTCTGTGAGAAGGGGGTGTCACCATGTTCTTGTAACGATTCTCTTTTTGTTTAAAGATTTTTGATGTTTTAGTGTCTAACTAACGGGAGGCCATTATGGGAGTGCAATCACACCTGATTACCCATGATTCATTTCGACTGTGACATGGCTTATTGAAAAACCAATGCTTGATTGACACAATATTCAAAGGGCAGGCAGGCACTTTTTAATTTGGTTCATTATTTTTCGTATTAAATTTACTGACCTTTGTTTCCTGGCTCTTCCGTGACATCCAATGATTCAATTTTTATGGCCATATTTTGCAGACCAATATCAAGGCTTAGAGATGGGACCTCCATAACTTTACGGACCACAGTATCAATGGTCTGTAAAATGGTTCTTTTGATTTGCATTGAGATGGATGTTGGTTTTGGCTTTGTATCGAGCTGCGTCTTTCCTTCTTCGGGTGAACTTCTTGGGCGGAGGGCGGGTGAAAACGAAATTTGATCGAAGGCACTAAACATTATTGGTGCTAACTGAAAATGGTAAAAAAAGGTGAAACAGTTCCAGTACTTACATTATTTTTTTGGCCGCAACTCCTCTTTGAAAGTGTTTTTGCATCATAGGGTATTTGGACTAAGGAGACTCTACCATGGTTGGCGGTGACGGGCGAAAATCTTTTAATTTTGACCCTTCTAGATCGCCTAAAACAGGTCTGTTATGGGTTTTGTAAACAGAATTTTGCTTGATTAGTAATTAGATTAGTCCTTTTTATTTTGAAATAATGTGGTCGGGCCAAGGTACGAATCCCCCACTAGGAATTTGAGAAAAAAAATTCATTTAAAAGTGGGGAGGCTGAAGTCTCCCCATTCTCCCTGCTTCCGCTGGGCCTGTACTCTTTTTGATTTTACTAATGGACATGATACAATCGGGGGCACTATTAGAACAACAAGTGAACTAAGGGGCTTGATTTAAGTTTGCAATAAAAGAGTGCATTTTAGAAATTACATGAAAAAGTCAAGTAAGGTCAAGTCAAGACTTCGGGTTTGCATTGAAAGCTTGTAATACACCTTTTCGACCGTAGTCGCGCGGTCAAGCGCGTGCCACTTAATGATTTAATTATCCCCCTATACTCGATCCAATCTTTTTTTGACACATTTTTCTATTGTCTATAGGTGCAAAAAAAAAAGGACTGGGACAGTTTTAGTGGGATAAAGCAGACAAAAAAATGCCCGCGCGGCAATAAGCGGCTACGGTCGAAAAGTTGTATTTATGTATAATTTATCATACCTTTTGTGTTTGTTTAGGAGTAGTCAAGTTGGCCAGTAAACTGTAAGATAAAGTCAGCTGTTGAAATTCTTTTCGTATCTTTTCGTCAGCTCCTCCTTTTTCAGTTGTATTGAATTTTTGTGTTTGATTGAAGACAAGAGAGTTCAATAATGTTAAAGCACCTTCCAGCGTTGTACAGTTATCATGCGCGTCGTCGCTTCTGCAGATTGTGATCTGATAGAAAAAAAAAAGATTTTTTTGATTCCTTTCTCACGTATATATTTTTACAAGCTTTCCCAAAAAATATCTTTCTGTAATATATTCTTTGTATTAAGGAAAAAACCTTTTTTTCTGTAAACAGTAGATATCAAGTCTAGTATAGGCAACAAAAAATAACAATAACCCCTTTGCCCCTGATGCAGAAATTTTCATCCAACACACTAAAGCTCTGAAGGTCGGGAATTTTTTAAGCATCTGAAAGAATTCGATTACGGAATTTCGACCGGGTCAAGGATTTTTAAGCGGAAGTCCTGGACCCAAACCCTCGTTTTTAAGGGATCATCAGGTCCAAGATATATTCTCAGCCTTACGCGCAAAGGAAGTTGGGCCTAACTGGGGATTTGATTTCCGATGAGAGATTGATCCCGCTCCTCCCTTTAGAGCTTAATCATGGGCGGCCGCCAATCTGCCATCGGGCGCAATACAAGATAACCAGAAATAAATCTAAAAACTTACATTATCAGTAGAGTTGAATATTTTGAAGACAGTTTTTAAAACTTGTTGGGGAGACTCCTTTTGCTCTGGTGGAGGGCTGATCGTTGCCGGTACTTTGGTATCAGTTGTCGACATACTTGTGTTGGTGGTGGGTAGCACAGTAGCTGGTTGAACCGTTGAAAGTTGTGGTAGGTTGTCTAATGAAAAGACATTCGCTATAAAGGTATTGACCATTGAATTTCAAGCCCGAAGGGCTAGAAGCAAAACTTTAACCCTTCTCAGGCAAGAGAAATTGAAGCCACTTATTTCCCATCTAAAACGCGCCGTAATGATCATTACGACGGATTGTATCTACTAGTTCCTTTGTTTTAGAGGGCTGCATTTTTTGAAATCTAGCGATAGATTTTAGTTTCAATCCGACGTTTGTGTAAAAACTACGCGCGGGCGCTCTGGATGGGAAATAAGATGGTATCGGCCACCCCGTTAAAGAAATCAAAGTAGAGTGTATCTTCCCAAACTGACACACAACATCGTTCCAACGTCTATCGAACGTCATGGAACATTAAATGAACAATCTTTTTTGTAAGTGTGTTACTAACGAAACAAAATGGGGGATCCTTTATTAAGAACACCCCCTTCTCACAGACCCGGTAGGACTTTTTTAGCCAATGGGAATAAAAGAAATGGACTGACACCTGATGGGGATTGATATTCCAATATTTTTTATGACTGGGGATTTCAATTCTTTTGTTTTCAAGACAAAAAATTCAGTGGGGATGGAAAAATAGCATAATAGTTTGTAGTGAGGATTGGTTTATTTGTTTATTTTCAGTGGAGAAAAAAATTGGAGGATAATTTTCCACCAGGGACGACATTTTGGCCAATTCTTCCAGTGGGAAGGGTTTCCAGTGGGTCTGTGAGAAGTGGGTGTGTAAAATTGATTTTTATTTGGGATAAATATTAATTGAGCTTTTGAGAGAGCTGATTGGTTAAACTATTAAGGCAAATGATCACCAAAACAAGCACGAATCAGAAACATAAACTTTGGATTCCATTTTCTAGTAAAATATACAAAGCATGATTTTTTTTGAATGTTTTGGCTGGACAACCAGGTCAGATCGTTACATTCAAATTATACACCCCTGTGTCACAGACCCGCTAGACTGGAAAATATGGCAAAAATTTCGTCCCCAGTAAGAAGATACCCTGGAATTTTAGCCCCACTGGGAAATTGACTTATATATTTCATCCCCACTCGAAATTAAATGCTTAAAATTTGCACTCCAAAACAATCCCCAAGGATTGCTGGGTATGTGCGGACGGTAAGGGTCGGTTTTTTCACCTTTCAAAGTCTCTCTAAGGTTTGTAAAAATCAGAAAAATTCAAATTAGTCTCTCGGAAAATTCACGATTTCCAGGAATTTCTTTTGATTTAGGGTGAAAAATTTTAAAAAAGTCTCTCTAAGGATCACCTTTTCAGCAAAAATCAGTCTCTCTAAGGGTCGGTTTTGGGAGGTCCCATCCGCACATACGCCTCATCCGCCAACCCTAGTACCCCCCCCCGGGAACTTTGTCAGAGAAAAATCTATCTTACCAAAGAAACATGATCTGTATGTCCGAACCATAGTTGCATTAAGATGACAAATACATCGATTGGTCCATATGATATCTTTCATTTCTACTCCACTGATGGCTGAATTATTTTTCTTAGCTTCAATACAAAGTTCAATACATTGTCGGACAGGCATTGATTTTTCGGACATCATGATGGTTCCATTAGAAACTGGTAGACCAGAGTGTAGGTTACATTTCCCTTTAAAAAAAGGAGGCAGAAACGTGGAGGGAGAGTAATATGAAAGATATTAATTATTCTCAACATTAATAACCCAGCTAGCACACAACATTGCTTCAACGTTTATCTAATGTTTACAACGTCCATTTAACGTTTGAACGTTAAAATAACGTAAGGTGCTAGCTTGGAAACTTGAAGGCATTCTACTCTAAATCAACCTAAATAGTTTCAGTGATACAGGACCCCTCTTGTAGAGTACATTAGCTAGCGAGTACCTTATAAATTAAGATCAATCATTATTACTTTCTCTAGGAAGAAATATGGGGTTCGTGGTTCGAATTCAGTTTATTTGTCAATAACGAGGAGATACTAAGGAGATCTATAACTATGTTGATATTGAAGTTATGCTAGCCCAGAATCGAATCCGCTGGCTCGGTCACATGACAACAGTCGAACTGTTAAACAACTTTTTTTTATGGAGAACTAGTTTTGGGCAGCAGACAAATCAGGCGTCCACGCTTGAGGTATAAACTCTGCTGACACAAAACATTGTTTCAACGTTTATCTAACGTTCATAACGTCCATATAACGTTAAATGAACGTTAAAACAACGTTGCGTGCCAGCTGGGAAGATAACATCAAAGCTCTACTCAAGAGAGGTGGCATCGGCATTCACTCATGGAATGAGTTAGTATTAGATCGACCTGTTTTGGAGGCAAAATATGTCGTCTGTTTGCGAAAAACTAAATGTGAAGTGCGTGGAAGTGTATGAAAGAAGAAAAGAAAGATACAAAATGTTTTAGTTCTTTTGTATCTTAATTGTATTTTACTCGAATATCAAGTTTTGGCGTATTATTATAGACTCAGTTCAGTTTATAGATAGTCAAGTCGGCTAACTGTGGACCGCGTTTAAATTGATTGATAGTTTTTCATTTTTTTTAAATTTCCAAGACAAAGGACTGTCGTTCCTGTCAGGGGCTATATAAAGGATATAACATCTCAACTAGCACACAACGTTGTTTGAACGTTCAGATAACGTTATTTGGACGTTTCACATGGACGTTATTTTGACGCTGTGTGCCGTCTGGGATAAGTCCACATACTTGATAAATAACACCGTTAATATAAGCATAGTCCGTATAAAAAACAATGGTCTGGAAGCTTATTGTTTTAACTTTTTGTTTGCTTTTTCATTTGTTATTATCAAAAAATGAAAATCGACTTGCTCAGTTTTTGATCACGTTACCAAGTACTCCTCTTGGGATTGGTTTAACATTTAATCACATGATCAAAAAGTGAGCAAAACAAACTAATTTCTCAACGCAAGTTCAAGTAAGAAACAATGGAAAGAAACAAAAGGCTTCCAGACCAGGGTTTTTATACGGACCACAATATAAGCCTTATACCTCCATTCCTGAGGATGCAACTAAATCTCAAATCTCTTTTTTTCTCCGTCGTGCACCTGCATTCACCTGCATATAAAGAATCCATCATCACTCCAAACACTGATATCTCTCGCTCAAGCTGGATACGTCTACACTCGATCATACAAGTGGAGAAATTAACCGCCAACTCACCAAACGGTCGAGGAAAAGTGTTTCTAGCCTCGGGTATTTTAGAGCTGAACCATTTACACCTCGGAGCTGAAAGTTAAAGAATTGAAAGGTGGTAAGACCTTTTAATTTTGCGTCAGTATAATTCTCCAACTGTTTTCTATAGATAGATGAACAGATGTTTTCTGTGTCACAGACCCGCTGGGGCCCCAGGCAAAAGACGGGGGTAATGTTATTATAATATATGGGTAAAAGTACCCCTTTTTTAAACTGACTGAAATTCGAGCCGTTACTAGCAACCCTGCGGGGCCCAAGGCGCCGAGTATGCACCCGGCACAGTGACAAGCCGTTACTAGCAACCTTGACCCTACCTAATTGATTGGTAATGACCCCATACCCCCACGGAATGACGGATAGGAAAAATTAAAAATGATACTTCCGACCGTCAAAAGATGATACTTCTGACCGTCGAAGATACTTCCGTCCGTTCACGGAAAAAAAATTTGCGGGGCCCCACCCCCACTGGACTAGTGTATATGTATAAGAATTGCGAAGCGATCCAGGCAAGTCACTCGATTCGCAAGTTGCAAGCAAAATATTTATAGGGTCACACACTAGACATTGCAAGTTAAAATAGATTCATAACCAATTCGTAAATGTAAACCCCGCGAAACCCCGACAACTGGTCAGGTTCAGGAAGTCCGAGCCTCTTTAGAGATACACTCAAACACTTCAGGTGTACAAACTTACGACGTTTACATCTACGGGTTTGAGGAAAATTATATGAATTCTTTCATGAATCGTTGTGAAAAGTTCAATAATCATTTGTCCGCCCTGAGTACTTTTATTTCTTAGTTTTTGTTTTAGACTCGTTTGACTTCCGGTTTCGAACTCCTTGCGTTCAAAATCGAACTTTCGAATCTTTCTAATTTTAAATTTCGAACGTTCGAATAAAAATAACATTCGAAAATTTTTTTCCTAACATCACAAACACCCCTGTGTCATTATAGACCCACTGGAAAACTTGGCAAAAATTTCGCCCCTGGAGGGAAAATACCTTTCTAGCCTCTTCAAAAATTCTTCCTTGCAAAGAGCCCAGAGAATCAAAAAAAGTTAAACAAACTTTAAACATCACTCGGTTTATTGAGACAGGGATATGAAATACAGAGGATTTCAAGACTAGAATTTAATAGAAATAAGTTGACTTATGTCCCACTATGTAGTTTCAAAATTCAATAACCATATTAATTAGGAATTTATTGTATCATTGCATCGTAAATTATGAAAAATTTAACAAAGTTCTAAAATTATAAAACTATTAACGCTGTAAAATACTGAGATAAAAATAAAGAAAAACCAGATAAAAAACTGAGATATAGAAAATATTTTTCAACGATTCTACTACGTGTAACCTCTAAATTTTACTGGCTGTGATTTTTTTCAAAGTTGGGAAACTCTTATCTTAAGTTTGCTGGAGGCAAGTACTTGGCAGTCTTTTACCCTCTTACTCGAGTTGTTGACAAACAGGAGCAAACTCTTAACATAAAAAGTAAAAAATCTGTGACTTTTTTCTCGGCTGTAGCGCAGGAATTTAAAACAGTTAAAATAAAATGCATCCATAAACATAATGTCATGTTTTGTCGTTGTATTTCGACATTTTACAAGTCATTACCATTAATTACCATTACCAACAGTAAAATCCTTTATAATACAGTCACATGTCAATGTTCTGCATCGTCATCGATGCGTATTCATAAATAACAAACAACCAAAGACCCCACATCATTGAGGGTAGGTCAAGCCAAGATTTCAAAAACAAAGACAAACAAACATTTCTCCTTCCACTCACTGAATAAGGGGAGGAATAAATTCTTCCAGGTTAGCCATATCCAAAAGCGCAAAATATTTTTGTTTCCATCAATTCAAAACATACAAAAAGTCCAGTGATGCTCACTTCAACATACTACCAATAAGATTCAATCTAAACCAAAAGGAATGGCTTTCCCACCATATGTATACAGTTCATTTCTTCAGCTTAGATCCTCTTCTTGCAATGAAGCAACAACTCTGTTGAGCCTTGCCTGTCGATGAAAGAATAAAAGTTCCATCTTCTTTCTTCTCATTCCGCAAGTTCAGCTGCTTTCTTCGGAGTGTGATTATTTACGTGGGTCCCGTGCCCTCGTGGGTCCCGTGGGTCCCGTGCCCTCGTGGGTTCGTGCCCCCGTGGGTCCAAAAAAAAAACCCGTGGGTCCGAAAAAAAAACCCGTGGGTCCAAAAAAAAAACCCGTGGGTCCAAAAAAAAAAACCCGTGGGTCCAAAAAAAATCCCGTGGGTCCAAAAAAAACCCCGAAAAAAAATCCAACTTCGTGGATTTCATTGGTTGGTTTGGTTCCGGAAAATATTGCGGGGGGTTTTTTCAAGCGTGATGGAGCGATTCCGAATTTTTTGGCTTGATTGTGTGATTGGAAGTTAGAACGTGATCACGATTTGACAAAATTTTGGAGCGTGATGCGTGAACGAAATTTTGCTCTGTATGTATTGCCGATAATTGCGTGATGAACTTCGATTTGGTCATTTTTCGTGATGAGTGATTGAACTTGAAATTTAGCATGATCGCCTGATTTGGGTCTGGATTAGGGGTCTCTTCAAAGTTAATGAAGTTTACTTTCGATTAAAGCAAAAATGAAGCAAGTCTTTTCAACAGTGAGAAATCGCCCTGCAACAAACTTTCTCATTTGTCAATTGCTAGAATCCGGAAACTTTCTCTTTCTGGCGGTATTGAAAGAGTTGATATTCGACTGTTTTGTCCTACCTTGAACTCGAGAAAAAGACTTTCGAACACTCAGTCTCCCGCAGACAATATCTAAAACCGACCCGCAGTTTAAAACACACAAGAAGCAAACAATAGAGTTTCGAGACATTTATTTTTCCGGAACCAAAGCAATAACCAATGAAATCCACGAAGTTGGATTTTTTTTTCGGGGTTTTTTTTTGGACCCACGGGATTTTTTTTGGACCCACGGGTTTTTTTTTTGGACCCACGGGTTTTTTTTTTTGGACCCACGGGTTTTTTTTTCGGACCCACGGGTTTTTTTTTCGGACCCACGGGTTTTTTTTTTGGACCCACGGGTTTTTTTTTTTGGACCCACGGGTTTTTCTTTTGGACCCACGGGGGCACGAACCCACGAGGGCACGGGACCCACGGGACCCACGAGGGCACGGGACCCACGTAAATAATCACACTCCTTTCTTCGTTTCTTTTCATCAAGCACCATCTCTTTTCAAAACACCAATTTCTCTTTTCAAAACAACAATAAATGTTTGTTTGTTGTTTTTAGTCAACATTCGAATTTGGAAATGTTCGAAAGCCCTAAGCTCGAGTCAATGCATTATCTGGCACCCGATGTAGAAATTTTCTTCCGACACGCTAAAGCTCTGAAGGTCGGGAAAATTTTCAACATCTGGAAGAAATACATTACGGAATTTCGCCTGACCGCGTAATTTTTTAGAAAAATGGGCCCGAGTGCAATTTGGACAGGGAAGGTGTCATGGCCGACAAAATTTGGGTCAGAAAAAACTTCAAAAGGTTTCACGAAATAAATTCAAATACAAAACTTTTTGGAGAAGGAATCATGCTAAATATTATCATTCTTTTCACAAGGAGGGCATGTAGAAATACTCAAATAAGTATTTTTCCTTCTTTAAACTGATCACAGAAGCAAAAACAAAATATTTGAGAAAGTGCAGAAAAAATCAGCCATCATCAAAACAAACAAAAACAAAAGTTATGTTTAACTTTCTATTTTTTACTCCTGGAACGCTGCGGGCAGAACGGATGACCCAGAAGTGGGTGAACGATAAGGGAAACCAGTGTATTAAGTTTTGGCATTTGTTTATTGGCTAACCACTCCTATACAAGTAATTTTGGGGATAAAATATTTCCCATATTTGACAATAATTATAATGTATAAGATGGCCACCTGCAACCACGCTCGCAAGCCTTAAAGGGAGGGAGGGAGGTAAAAAAAATAATTTTCTCTGTCTTCACTGTAAGATGAGCTTCTTTGCGAATGGAAGATCAGTGCTCGAAGTCATAGCTCTAAACCACCTATAGATTCTACCGAAAGGAGCAAATGCGACGGTGGCGTACTATGGGCGGACGGCCCACCAAAACCACTCTAGCTAGATACGTTAAAGGGCGTGGCGTCGTAACAAAATAAAAGTTAAACTAAAACTTAACCTCTTAAATTACCATTTAACTTTCTATTTTTTACTCCTGGAACGCTGCGGGCAGAACGGATGACCCAGAAGTGGGTGAACGATAAGGGAAACCAGTGTATTAAGTTTTGGCATTTGTTTATTGGCTAACCACTCCTATACAAGTAATTTTGGGGATAAAATATTTCCCAACCGAAGGTATCCCCAAATTATACTTTCGTCGCGCCTTAACGGTTGCAGGAAGACGCGCGTACCTAAAAATTTAAAAAATTTTCTATTAGTAAAAGTAGATAAGCCTATAAAAGGTATACCGTAACAATATAAAATATCAACCAGTAGAAAACTCACTAAATATAAACATAAGATGAAATGTGATAACAAATTCAATTATCTTAACTATTTCACGTCTACATCACACAAAGAAAAATAAGACAACAATGTGCACCCGACAGGAAGTCCACCACCAGCCGGGTAAGTGCCGGACTGTGTACCGGATCCGACTTCCTAAACGATGAATAAACCCAGAATCGGCGGGTTTTCGCAACCAGCCGGGTTGCCCAGACTCAAGGCCTGGCCCCTCATCACCGTGCACAGCCTAATAGCTACAGGAAACTGTCCATCGCGCGTAATTCGTGTGGGACAAAATCTCTTGCTGTATGAAATGGAAAAACACAAGCCCTAAAACAACGCTATGGACAGTTTCCCTACCGTATCATCCTCGCAGCTGAGAAACTCCTGTCCGTACAGCCGGTCCGGCAGGAGAATCTATCACAACCTTGTGCATACTGAAACTTAAGAGAGATCCGCCACCAGCCGGGAAGGAGCCGGACTTTGTTCCGAATCTGATCTCCTTATCACGATGGGTTTGCTTCAGAATCAGCGGATTTTCGCAACCAGCCGGGTTGCCCAGACAGCCGGTCTGGATCCTCACAACTTGCACTACGAACACTTACACTAACATCCTCGCTGCTGAGAGACTCCTAACCGTACAGCCGGTCCGGTAGGAGAATCTATCACAACCGTGTGCGCCCGAAAACTGAGGAGGTCCGCCACCAGCCGGGATAAAGCCGGACTTTGTTCCGAATCTGACCTCCCTATCGAGATGAATTGCCTAGAATCGTCGGATTTTCGCAACCAGCCGGGTTGCCCAGACAGCCGGTCTGGATCCTCACAACTTGCACTACGAACATTTACATTAACATCCTCGCTGCTGAGAGACTCCTAGCCGTACAGCCGGTCCGGTAGGAGAATCTATCACAACCGCGATTACGAGCCCTTTATTGAAAGGGAAAACGGAATATTTGGATACCCAAAGTTGCTCATTGCTATCAATTCTAGCCATTAGTAATTATGAAAAACTTGTTATTGGTAGTACCTCCTTTACAGTTCACTCCATCTTTGCCCATTCTACAACATGCTAGCCAATTGAGGGGTACCAAATATCTTTTCTTCATAACTTAAATTTTCTTGCCTTCTTCCCAAGTCTTGACCAGCTATCTGTACAACTGATGCTCTACGTGTGATAATGACTCAATGTAAACATACTCTTTCTTGGAAAATTTTGTAGCAAAAGAGCACGTAATAGAAAATGAATTATTATTTTATATACCGATTTTATATTAAACCTAAATCTATCAAAGGCCATGAAAAACTATATTAAACTTGCCCGTGATCTGCAGCATGAGCCGTTTATAACTTTACAGTCTTGTTATAACAGGCTATTCAAGTCATCTAATCAATGCCCTTCAATGATCCTACTTTGTATTACTCCAAATCTACCTTTGTCAGCCGACTGAAGCTGACAAAGACACTTCAGTCTATAATAGTTATGTGAAATAATATTTTAAACTCAAATTAGAAAAAGCTAGTGTAAATCAATATAAATGCCGCAGAGACAGACTTTTTTGACGTGCACCATCTGTATACCACCTTGCCTAGGTGTATTCTTGACAGGAGGAACTTTAAAATGTTCAGGTTTCGTGCTTGATTACTACATCCAGCTGGGATCTGTGGGATTGAATTAATGCTTATAAAAAGTAAAATCTTTGTTTGTAAACTACCTGAGATAAAAGAAATTTGTTCTCTTTTTTATATAATGTTTTTATAAGCACTGTCCAAGACAGGAAAAATTTACCATTTTACCACGGAAATATATCTTATAAAAGAAAGCCTCTGTGCCTTTAGAAGCGTAACTTATATCGACTAAATAGGCCTTTTGTTTGAAAGAAATTTTAAAAGCTAAAGGAGAAAAAGAGAGAATTTTCAAATAATCGATGTTACGTTTCGTAGAGAAAAAATTATGTTTTAATGGTGTATTAATTTTTGTTTCGGTTTGGCCAGAAATATAATAAAATTGTTCCCATTTTTGCGAGCCCCTTGCGTAACACCCAAAATTAGGTAAAACCTAATTCCAAATAAAAATGTTAAATATCACACAATCAAACATCTGTTAGAGTTCATACCAATCATATTGAAAGCTTTTTATCCATATGGCTTCTTCTTCTTCCACCTTGTTCCAAGCAACTGAACTTTAGCATTCTCTTAAAGTATGTAAATAAAATGATAACCTGGGACAATATAAAGCTATGTCAGCCTCCCCAAAGGACCCTCCCGGCGCTCCGGAAATCTCCGGTGTTTTCCGGTGCAGCTAAAAAAACGCCATTTTTCACACCGGAAAATTCCGGTGCTCTTCCGGTGCTTCCGGTGCAAGGGATTTTCGCACGCGCTAAAAAGCCGTTTAGGTTTAGACAGGGTCACGAAAAAAAAATGTGATTAGCCAGTACCAACCGAACTTTTTATTTGATCACTGCGCAATAAAAGGTATGATCGTCAGATACAGGGATATCCAGCGATAGAGTTAGTCGCGAATAATACGATAGGCGGACTTTGCTCAATTATAAAAAATTATCACGTGCATCACACATGGGAACATCGTTGATAAATAAAGAACAAAGAAGTACGCATCTGATCTTTATATGATCTTATATTTAAATTAGTATACCTTTAAAGTAAATAATAAGTTCAAGTTCAAATAATGTTTTTACTTTCTTTTTATTCAGGAAAAATGGATCAACCGAAGCAGAGACGATTCATCAATATCAAAATCATAACGGACTGCTTTCACTAAACTCAAGAAGTGCCTGAGAGCCTTAGACAGCGTAAATTACATTGTTGTATGTATGAAATAATTATCTCATCTAGATCTATGTTGAAATCTAGATCAATTTTTGTGCTTCCCATCAATTAGTGTGTGTTACTTGTTACCGTAACTTCGGCAGTTTATCCACATACTTGAGCAACGGTCACTTTGTCTAGTTTCAAGCTTAACAAAATCTACCGTACCACGGATCTTCCACAGTCATAACTTTCAATTTTCATTCTTTATTTAGAGTACCGCCACCAATGTTACCGATTGTTACCATTATGAGCTGTTCAAGGAGAGCGTGTTGCTCGAGAGTCGCGAAGAAGAAAATAAGAACGCACCTTTTTTATTTTAAAATTAACAATTTATAAAATAATATATGTTACGAAATACATACAACATTAAAAAAAGTGGCCAAAAATAAAAATGAGGCCATTGATCATTAAAATCAAATTAATAGAATATAGACTGTAACTTCGTTGGTCTTTATTTTCTTTCTGGGCGTTGTTTTCATTCTCTCACGCACATACACCACTGTCTCAGTGCTGCCCCGGTGGAGCTTTTTCCTTCAGTGTGGATGAAAATTTTTATCTAATCGTAGTGTCCCGATTGGGATAGAAAATATATATTCCAGCTCTAAGTTTACAGAGAGAATGGCTTTCCATCACACTGAGGGCTCCACCGGATCTCTGACACGAGGGTATTCTCCAGAGGGTTTCCAGCATATTCTCGCCCTCGCCAATGGATGTGTGTCATTATGATATTACAACGTTGGAAAATGTGGAAAATACACTTCTCACCTGGATATGATGATCGCAATTGTGTTCCCATAAAAATGAAAACTGAAATGAAAAAGAAAAAGAAGAAACAGCGAGAGAAGAAGTAATTCATCCAATCTTGACCGCTGGAGAATTAAAAATAAGTATGGAGTGGCAGGATCGGGATTATTAAACACCGTTATCTCACAATGCCCGTATTCTAAGTTTCGTATGTTCCGCATTTGAAAATCGAAAGTATGACCGCGCAGATAAACTCCTTCGCCACAGCCTTACGCCAGTATAAGAAGGAACAATTCTTATTTTCCAAATCAAAATATAAAGACAATAAAGAAGGATTACCTGGTATATCTTATTGAATTTGATTCATCTTCTTAATATTGATTCTAAACAAAAAGAATGATGTTAATTGATTGTAAAACCATTGCAAAATCTTAAATTTTCTAATTTTCCACCCCGTGCAAATGATGCACAGAGTTCCAAAAACCCAGTGTATTTGCACCGGGTTTTCGCGCTACTTTCGATTTCGACCCGTTGCAAATGCAACGTAGCGGACCCCGTGCAAATGCAAGGATTTCCGTGACTGTCATTTAATTTATCCAATTTATCACACTTTTATCACCAAGAATCTGATTTCTCTTCTAAAAAAATCTGCTAAAACATGTTTATTTTGGTTTTAGAATTTGGATAATTCGCACGTGCGTAGTTACTTTTTACATGATTAGCGCAGCGAACGCTATCGCATTTGCATTTATATCGCGGAAATCATGCACCGGAAGCACCGGAACGTTCCGGTGTTCCGGTGCAGCTCGATTCGGAAAAATCTTGCACCGGAAGCACTGGAAGTGCACCGGAACGTTCCGGTGTTCCGGTGCACGAAAAAAACGGCACTTTTTGCACCGGAGGTTTCCGGAGCGCCGGGAGGGTCCTCTCCCCAATGGTCCCAATCCTCCAATCGACCAGCGAGCATCACCTTGTTGGCCAACATCTCCCAATACTAACGACAATCCCCTTGGCCAACATCTCCCAATACCAACGACAATCCCCTTGGCCAACATCTCCCAATACCAGCGACAATCACCTTGGCCAACATCTCCCAATACCAGCGACAATCACCTTGGCTAACATCTCCCAATACCAGCGACAATCACCTTGGCCAACATCTCCCAATACCAGCGACAATCCCCTTGGCCATCATCTCCAAAAACCAGCGACAATCACCTCGGCCCAACATCTCGTCACCGCCCATCTCCTTTGCCAAATTTAGTTGCAGATATTGTTATATACTTGATAATATCTTGATGGTTTGTTTCATACAGTTTTTCCAAAAAAAAGTTACTGTTTGAATGTTGTCTCCTTTCGTTTCGTGTGCTACGAAAATTGTACGCTTCACTGCACAAACTACATTTATATCCATGAATGTGCATACTCTATATCTCTTTACGTTTAGTAACACTGATAGTTATGGCCTTGGCTTGAGAGATATTGAAAGATTCAACAACAACAAAAAAAAATAATTTTCTCTGTCTTCACTGTAAGATGAGCTTCTTTGCGAATGGAAGATCAGTGCTCGAAGTCATAGCTCTAAACCACCTATAGATTCTACCGAAAGGAGCAAATGCGACGGTGGCGTACTATGGGCGGACGGCCCACCAAAACCACTCTAGCTAGATACGTTAAAGGGCGTGGCGTCGTAACAAAATAAAAGTTAAACTAAAACTTAACCTCTTAAATTACCAATTATCAACTTTTCTGTGGTAGAAACACATTTTTTGGGTTGGTGCACATACAGAAATTACACTGGATACTAAAACTAATATTCAGGGAGTGATAAGTACAGTTAAACTACAAAAAATCCATCAAAAGAAACCAAAAACAACCATAACAGCACACATTTTTTGAAAATTACATCAGCCATGTTGTTTGTAATTTTTGCCGACATACTCATGACGTGGTAACTAACGACAGTGATTTGACGGTCTTTTTGAGGCGCCAGATCTCAAAAAAACAATTTTTGAGCGTTCAGCACGGCCCCGAAAATGAGGGCTAAACTTATGTCGGCACATCAATGGATGACTACTATTTCTCTCCGATGGTATATTGGCCCGCTCCTTTAGAGCTTTAGCGTGGGCGGCCGCCAATACGCCATCGGAGTATCAGATAAGTCAATGCAATGACTTCTTGAAAAATGAGCTCCATTTGAACGCTTCTTGAACGCGTCCAGCCCGCGCTGATTTTCCGATCTCTTCTTTAGATCTCTCAATTTAAACCTTAAGGAGATAAGAACAAGGCTTATCTAGTACCGATAACCACGTGTATTATCTCCGTAGCTTTTAAGAATTGGTATATCTAAACGCACGAGGCCACACTTTTTGAAAAAAACGAATTAAACCATCCGTAATTCCAGGTCTCTCCGCTGCGATTCTAGGTTTGATCTAAGGAAGGGCGGACAGCTTTCTCAATCATTTCTGCGTTTGAAAGATTGGATATATATAGTAATTTTTCATTTGCGCTCCCCAGCGTAGGTGAGATTTAAAGGTACATATACACGATAGCAAAACTGCTTCGCTCATGTATATTCGCTTCGCAAAAATTTTGGCAAAAATTTCATCCCTAGTGGGAATTTCAGTACAACTTGGAGATTGACTTTGATTCCATCCCCACTCGAAATTGAATTATTAAAAATTGCACTCCAAGACCATCCCCACTGGATATTGTAAACTTGGAACAATAGAATTTATATCCCCATTAGCATTTCAATAGGAATTTTCATTCCCACATGAGAAAAAAAGTTCCACCGGGGCTATATGAGACAGGGGTGTCTAGATTGAAGTGAAGAGTAGCTAGTGGCCCTGATTTAAAAGTTTACACACTTAAAAAGGGGGATTAAAATCAGTCTAGTAGCGTTCTCAGGGGAGTCGGAAAATTAGTGTAGGAGAGCAGATTTTTATGAAAAAGTAACTATCTAGCTATTCATAACATTAAAAGATGATAATTTCGTAACAAAATTGAAAACGCTACTGAAATTTTTAATCATAAAAAATAGAAATCAGTAGCGTAGACAATGGGGGGGGGGAGCGCAAAATTTAGGTCAGGCTGGAGTTTTTACAAGTTCTTTGATGACTCTGTTGGTCTTTAAATGTTGAGACAAACGATTTTATTACTTTTTCTAAAGAACGCGTCATCCCTATTGTTTAAAAATAACCAATCAGTTAAGCATCTTGTAAAAACTCCAAGGCATCCCCAAAATTTGTTTAGGAGAGCAGATTTTTTTTACACAGTAATTATCTTTTTATATCAGGCGAGACCAATTTAATTTGTTGTTCTAAGGGCAGATCGTTAGCAAAATATGGGTCGGTCGGTCGGTAAAAATCTTTCATTTATCAGGGCTGGTAAAGTACTAAAAGGTTTTCCAAAAAATACTGGTTCAAAAATTCACTTTTTTTTATCTTCGATGAAGATCATAATAAAATCTTAGTGTATGGAATGCTTGATTTTCTAAATTTTTCAATTTCTTGAAATAATTTTCAGCTTTATTCAAATTTGATTCTTACAAATAACTAAAGTCTGTTCACGATAAGTGTGCACTCTTTTTTCTTTTACCTATAACTTTTGATGGAATTCTTCAATCTTTATAAATTTGGTATCGTTGGAGAGATATTTGTGATAAAACAATTTAAAATAAAAAAGTCTTTAAAAAAATTCTAAAAACGAAGATGAAAATGAAGAAGAAAAAAATGAAGATCTTGTAGAGAAGTGCTATAACTTTCATTTTCACTGGAGAGATTCTTTGATCTTAGGAGATCATCACTGTGAAGAAATTTCACTAAAATATTTATTCAATATAAAGTTATGATACAAAGTTAATAAGTGATTGACCCCAAAAAACAGCAGAAAACAGTAGAAAACAGCGTTTTTAGAAAAAGAAAAGAAAAAAGAGTGCACACTTATCGTGAACAGACTTTTTTTTTTTTAGTGAGTAAAATATAATGTAGTGGAAATTCAGAAGGCGCAGTAGTGTAGTGGTTATCAATCTTGACTGCCGTCCAGGAGGTCGGGGTTCGATTCCCGCTCGGTGCTGTGATTCACTTGGCAAGTGAATGTACCTTCGCCCGGGCCAACCCATGCCATGTGAGGGGGATTGGGTAGACAGAAACTCAAGAAGCCTGTCGGTGACTGTGCTAGGTATCGATTCCACAATCCATCGTGGATGAGGTGAGAGTGCGCTGGCCTTGTTCCCTAGTGGTTCACGCTGGACTTAACGAGCTCGATCCAAAAACTGTGTGTTAGTGTCTCGCAAGCTGGTCGCAGTATAAACCATTGCGTAGACGGTTCTAATGAGACGACTCCTAGACCGCTCAATACGGAACCGGGTGTCCTCTGCAAAGAGCAGCCAATCATCATCAGTGGAAATTCAATATCATTATTTTTTTGATTTTAGCAAAAATAGGGTCGGTCGGGCCCGTAGAACAACAAATTAAATTGGTCTCGCCTCATGAATAGATAACTACAGTGTCGAATTAATCTGCTCTCCTACACAAATTTTACGCCTCTCCTGTCTACGCTACTATTTCAAATCCCATTGCTAAAAATACCCCCACTTACTCTCAAGCGGACTGAAAAAGCAAGTTCTTTTAAGATCAGTGATTCCAAACCTAGGATTTCTTAAACACGTGCATTCAGTGACGTTTAAAAGCCTTGAATAAGCGTGGCGAATCGAACCGAGCGCTTTAATAGAGAATGCAGAAATGTCTCCATAGGTAGAGTTCAACTCCTGGCATCTTGTGGTACAATTGTTGATTGTGATGGTCGAATTTTTGGCTACCGGTAGAACAGTAGCGTTGGCGAAACTATTTGTTAGGGCACGCCCTGATCTTCGTATGTATTTAGGAAGTTTGGTGTTATTTTTTATACCTTGAAAAAAGAAAAAGAAATGATTTTAGAAACCGAATGGGCGTAGCGTAGACAGGAGGGGCGCAAAATTTGTGTAGGAGAGCAGATTTTTGACACTGTAATTATCTATTCATAATGTAAAAAGATAATTACAGTGTCATAAAAATCTGCTCTCCTACACAAATTTTGCAAACCCTCCTGTCTACGCTACTGGAATGGGTATAAGTAATAGTAATGATATGACAATGAGGGAAATTAGGGATTAATACTCCGAGTTTCATTTTGAAATAGTTTAAATCTCGTAAGATCATTCATTGAGTCTAGAAATTAAATTCATGCGAAATTTTTAGAACTAGACGAAAATAAAAAATGTAGTGTTTCCGGAAACCGGCCGCAGACTTCGTTAGTAGTTGATACATTAGTATTCAGGGCTTGCTTCATACTTCGTACATAAAAGTTATCTTTAAAGTTCTATTTCAATGATCTTAAGTTATCAAAAAAGCAAAAAAAAGGCTGGCCACATGAGAGCTTTTTTCCTTCACCCGCATTCCGGAAACACTAACATTTATTTTTATTTTTGCCTTAGATATAAAATTTCCAGTCGCGAAAATAAATCTCATGAAAATATAGTAAATACCTACCATTCTCATAATAAGTGAAATAACGGGTCCATTTATATCTAGTCAGGCCAATCAAACATTGACAAATTTTTCCATTTTCATAAAAATCGAATAATGCGCCATTAATTGCGGAATTATTTGTTTGTTTCAGTCGCTCGCATTCTTTTAAACATTCAACTCGTGTCCTGTATACATTATGTTCCGCCATTGTAAGGTCGATAACGCCATCCGCCTCTGCGCCCGTGTTTAAGGTAGGGCATGAAAAAGTGTTCCCTATGAAATGAAAAATATTTATTTCTTAGAAAATTTTTTTTTCAGCAACAGATAAAGCCTGGTTGAATAATTATGACCATTTCAAAAATCCCCAAAAGAATCTGTTCAAACATGCTTAACAAAAATAAAACAGCCCTAATGACGGCTGCAAACTCCCGGTAATCGTCATTTTTAAATAGCGAACCATTATGTTAACATCTTTATCATGGTCAGCCTTTCTTAATATATCTAACATAAAATTTAAGATTATATCCTAGTAAGTGCGGGCGAAAATGCAAACCAAATCGGGAAATCAAACCGGAAAGATCGGGAAATCGGATCACGATTTATCGGATTTAGGCACAATTACAAATGAAAAACACTGATTTTAAGAAACTCCTTAACCGCAGTTTAACAATTGGCAAACTCTAAGGGGTCTGGATCGAATGAATCAAGGATATCGAGGAAAAATATCAGTAGGCTGCATTTTAAAGAAAATGTTCAATATAATCTTACCTTTAATGTTACGTACAAAACCACTGATTTCATAAAAACAAAGTGATAGTAGAAATAAAAGCAAAAATCTTTTCATAGTTGCTTTACCTAGAGATAAATCTGATTATTTTAATGATAATAAATTAATTAATATTTTGAAAACTCAAATAATTCACAACCTCCAAGGTTATAGCCTGGATATCCAGGCTGTAAACTATTTCACAGTCTAGTTTTTGATATTTTATGTTCTGGTTTACAGCCTGGTCTCCCTAGAGCGATTCGCTAAAACCGCAAGGGCCAATCTACACGGCGTTGAGCAATTCTAAAGCAAAAATAGGATAGTCCTCCAGTTGCTAGTGAAGATAGGGCTTTCTGTTACATGAAAACACGAAAAAGAAGAAAACAGAGGCAAGTTCATTTTCCAAGAAAACATGGTTGGTCATGATAATGCATGCAACTTTTTTATGGACTTTGGTGTAATCTTTGGATGTTTTAAATAGTTTTAGATCTTGTAAGACTGCTTTTTATTAATTTCTGTTTTGCTGCCCTGGGTTGGCTAGGAAACATGGGTTTGCACTTTCATTCTCTAGGGAGACCAAGGAGTCACGTGACTAAAATATGCAATTTTACCGGTTTGAGAGATGTGAAATAGCGTTTGCCGCCTACGTTTTTTGATCTCGCACTCCTAAAACAATAAAAATGCTAGATCCTATCCATCGGCACGAAATTTAAAAAGTCAAATTTTTGCTTCACTTTTTTTTGCTGGAGAAAGCTTAAAGTTGCCTATCTAGCCCTTCGGGCTTAGATATCTGTGGACCAAGCTCTATAATTTTAGAACTTTGTATGTTGAGGTAAATTTTGTTTTTTCTAAAATTTTGAGCTTGGATATCCAGGCTACCAAGGTTATTGCCTCTCATAATTTTTTCAAGAATTCGACATCTGAGGCTAAGCGCATTCCTAGAATAGTTTTTGCTTTGTAATTCTCTTTATAACAAAACATAGAAGAAGTTGAATCAGAAGGTGTATCTTTTGCCGAACAAAAAATAGATTTTCGGAAAATTTTGTAAAAGCTTCTTCGTCTCAAAATCTTGAAAAAATTGGTTAAGAATCATTACTCTTGATACATCAATTTAGAAAAATTTTCCGAAAATTTTTAGAAAGTTATTCAATCCTTTGTAGACAATTAAAAAAAATTCGAAACAAAAAGGTTAATTTCTCATTAAAACTAAGCACTTTTTGTAAAAGAGGGTGATTTAACATTGTTAAATTTAACATCTGTTATTTTTTCAAGCAAAAAGAATTGAAGCCAAAAAGTGCGATTGCAGCGCGCACAAGTGGAGACCGGCCTTAAGAAACGAGATAAAAAATCTTGGTTTTTAGTGAGGTGCTCGCTACTGCAATGAGGAATGTCTAGCCTATGGTATGATTGAAACTGTCATTCGCAGGAGAAAAGAAAATGATATATCAAATAATTAGTCACTTCTATATAATAACAGCGAGATAATCTCATTAAATATGACTTTCTAAAGATAACACACTTCTTCTAACTAACTGTTTATTAGCAAATAAAATTCAAATGGCTTACAAAAAATTTTCCGCTTTCTCGCTCTTCAAAAACCATTTCTCCCATACGTTTTGGTATTTTTGATATTGTTACCAAATGACCAAATGAGTCAATCTGTTTTTGACCTCTGGCCAGACAATGAAACATTTGCAAAACACTAAACAGAACCAGCGAGACTCAAACGCACAACCAAACCATTCGAATGTATATGTTCTCTACCCGAGGGGGGGGGATACTTAGGCAAAAATAGGTACTGGGTATGTGCGGAAGGTAAGGGCCGGTTTTTCACCCTTCAAGTCTCTCTTCTAAGGGTCGCAAAAATCAGAAAAATCTAAATCAGTCTCTCTAAGGATAGGAAAATTCACGAATTTTAGGAAATTTTTTTCAGAAAGTCTCTCTAAGGGTGAAGAATTTTTCAAAAATCGAAGAAAATAATTATTCAAAAGTCTCTCTAAGGGACACATTTTCAGCAAAAATCAGTCTCTCTAAGGGTCGGTCCGCTTAAATCTCTCATCCACCAAGCCTAGTACCCCCCCCCCCGGGACTCTCTACCATCCAAAATCCCAGAACTCGATTGGTAGAGCTGATATTTAGCTTTTGGAAGTTTATATAGATTTTTCTTGAACTTTTTTTTTACTTTTTGAATATATACACATGCACATGTATTGAATAGTGTTGAATCGGCAACACTTTGTTTCTAAATACCAGGAAGCAAAAATCGTATACATTTTGCAATACACTCTTCTATATGCATATTTGACAAGCAAGTTAGCAGTTTTAAAACAAAAAAAAAGTCTTGATGCTTTAAAACGTCCCTTTTAGTCTGGATCACAGACCTCTACAAAACCCCAAGTAGTATAAACTAGGTCACAATGTGGATGTAAACCACAATGAAACGACCGCCTTCCATCACGCAATCACGCATCACGCTCGCGAAAGAGCGCGCGCACATTATTCATTGAAAACAGATTACAATATAGTCATTTTTCATGCCTCGATTATTTAATTCCGAATAAAAGACATTCAGGGAAAAAAAAAGAGAAACACCTGGGTAATCTAGTTAAAAAAACTGAAAGTAAATGGTAGAAAAAGTAATGAGCCAAGGCAAAACGAGATTAGCGTACAAGAAACCGCCTCCGGCGGTCGATAAGGAACACGAATTCGTTAGTAGATGCCAGCAGTCTACGTAGCTTTGTGATTTAAAAAATTCGGAAATTTCGTAATTAGGGTCAAAACTTTTATTTTTTTGCAAAGAGCTTTTTTTCGTTGAGGAAATGTAATAACTCAATCTGCCAACTTTTATTTAACATAATAGATTCAAATTTCTAATGAAAATAAAGGAAGTAATTTTCAAAAACCTAGGGAACTTTTCCCTTTTTTTTTTACTTAATGCAAATTATTTTGACTATAGTGAGGTGCTTGCAGGGATAAATTCTAATAAACAATTTGTAACTAAAGGCTGGAAAATCGCATAAAAAGGGTCTTTCGACTTCAAAGAGCTATCTTCTAGAGGCTGTCCAAAAGCAGCCGGCGAGGCGACCTTTTATCCGATGTGTTCTGAGAGCATACTTCAGCTAGAAATTCTGATCTATTCTGATAAGATCTTCGAAAATTAATCAGTAAGGAATAATGTGTTCTGACGAGACAGGGGTATAATCAAGGTCATCTAACGTGTTCTTGATGTCTAGGTAGCCCTAGAAAGCTCCAGAACACATCTTTTAAGGAGAAAGGGGTATATTTAAGACAAAATTGATGTAATCTTGTTGTCTAGTAACCCTAGAAACTTTCAAAACACACCTTCCGTGGAGAAAAACAAATATGATACATGTTTATCTTGGCAAACTGTTTTCCCTAGATTTTAGAACACATCAAACCATTAAAGTAGTGATACCTTTAGGGAGACAAATAGTGCCATAAAGGTTTCCTAATCAGTCAGAAAATTTGTATAAAAAATTGAAAGGTCATAACATTTGGTCTCCTAGAAGATAAGAATACATATTTCTAAAAAATCTCTCCGCCGGCTACTTCTGTCTGCCATAACTTTAAGTGAAAAATAATTACATAGCTGAAGTCAGGAGCCTTAAATTGCTTGAAATTGAGTAAATGACGTTATTTGGACGTTATGAATGTCAAATGGATGTTGATACGACGTCGAGTGCCGGCTGGGAAAAATCTTTTGAATTATTTTTCTGATAAAGATTTGTGCTTTTAATTATCTTTTCAACATAACATAATTTGTTAGAATTGAAACATTTGTTGAAAAAAATGAGCAAGCAAAACAAGAATTAGTACGCACACTTTAGAGCCTCTCCAATTTGAATTTCTCGCCAAATAAATCTACAAAAATAACCAGAAAATTGTTTCCCTGGGAAAGGACTACCATTTAAATTCTCACTTTACAATTAAAATTAATGCAGTTTAAAATCCTATACAAAGTACAGTTGTAAGTTAAAGATAAAATATTTTGCACACTTTCTATAAAAATATTACGCTACAGGGGAAAATTTCTCAGATTCATGAGCTTCAATTTGAGTACTGACGGTACGGTAACTATTAAGCTGAATTATTTTAGCCCCCACGTTAAGTGATGAGATTTTAGCTCCCCCCAAGTACATAGGTCCCCCCAAAAAAGTGGTGTACTTCCAGCCCCCTCCTTTTATGGGAAAAATGTAGGGTGTAACCAACCAGCAGGGGGGGGGGCTGACGCTATGCCTAAGCATACTGGAATACGGCTATCTTGTACAAACAAAACCTCATCAAAAGTCGAAAAGTTGATTGGAAACTAAATTTCCCAGTAAAATAGTAAAATCCCCGATTAAAATGACGACAGAAAATTTATCAAAAGAGGGTAAACAAAAATGACAGTAAAACGACAAAATAAACATAAAGATCACATTTTCTCATCAAAACAGAAAAACAAATAGTCTTACTAATGCCAACCCAGCTGACAAAAAACGTTGTTTCAACGTTCATCTAACGTTATATGGACGTTGTGAACATTAGAAAAACGTTAAAGCGACGTTCCCATACAAGGTCCTTCGAAAACTAATTCACTAAATGTAATACTTCGCAAAATTAGTCACGTTGTTAGACATCTAAACTTTGGGTTCAAAAGAGACTATACATGTGCAGTTTGGGTTCTTTAATTCGACATTCTACTATTCGATACGCTCTCTTATTCGATGAAAATCCTATTCCCTTTAAAATCGAATTAGAGAGCGTTAACAGTGTTTAGTCACAGCCCCGGGGGCGTGCCGATGGAGTTTGAAAAGTGGATCCTGTCAGATATGAATGTTTGGTAGATTTGGTTCCCTATGTAATTTTTTTTCTCCATTTTTATCCTGAAAAGTGAAGAAATGTTGACGAAAGATTGAAAAAAAATTTAAATTCCACCCTGAAAACTGCCCAAAATAACCAAAAGTCGACCCTGTCAGATGCACATCTTGAAAACTAATAAATTTGAGACCCTGTCAGATATCTTCAGAGCCTTAAAAAGGACCCTGACTAGCGGCACTTCCCCGTCCCTAATTTTACCTGAGTTCCTTCCTAGGGGTCACAGCTACTCTTACCGTCCTTTCAATATAGCCAGCTTAAACCCCTCTAGCCACTATCCATTTGACCTATTAATAAAAAGTTGACAATTTGACCATCGAAATTTTTATCCAAAGTCCGCACTTCAACAAGTAAAAAGATGTGAAACATTTTTCTCAATCTCATAAAAGTGTTATATTTATCAAGCGAATGAGAACAGCTGGAAAATCGGTATCATATCTATATTTCTAAAAACCTCCATCATTTTGTACTTTTAAAAGATGTCTTTTAGACGTCCATATAAGACGTCTGAGAGTCTGTGTTATTTCAGAATTCAGTTTTTAATAACGTTCTACCAAAATATTGAAACAGAGGGAAAAGATAAAGTAATTAATAAATTGACGACAAATTCCAGAATAGGGGAGTCTTTCGTTATAAAAACCATTAAACTTTTACATACTTCCATAAGAACAAGTTAAGAACATTTAAAGGCTTGTTGGCTTTAAAACACTTAAAACACTCAATTTCTTAGAAGATTGGACAAAAATACTCTAAAAGTAGGAGAAAATAAAAAACATGTTAAGAACATTTTTAGACTTAAAACTTAAAAAGTTGAGAACATTGGAAGGCTTAAAAAATATTGAATGTTCTTATAAAAAATGTTTAGATGTTCAAGTTCGATATGAAATTCAGGCTAGGAAGCTTCTAAACATATTGCAACATACGTGGAGTACCATTCTAGTATGCACGGCAACCAATTTTAACATTTTAGAGAGGTTATGAGAGCCCTCTAGATTTCAAGTTGCCCATTGCAAAAAGAAACAAAAACAATACTGAAATCTTTTCCTACGTTCCACTGCAAATTAATAGCTTCCCTTAAATTGGTTTTAAGAGAACAGGTTTTTGCGAATTTTGCGTCGGTGGCTGCTTCTGACTTTTTGATCACGTTACCAAAATCTCCTCTTGGGATTGTTCTATTTGCTAATCACATGATCAAAAAGTTTACAAAATAAATCGATTTTGGTACGTAAGCTCCATCTTTCAACAATGAAAAGAGACAAAAGCCTTCCAGACCAGTGTTTTTATAATGACTATGGACAGATTAAACTATGAAATTGATTTAGTAAAAGCATTTTTCAAACAGACTTTCAAAATTAGCCTACAATCGCTCTTTTCTTAGAATAAAGCCTGAAAAACCGCTAGAAAAAATAAATTAATAACAAAAATATTCTCTGTACAACGTAATATCAAGGTTAAAATTTATAAATAAAAATATTCATCATATTAAAATAATTAATTCACTTAAAGGTTTTGTTTTTAAATAAGAGTGATATCGTTTGCTTACTCGTCAATTTTAATTCATAAGCTTTTTCACATCGGATTGACACGGATGTGGAGCAAGATTGATCAGCATAATATAACAATAGCAAGACATTGTCCTGATATGAAATATGTGCCTGATATGAAACGTAAACACTTATGTAAAAACAAAACCTTTAAATTAGAATAGGAGAAAGAAACTTTTGGGCCCAATTTTTTACAAGAAAGAGTTCGTTACCTTTTGTTTCATACTAGTTACGTCATTACGTAATCATTACGTCATCTTTACATAACAAAGGATTGCGACGGGATGAAATATTTGCGCGAGTAACGTAACGTGATTAGGTTCGATTGAACACAATTGCATTGTGGGGCGTAGAGTAATTGATCTGCAAAGTCTTCTGGGAAAGGATTAAGGTTTATCTTTTTTGATTGTAACATCAAGCTATTAATGTTTGTGTGGGTTTCAATAGGTGGTAATGCACGTCCTAGAATTAAAAAAAAAGTTGAATATAACTTATCTGGGAAAACTTCGCCGGGGAAAGTTTTCGTCGGCGAAAATTTTTGTACAGGAAAAATATTCGTCACTTGCTGGTAGTTGGTAAACGCATTAAGGCCGGGGAAAATTTTTGTCGGGTAAAAATATTCGTCACTTGGCCAAAATTTCGTCACTTTTCCCCGACGAAGTTTTTCCCGATAACATTTATTATAAAAACCATAGTAAAATTTTGATGAGGCTCGATCTCGATGTTCTTATTGTTTTAGCCATTGAGTTTCAAGCCCGAAGGGCTAGAGGCGAGACTCCTGGATGGGAAAATAAAACCACTTATTTCCCATCCAGAACGCCCGCGCGTAGTTCTCACAAACGCCGGATTGAAACTAAAATCTATCGCTAGATTTCAAAAAAATGTAGTCCTCCAAAACAAAGGAACCGCTAGATACAATCCATCGTCATAATTACGGCGCGTTCTATGCGCGATTTGGATGGGAAATAAGTGGCTTCAATTTCTCTTGCCTGAGAAGGGGGTTAAAGTTTCGCCTTTAGCCCTTCGGGCTTGAAACTCAATAGTTTTAGCACTTTGAGCCTCAAATTCTTCTCATACTGGTCATATTTCTAGGTTACACGTTTTTTTATAAGAACAAACTATATAAGAACATAAGGCTTTGATCTCCAAAATGTTAAGAATATGTTAAGAACATTTTAAGGCATCGCGGACTCTAAAAAACACTTAAAAATGGCGAAAATAAGAACATGTTAATGTTTTTGGATGTTCTTATAAAAAAACATGTAAAACTGATGTATTTTATTTAAAATCTATTTTCAATAAGATGATCCTAAATTTTCTTAAAATTCTAAATAAACGTCTCCCTCAAATGAACGTCCCTTTCGAATAAACGCCTTCCCTCTAGGAGGGGCGTTTATTCGAAACAAATAGCTGCAAGAAACTATAATATGAAGGAAACTTAGATGTATGATAATAATTTTATTCATTTATGTTTGAATTGATTTTGACCCATTTCTACATCCCTAAATTGACAAAGTTGTACTCAAACAATAATGAAACGGCAAAATGTTGTTCCCATTCACATTACTAAGGTGGCCTTGGTTATGAATTATTAAATAAACGCCCCTTCTTTTTAAGAAACACACTTTTAAGAAACATGAGGCTCAGAATACCTAAAAACTAAGAAACATCTAAGAAACATGCTGAGGCTGAAAATGAGAAAATAACATTCTTTAATTCGGTTTTTTAAGAACCTTCCAATCAAGGTTCCAGAAATATACATACCTTATAGGGGAAAACTTCGTCGGGGAAAAGTGACGAAGTTTTGGACAAGTGACGAATATTTTCCCCGAGCCCGACGAAGTTTTCCCCGATAAGGTACATAACAGTTACAAACACTTGAGAAAGTCAGAAAATCAATATAGAAGATAGGAAAGTACCGTAGATTAGTCAATTAGACTATTGTATTATCGACATGCGTCCTTTAAGCTTGACAAAGTTTAAAAAGGCCGATTAATTAGCTTATATAGTTTCTTAAAAAAAAACGTGTATTCGAAGTAATTCGGTAATCAGATTTTCTGAAATAGAGATTCCTTTCTTGAGTAAAACCTCAAAGTCTTTTTGTTAAACTATTTTCCAATGTCGAGAGATTAAAATTATAAGTTTTTGACATTTACCAAGGAAACAAGAATATTTAACGTAAGAACCATGTAAGATCAAATCGTTGCATTTTTAGAGATTTCGAATTATCATAGTCTTGACTTTGATGAAAAAAATTGAGCGATAAAAATTAGGATTTGCTTACGATCATTGAAGGTGCGAACCGAAAGACCATCAAATTATCATTATCATTTTATAATTAAGCCGTTCCAGGCTAAACAATGCTTATAAAATGTTCTTAATTTTTCTTAGTCTCGTTGTTCTTAAAGAAAAGAGCTTGTAACCTTTATGGTGATGTGTTTTTATTTGAACTTTGAACAGATCTGATTACAAAAAACAATCACATATTGGCATAATAGATAAAAATGTGAGTAACAGTGACATTTCGAAGTTAGTGGTAGAGAAAAATTTGTCATGTCATGAAGTAGCAAAAGTTTCGAAATGGCAACAGCCGCATCGGGAACACAAACTTCACCAGTCAAATATTTCACACAAGAACACAAGAATCGTCATAATGTTGATATTCTCGAAGAAAAATCTCAACATTACCTCCTCAATGTTTTTCACAAACATTTTCCACGCAATCCAGTTGATTTATACAATGATTTGTTACTACATCAAAGGAAATTGAAACAACTTTTGAATCAGCGGATTTTGAAACAAGATCAATACGATTTGATTTATCCAGCATGTCAGAGGACCGACTCCTCACTTTTCGACGTCACTTTGACGTTCTTTATGATCCGTACTTTATGCAGATATCAAAAACCACGGACAGGTTGGGATGCGGAACCGGACCCTACCGATACTTCAGACATCGCGTATTGTATCATTCTAAAGATTGAACGTAACCAACTTAACCATAAAGCAAACCGAAAGATTACTAAAGCAGAATATAAGAGAATCTACAATCGGATGAGTAAACCTTTGATCGCTTTAGGATGTCCTCCACAAGATTTGAAGCCTCTGTCACCAACATTTATTTATCAGCTTCCGAACGAAAACCCAAACTTCGTTGGTCGTGAAAATGAATTGAACACAATTCACCAATCTCTTGTTACCGGAAATAAACTAGCCACGGTTGTTTCAGGTATTCCAGGTCTCGGAAAATCAGAATTAGCAAGGAAGTACATCATAGATTATGCTGCCAGATATAATAACATTTTATGGGTTAATGCTGAATCCATTGGCACAACTTACACCAATATAGCTCAGATTCTCGGTTTCCCAGGACAATCGAATACCAAGGATATTTCACACATGCTTCGTGAGTATTTCAAAAACGAAGAGACACTTTTTGTCTTTGATAACTGCACCGATATCAACCAGTTATCAGATGTTTTACAACTTGGTCAAAAAACCATCATCACCACACAGCTTGGTAATTGGTCCAACAATTACGAACATCTAAAAATGGAAACATGGCCTGAACAAACTGCTTACAAATTCGTCGAGAACAATCTGAAGGATGAGAAACATTTATTTAAAGATTTGATTGAAGAATTAGATTTCCATCCATTAGCTATTAGTCATGCAGTAGCGTACGTCAAACAATCACAAACCTCTTTGAAAGACTACCTCCAGCTTCTTCAAGATTACAAGCTCGATACTTTATCACAAAAAGCTGTCACTCATTATGGAGTTCGATCGTCCGTTTTTTCATCTTTTAAAATCACTATCGAAAGAATCGGACAATCTAACGACCAATCGATGATGTCTTTCCTATATTTATTCGGTATACTCGATGGTAGTTTTATCGACGAACTTTTCCTTGAACGTTGCTTTGAGAACAAACTTGAATATACGAAAGCCAAAAAACTTTTGTTAGATTATTCCATGATCAAATGCAATCAAAGGTTTCAAGAATTGACGCATGCAGCACCCGAAAAATTTTGGACGGTGCATTCCCTTTACCAAAAATCAATCCAACATTATCTTTTCGAAAAGAACATGGAATTTGAAGCGATCAAAAAGTTTTATGAAACGATTGTTGATTGCATTGAAGATGAAGATAGAGACAAACTCGCAGTTCTTTGGGTTCCTCACCTCTATCATCTTTGGAAGGAACCGAAATACAAAACAATTTTCATCGATATCATTGATTACAGAATCTGGGATATTTACTTGTACCTCGGTGAAACCAGATACGATAATTTTAGAAAACAGGTCGTTAAAGAAAGTTATGAGGTACGATCACATGACAAAACTGACATCACTGTCTATCGGATAAAATATTGTATGATTGGTCATGAAGAAAAAGATTCTCTGAAAAAAATGTTGAAGGAAGTGAAGAAGAATGTTGTAGAGGAATCTCCTGAAAAAGAAAAACTAATCCAGAATATTCAGGAAGATTTAAAAGGCATTGATTTCAGTTTCTCTGCAGCCATCTTATTTGATGGTGATTTTGAAGAGCATCAAAGTCTATTACAATCGAAACAAACGTTAGATTTTGTTGAAACATTCCACCTTGCTCTTTCTTCTAAAGAACTTGGAAACTACGATGCTGGATTACAGTTGATAAAGAAATATTCAGACTTGACATATGTATTTTATCCTTGTAAAACGTTGATTGCGTGTTTATTGATACTGAATGGAATGATGGAAGAAGGTTTAGAGATTTTTGACTCTTTGACTTTCGATGCTGATGATGAAGAATCACGACAAATTTCATTATCTGAAGTCGGTCGTGCTCTTTTCGATACAGGTGCATACGAAAAATGTGGAGAGATTTACCGGAAACTCCGTCAATTTGCACTTTGGTTACATTTTTTTTCCTATCTGGACAGTTTTTGTAAAATGTTGATTCTGAACGAAGTTGAAACTATTGATTTCGTTAAAGACCTATTGTTGTGTTTCATCGATCCTAGGTATAATTTAGGAATTTTTAATCTAACGAGAGTGAAATTCCGAAGCAGAATACTTTATATTTGTTGTTTCATTCGTGAAAATGATTTCAAAGAAGCCTCAAAACATTCGAAAAAGCTCTTCAAAGAACTAAAGAGACCTCATCATCCAAATGATTTAAGAGAGGCTTTATTCATGGCGAAACATTTGAAATTACGTCAAGAACATGAACAAGCTTTGACTATTCTTTTTATCGTAAAAAAACTTCGAAAGGAAATGAATGTTGAAACATCGGAATTAAATGGGGTTGAAGTCGATATTGATCGAGATATCGAGTTTTGTATAAATCGATTGGGTGGACTTCCCGAACATCTTCGAGAAAAAGAAAAACGGGATTGTATTGTAATGTAAATGTTTGCTTTTTTTAAGAGAATAGTGTTTTTCCATTTCATCATGGATGGACATTTTTAACTTTTTGGGAGGAAATATCCTAAAAAATCTATTACGGTATTCGCATAGGTTGTGGTCCAAGGCCAATTGATTGAGGGATTTGCATATAAAAACATCAGAGATTTGGCAATCTTTAGGTTCGGCTGAAAACTGTTCAGGTTATATTTTTAGTCTTTTCTGAATTTCCTGGTAGACTTAATCATGGATATTCTTATAGATTTTGCATTCTTATAAAAAACCTTGTATCTTAAAAGCTTAAAACAGGAATTATTAAGTTAGTATGCTCTACTATTGTTAATTTTATCAATCGTGAAAAAGTCTGGGAAAATAATTTTCGTATTTTTTCATGCAGTATATTCAAGGATTTTTAGAATAACAACAAAGGTGTATACCTTGTTTAGGATGTACCTTAAACAAGGTACATGTATATACCTTGTTTAAGGTAGGGGTACCTTGTTCAAGGTATTTTTAAAGATCTTTTAAAAAATGTCGGGTATCATTTTAAATTGTTTTGTATTTTTTGTGTAAAGCTCTTTCTACACCCTTTAAAACAGCCGATTTCGTTTCATGTAGACTAGACTTTAAGGTTGTTTTAAATTGAAGATTGTGATCGATTCCGGCTGTGGAATTTTCTAAAAATCACCATGGGAATTCAGTTTCTCGTGCTCTTTCCAATGGTATAGACGAGAGAGTGCCCTTTTTCCTAGTTTGGAAAATATTCCCACTACTTCCTAAATAGGAAGTATCAAACAATAGAAATTTGGAATTCTTACTTGAACAAGGTATACGCCTTGTTTAAGGTATTACTCCTGACTGAACAACACTAACAGCAAACATCAACACATAGCCCTCTTCTTCACTAAAACTACAAACAGGACAGGTATGATCTTTTTTTTCCTTTTTTCACCAGATAGTTATGTGTTAAATGTTAACATGAACATATAAACGACTGGACATCCATCTCCTTTGTCTTTTTGTAGAAAAGGCTGCTAGCTTCGTTGCCGCCTCGTTAAAAGCATAAAATGAAACAATAGATTTTGATGATATACCACTTGGGAATACCTTGCTAACAACGTCAAAACTTCGACAAAAGTCTCTGTTGTTCTACTCTTCTCAAGTCGTTTATCTATATCATAACAAAGATAACAGAGGCAAAATCATCGTTAGCTTGTCAAAACTCCGACTGATACTTCTAAATTTTGACTTAAAAGTGTCTAGTAATTTTAGAGAGTGTCACATTCTAATTTCGATTTTCTTATGAAACAGGCTCTCAACTTTGGCAAGCTATTTTTTTCAAGTCACAAAAAAATTTATTTGAGTGACAAAAGGGATTCAAAAGTATACACGCAGTTGAAGTTCTGCATTTTAGATTTGACAATGTTGATAAAATATATTGCGAACTTGTGAAAAAATTCGAAAATATTTTTTTTGTACATTAGGAGTAATGTTCAAGCTCTATCAATCCTTTTACCTAAATAATTCAAAGAAATAAAATTATGACGGAATATTGTCGGATTTTTCATACCAATTTTGAAATACAGGCGGCAACGAAGCTCGCTTCAAAGAGACAATAAAAGATAGACGTCCAGTCGTTTATATGTTCATGATGTTAACCAGTTGTGACAAACAGTCAGTTTTTTATCTGATGAAGTTTGATTGGTGTTCAATGAGTTTGGTTGAGAAAAAGTTCCAGCTTTTCCTCCCCGATGCCAGCCCAGGCGATGTCAACCAAACCCTATCAAACGGATTTTCGTTATCGAACCATCAAATTTCATCGAACGAAATCGAACGGTTAGGTGTTTAATTACCGAACCTGATCGAACAGTAATCGAACTTTACCGGAAAATCTTCAGTTTGATTACTTATATCGTAGTTCGATCAAGTTCAATCAATGTTTTTGTTGCTCAAATGGTTCCAGTTAAAATTGCTAGCGCAAGAGCTCTAGCCTAAACGATCCCTTACAATCATTAGGAGGGTGAGGTATCACACTTTCTTTATTCTGAAGATTTTAAGCTTTTTAGCGTGGGCGTCTGCTAATAAGCCGTCGGAAATGGGCAACAAGGTAATAAATCAATCTTCAATATCGAACTTATCCGATCTTGATATACCTTTTGCTAATCAGGATTTTCATTTTGAATCATTAAAAACTCCAGTGGTACCGTTGTTTTGTATAAGATTCCCATTTCCGCACAAAGATTCTTGATACTTTTCCCTATATATATTTTACAAGATAACCAGCAAGAAATTGGGGAGGGTTCGTTTAATGGGATGCAGTTTAAAGCAGTTATAAAGGAGTCATTGTTGTGATTTGTACTTATTTAGATTTATTGCATATAGAAAAACCGCTTAGCCCATCATTTTTATTTGGATGGATTGTTTATATTGTCATTTTTAAAACTAACCCATCATTTTTATCTATTTGGATAGATTCTTTACATTGTTATTTTTAGAAAAAAAAAAAATCTTCACATTTATTTCTTCATGTAACCAAACTTTATGCTTATATTTTATTCCCCATGCACGCCGAATTATTGTCTTGTAATCTCCCATTACAGAACTTTTTTTTCATCATAAAATCGACTTCCCTAAAATAAAAGGTTCCTTAGTCTAGAAATAAAAGGATAAAAATAAGTAAATAAATAAATAATAGTAATAATATTTAAACATATTGTTTCAAAGGTGGCAGTTAGTGTAAGCTATATCTAGTGTCAGGGATATGAAATAGACTTTGAGTGCAATACGAGAAATATTTTATGAGTTCCGGGATTTTTCCGTAATATTTTTTGGAGCCTTTAGGCGTTGGTATTTTTTTTGAGTCGACATTAAGTGTATATTTCTTGTTTGTTACTAGTAAATGCTTTGTTTTTTTCGCAATCAAAATACAATTATTTTTTATTTCTGATTAAATTTTTTCCCAAATATTACATGACTCTTAAATGTTTTCAAGTTTATTTCCTTCCCTCTTAGTAGCTGATGTTTATGTAATCGCATTTATTTTATTAACTCTTAAACCCCTTTCCTGTGCGCAACGCACTGGACTCAACTTCAATATTTTTTTCTGTAAACTCAAAGGCCCAATTGCAGATGCTTAAACAATAGGGTTTAACTCTCCAGGCTGCCCAAAATTTCAGCCTCGCTAGGCGAGAAACTTGTCTCCAGGACCAAAAAATCAAAATTTTTGAAAAATGAAATAAACACTCCCAAATATTTACCTAAGAAACAAGCTTAATTTTAATCAGGCCCATCGGATTCGGCCCTTTTTAGTGTTTCTAAAGAAGGCGGGACACTATACGCAGGTCTCCCACTCTTTATTTAGCTAATTTTCTTATGAATTTATGACAGTTCATAGATTGGAAAATATATTTGGATTTTGAAAAAAAAAGTAGGCGGAAGGAAGTTTGCTTGTTATTTTTTAATGCTTTTTTAGGACATTTTATGACGTTTTTGGTGTAAAATTTATGACCATTTATGACAATTTATGACATTTCAACAAAAGTTAGGACATTTTTATGACAAAAATTCTTGCCCTCTTTCAAATTATTGTTTAACAGGTTTTTAGCCCTATGAATTCAAGTCCAGTAAAAGCGGAATAGAAATTATGTAAATCAAGGCCCTCTGGCAATTGTGACACTGTAATCACTGTGTATTCATTATCTGTTTAATCAAGATAACTAAAAGAACAACAACATAAAAGGAAGCATAAAATGCAAAACTTGGGTACAGACCAGACAATGTGAACCGAACGTTATCGAATCAATTTTTGTAATCGAACAATCGAATTTCATCGAACTAATTGAACGATAACTGTTCGATTACCGAACCAAATCGAAAAGTAATCGAACTTTACCGGAAATTAGTGTTCGATTATAGTTCGATAATAATATATTGTTCGATTAAGTTCGTTTAGAGTTCAAATAGAATTCTATTAGTTTGTAGATTCTAAATAATGCTGTTTGTTTTACGGGGCGGGCGCCAACTACTTCTGCCCCACCCTGATGGTGCATTTGTGGCCGCCCCTAAGAACGAGTGGAGGTTGAGGTCTATGGAATTGAAATCGAACACATCGAACAGTTATCGAACACAATCGAACTTTACCGGGATTTCTCCGCTCGATAACTGTTCGATGAGATTCGGTAATAGAACAGTTATCGTTCGATTAGTTCGATGAAATTGGATTAGTTCGATTGTTCGATGGTTCGACTGACATCGTCTGGTTCAGAAAAACTCAAACCCTTCAGCCTTTAAACTTTAAACAAAGAAAACTAAAGAATGAAACTATACAATAACTTTTTTCAGCCTAGCATCAAAATAGATTGACAAAAGATTTTTCAGATTATGGTGTTTTTTGAAAAATGTGTAAATTTCGTCAACGTTGTCTGTATATTTACTTATTTGATTTATTTGCTTAATCTCTTCCCTCTTTTACCACTTTTACGTTGAGCCGACGCGTGCCACAGAACGAAATAACTAACTTACGCACTAACTATGTAAGAAGATAATCTTATGATTTGAAAATATACTAATATGCACGCGATTTCTACTTGCCTTTTGCTGAAAATTGACTTTCGGAGAGGCAGTTTTAGCCAATCTGGAGGGTATCAAGTCCAAAAGTTTTCCTGACCCGTCGGCCCCAACCATGGTGGAGCCTCCTTAGATACTAAACATATAGGGCCCCCCTAAAATATAATTTGTGCCTACAGCACTGATGTACACAAATAAATTGATTATTCAAACTCATTTTCATTAAATTCAAAATTAATCTTTCATGATATTGGCTCAGCCTCAGCCGGATTCCAGGATTAACAACAAATCTTCCAATACAACATCATGTTGGTTGACCAAAAGTTACAATACAACGATATGGGTTAAAGTGTTGTGAAATCTATGTAAAGATTCTATAATCATGGTTAGAGCTGGCTGAAGATGAAAAAAAGTTGATCTTTTCTAAATAATGACTTAATTAAACTAGAGTGATTGATGAGAAAGTTTGTAAGAAATTTATGAGATTTGTGACAAATCTTCAAAATTTATGACAATTTATGACATTTTTACCAAATTGGTGAAAATTTGTAAAAATTTAGGAATTTATGACAAATGGGAGGCCTGCTATAGTAGGGTTATGAATTAACACGGTATATTTCGCCTTCTTTAAAAACACCCCCATTCTCGGATGTTTCTGAAGAAGGCAAAGTATTATTTTAGGGTAATAATTCTATATAGTGTATTTCCCTTGTATTTTTACTTCTTTGAAAATGCACAACCTTTCAGGTGTTTCTGAAGTCGAAATATTCTGTTAGGGCAATGATTCTACAAAGTGTATTTCGCCTTCTTTGAAAACACACACCCTTTCAGATGTTTCTAAAGAAGTCAAAATATTATGTTAGGGCAATGATTCTACAAAGTGTGTTTCGCCTTCTTTGAAAACACACGCCCTTTCAGATGTTTCTGAAGTCGAAATATTATGTTAGGGCAATGATTCTACAAAGTGTATTTCGCCTTCTTTGAAAACACACACCCTTTCAGATGTTTCTGAAGTCGAAATATTCTGTTAGGGCAATGATTTTACAAAGTGTATTTCGCCTTCTTTGGAAACACACACCCTTTCAGATGTTTCTAAAAAAGTCAAAATATTATGTTAGGACAATGATTCTACAAAGTGTATTTCGCCTTCTTTAAAAAATGTCCTCTCAAATGTTCTAAAGAAGGTGAAATACTATACCTGCAAACAGACTTTGTCACAAATCCCAAGTGAAGGTCGGTAAGCAAATAAACATGATATGACTTACCATAGAAAAGAGACGTTTCTCTTTCAGGGTGACACCGACTCCTATGTGTCTCTCCAATACGAGCCAAACTGATATACCTGTGAAGGAAAAATAATTGTACTCTTACGTTCCAAATAAACGGGGGTGGGGGTGTGTGTTGGAAAATTTTAATAAACGGAGCGGACGAGATTAAATCGGTCATGAACAACTATCTCAAAGTTATTTATATACGTTCAAAGGGTCATTCTTCATATAAATTTATTTTAAACAATATTTCGACCTCCTTAGTGGTGGAAGTCTTCTCAAAGTTAGATTCTATAGTTTGATGTCTACGAAAAAAAATTCCCAACCAGTGCGATATGACTTAGAAGTTCCCCTTATCAAGCTCCCAGGGGATAGTATGTTGAAAAGAATTTGAATATGAATTGCTTTTTGAAATTCTGAATATGGTAGAAGACCCCCTTATCAAGCTATGTATCAAGCTCCCAGGGAATAGTATGTTGAAAAGAATGTGAATATGAATCGTTTTTTGAAATTCTGAATATGGTAATGATAATGATACGTACCCTTCTTTCTTAGGAACCAAGAGGACGGTATTTTTATTGAGTGAATTCTTATCATCGATTTGTTTTTGTCTTTCAGCTTCTTCTTTCAAACGAGCCATTTCTTCTTCATATTTCAGTTCACAGAAGTAATTGAGAACATCGAAAGGTGACGCATTGCTTGCTGCACCAGACACAAAATCTTTACTCACGTATGTCACTGTTTGTGAATAAACGAGACAAAACAAGATAACATTTTATAAAGATCCTTGGCACTTCAAATTCCCAGGCGTATATACAGAGAAGGGGTTTATCTAAAGAATCCTGCATTACTAAAAATAAACAAAAAGAACGACATATTTCGCCGTCCACAACCTCGAGCGAAAGTGACGGTACCACCCCTAAAGATTCATTACTTTTAGTTTATCACGGGAATTAACTACATGTGGTTTAAAAGAACGAAAAAATTACGCATGCGTGTTACAATGCCGGATTCTTTAGAGGAACAGATGTATTATACATCTTATTGTTAGTCTAGCATACTAGATTACTAATTCGAACATTATAGAAATTAAGCAAAACTAATGGAAGGGACAAATTATTATAGTATGATGATGTTATCCCGTATGGAGATATTATCTTGTTACAATTATCGCATTATCATATAACACACATATTACTGTATTACGCGGAGTATAAACGACGCTTGTCGATCCTTCATCCACATCGAGTTAATCAAGATCCCTCCCTTGTTATTTTCAGCTGTCAAAAGTGTTGAAAGCAAAGTTTATGTCTACTTATTTATCTATATTTACCCTCCTAGTTTAGGATATTTACAACTACGAGAAATGCAATTTCGTAATTAGTTCCTCTAGTTCAATAATGGGATGAGCTGGAGTTTTTAAAAGATACGTGTTCTTTAGAAAAAGTAATGAAATTAACTTATCGACCTACCAAATCACATAAGAGCTTGTAAAAACTCCAGCTTATCCCTCAATAATAAGTTCCGGAAAAGCCTCTTTATAAGCGAGTTGTATTCGAGATAAATCGAAGGAGACGGTATAAACCAAAGTTGACATGTCACAAAACTTTGCTCGACGACGGTAAAAACACCAAAAAATCATCGCCAGTGTAGGTGAGTAAAAGCGATATAGAGCCGTACATCAACTATCGACTTTGTTTTGCGTCGACTTAACTTACCGTCGCCCTCGTTATCCCCTCATACATAAACTCGCTATATACTTCGCTAAAACGGAAGTCCGTCTGAGACGGAACAACTTTTAGCACTGATCTATGAACTCTGTATTATGTTGGTTCGTTCCGTTAGTTAGCAAGTATAAAACGAAGCAAATGAATGGATCCATTTTCACAACCCACATGGCACGCAACATTATTTCGACGTTTATCTAACGTTCACGACATCCATATAACGTTAGGTGAACGTTGAAACAACGTTGTGCGCCACCTGGGAATAGCTTATCGACTTACCATCTTTTGTCTTTGAGCTCTAAAAACATAAACAGAGATTGAAATACATTCAACTTTCACTAATTCGAACCTCTACAACACCCCTGTCTCACAGCCACGGTGGAACTTTTTTCCTCAGTGTGGATAAAAATTCCTATTAAAATCCCAATGGGGATAGAAATTCTATTGTTCAAAGGTTAAAAAACCCAGTGGGGATTGTTTTGAAGGGCAATTTTTTAACTTTTAATTTCGAGTGGGGATGAAATATAAGTCAATTTCCCAGTTGGGTTAAAACTCCGGGGGATTTTCCTACCGGGACGAAATTTCTGCCAGATTTTCCAGTGAGGCTGGGGTCCCAGCGGGTCTGTGAAACTGGGGTGTTTACTGTTCGAACTTTCAATAATTCGACCTAAAATATTGGCTCCCTCAGTTAGAAATTAGTATAAAATACTTTCTGCAATTCGAATATTTCTCTAATTCGAAGAAAATTCTTGGTACCTTGAAGATCGAATTTCAGAGTCAACTGTAACTGCTTGTTTTTTACAATAGACATCATATTTAAGCAGTCTTACTCCATTATTGAAAATTAGGCGACAAAATTACAGTATCGCTGACCTGTTAGTGAGGTTTTGGCGAAATATTGTTATTTTAATAAAGTCAAATATATCGCAAAAAAAGAGCAATAAACAAACAAGGTTAGTTTTTTTTTCAGTCAACAATATTTTAGACTGGACTCAAAAAACGGTGGTTTGCCGTCAACTGACCCTAAATGTTAGAGATCGGTCGGTCGGAAAAACCTTTTATTTCGATCATTTATAAAAGGTCTATTTACATTTGGGTAATTTTGAAATAAAAGCGGAAAAGCTATAAGGGAATTCTCCATTCTTAGGCTTAAGAACAAGAGAGGTTTTTGTAGGAAAAAAATAGCTCTTTAAAATGGCAATAAAAGGTTTCGACGTAGGGTTGGTCGAGTAACGGCAAACCGGGCGGGGGAAGGCACACCACAGAAATAATGTGATGTAAGGGAAGCCATACCTTGTCTTGATTTTTCTTTGCACCAGTTTTACTTTTTGACCTGTAGAAGAATAATGGGGAGAAAAAAAAATCGTTATTCTCTACAATAAACTAGTAATGAATCGCTAGGGGTGGTACAGTCACTTTCGGTCGGGGTTGTGGATAGTGAAATTTGTCGTTCTTTTTGTAATTTGTCGGTTTTTTTGTTGTTGTTGAGAGTATGGGCCTTTCTTCCCCTCCATGTGACATTTGTTTTGATTTTGTATCCCGCTGCATACGGTTTGTTTACAAATTTCGTCAGTACTTTTAGGTCCCTATGTTATAACCGAAACCAAATTCTTATAAAAAGCGTATACTCACTTGTTACTACTTTTCTTAGCAATTTTACCAGACAAAGACAAAATGTGTTGACGAAATTTCTTGGTCCACGAGCTCAACCAATCGAAGCACATGTCGCGACATTTGGACTTCTGCTCACTAGCGACGGTCAACTATTGTTAATAAAAGAAATGTTTATAAGACAATACCTTATTATCGGGAAAAAAAGCATTCGGTCGTGAAATAATTTACAAATAGAGGTTTTCATGTTTTGTTAAGTTATGCACTTTTTGATAAATAACGAGATTGCTCACGGGAATTTTTTGACCCGCATCCCGCGCGATCGTATTTAATCGCCCGTGCGTGTACGCTCTGTCTGCTGTATATGGGTACTGTATGGTCCTGTATGCAAGAACAAGCTCTTCTCTTCAGTCTTTTGAGACTTTAAAGAGATTGGAGAGTGTCCTAACCCCTCAGATGGAAATTTCTATTTATAGACACTAGCAAACTTGCATGTTGGAAATAATCTAAAATCATTTCTTTAATTAAGAAGTCAATGACAGGGTAAAATTATAGCAAGTCATAGCAAAATAAAGGTATTGTAATAATTATTGTTCCACGTAACTTCACACCCATGTGGCCGAGTGGATAAGACAGTGAATTGGCAATTGGTAATTATTTTCGAGAGTTCGTATCCTATACGGTGCGACGAAGTTTGTGTTATTTTGTCTGTTTTGTCAGCATTGACCAAACTTTTTCTGGTTTTATGAGCTCTTGTTGATATTTTTGAAAATTTCCGTTAAAATTTTAAGAAACAAGAAACAAAAATTTTTTAAGTAGTGTCACCTCAGCTCAATGCAGTTTGATTGACTCAAGTACAATATTTCAAAATGGATCAGGTTGGTTAGCGGGTGGAGAGTCAAGAGTCAAGAGTTATGACTTTCCCTTCTCTTGAAAATCCAGTGTTCCAAAACTTTCAACTAAAAAATGCATAAATATCGACTTTCGTCTTTTTTTGTTATCTTATAAACACTTTTTTCAGAACCACAAGTGAAAAGAAAAGCAAAACTGATTGAAAATGCTGCCAAAAATTGATTGACAGGTCTAAAAATGATTGACAGAGGTGCGGGTTTGCTCGCGCGGGTTAGAAATTTCCGTGAGCAATCTCGTTATTTATCAGAATGTAAGTTACGTAACTTCTGCCATTATGGAAGCAAACGTTCGAATCTGTAGAGGCGATCCCTTACGCAAAGCGAACATTTGCTTGCAAATTAACAACACATGAAACACCTCTATGTCGCTACCCCAAATTGGACACCACCAACCCCGACATTTTTCCCGATTAGGTAATTAAAGAAAGTCTTAAAGTTTTAATAAGTGTAAAGCTACACAACTTGATTCGGTAAGTTAGGCGTCGAAGAAAGACAATTATTTTGAAGAAAAATTTCAAAGATATCAATAAGTACAACATTGTTTGTGAGCAAATATGGCAGATAAAAAGTGGTGAGTCACCAAAAATAGAATACAAAAATTTCCTATTAGCAGATTCATATAAAAAAGTCACGAAAACTTATCGAAAAGTCGAAACTAGAGAACGTTCATGTTCGAAAACCTATCGAAAAAGTCAAGACTGGAGAGTTCATGTTCGAGAAACTCAAAACTAGAGAGTTCATGTTCGAAAACCTATCGAAAAAGTCGAAAGTAGAAAGTTAATGTTCGAAAACTTACCGAAAAAGTCGAAACTAGAAAGTTCGTGTTCGAAAACCTACCGAAAAGTCGAAACTGGACAGTTCATGTTCCAAATATCCTTTAGGATCATGCAAACCTAATTCTCCTAATGTCTTCATTATTTCTTTCCTAGAATAGAGTTAAAAAGAGTTTCCAAACTTTCAAGGTCTAATCCCCAGGGGGGTGTTCACGCAAGGTAAATGACATACCGTACGTGCAGCCCTTAAGGGTATATTTTCTAAGCTTCCAAAAGTGCACTGTAAGGGTCGAAATAAGCAAAGATGAAAAAAATTGCACTCTAAGGGCGTAAAATTTGAAAAATCTGACCATATTTTGCCTGTAAATGGTAAAAAGAAATTCGACAAGAAAATGCATCGTAAGGGTGAATTTTCGCGATAATTTGCTCAAATATTGCTAAATTTTCTCTGCACTGTAAGGGTCCGATTTGAAAGGCCTAATTTTGGGCCGCACGTACGGTCATTTTTGAGTCGAGTGCCCCCTCCCCGGCGGTTTAACCCCAACGTCCATCCAAAGTTCATAACATCCATATAACTGATGTTTTTTGAATATTCAAAGGACATAATTATCTCCGAGCAGATTCTGATTACTCCACGCATGGCAAGTATTTAGAGTTGGAATTAAACTTTCTCTCGTGTGAATAAATTGACTAAAATTTATCACTTTTCTATCAACTTTAATATCAAAAACTTCCTGACGCACGTTTAAAAGAGAGAGCCTTGTATTTAGATTCTTAATCTTACGCTCGTTTTTCTGAAAAAGGACAGATTGCACGTTTTTTTATAAGAACACCCAACATTTGCATTTTCCTAAGAAAATAGGTGTTTTAGAACACGCAAAGCCTAAAATGTTTGTAACTTTTTCTAAAAATATTTTTGGCCGTCGAAGCCTTATGTTCATACAGTTGACGCTCTCTAATTCGATCTTCAAGGGAAATTGGATCTTCATCGAATAAGGGAGCTTATCAAATAAGGGAGCGTCGTTTATGAGAGTTTCTTGTTGACAGGGACTTTAAATTTCATCGAATAAGGGAGCCTATCGAATAGTAGAACGTCGAATTAGAGAGCGTCAACTGTATATAGTTTGTTCTTATAAAATAAACGTGTATAGTTTAAACAAGCCGTCCGAATAAAAAAACTCACCTGAAAAAAGGATAAGCCAAAATAAACTGCGCCATTAATTCCACCAACACCATGGGTGAGAGTGCATCAATTTCGAAAAGTAATTGCAGTGCTTTCTTAATGAAGTTCAACTCCTCCGTCGAGTTTTTTGAAGAGGGGCGGCCACCAGGCAAGTTAAGTTCATTGAGAAGGGTTGTTCGAACTTTCTGCTTGAGCTGCTCAATAAATGACTGTTGTTGGTATAACTGTGTTATCGCCTGTAAATGAAAAAAGTCACAATAAAATGAGCCACACAAGTTAGTCAGAAAACTTACACTCTATTGGGGGAAAATATTTGACCTTTTAGGTGAACTCTTGTCACTTGCCAATTTTCATTTCTTGCCGGTGGTTGCACCAATCTGGTGATTTTTCTAGTGTACTAAAGTCTATTTCAAATTATCATTCTAAGATTGAAAAGTTTCTGATACAAAACTGAAGATCATAGCATTATTCTACAAGAAGTTGATTTTTTTCTTCTTAATTTTTCATCTTCGTTTTCCATTTTTTTCTTTTTTGATGATATTCTACTTCGGATCTTTTCAACGAGCACAAAACCGCTAACTTCTTCGAACTCTATCAAAAGTTCTTGAGGTTTGAAAAAACACTGCCAGCTAATTTGAAATAGACTTTACGATAATTGTAGTTTCACCCATGAGAAAAATCTATTGTTCTTAGAATTTTATATCGCTTATCATTGAGATCACCATCCCGTCAAATATGTTGACTCTTAAAGGTTTTGTTTTCAAATAAGAGTGATATCGTTTGCTTATTCGTCAATTTTAATTCACAAGCTTTTTCACATTGGATTGACACGGATGTGGAGCAAGATTGGTCAGAAAGAGGAAAAGAAAAACATTTTTTGCTTATATCACCATAATTCAAGGGAGCAACACTGTCCTCATATGAAACGAAAACACTTAGGTAAAAATAAAACCTTTAATATATAACTGCTCTATCAACTTATCAAGCACTCTACGAGGAGAAGATAAAAACCTTTTCAAAGGCATACAGAAGACATACAGAATACGTACTGAAATGATATTTGTCTTTGTAGGGTAATCTCTGGTCAACATCAACTTCTCCAATAGACTTTCAACAAACACTGTTACAGTTGGTGAAGATCCAAAAGTCTGCAAGGAAAGAAGAACTTAGGACCGTAAGTTCGTCTAATGTCGACATCCATCATCTAATTCCGATCCCCTTCTTTAGAGATACGAATATAGGAATGTCGGAATCACTCTAAAGAAGGATGTCGGTATTAGATGAGGGATGTCGACATTAGACCAACTTACCTTAGGCAGTGTCTTATTCAAACTTTATCCTAAAGTCCAGCAGTCATCTTTGTGAATCTTGTGAATCTGAAGGGCTACATACACTACACAATATATTGTAATGCAAGGGCTACATACCCAGCTGGCACACAACGTTGTTTCAACGTTCATCTAACGTTATATGGACCTTGTGAATATTAGAAAAACGTTGAAACGACGTTGTGTACCAGCTGGGTACACTACACAATATATTGTAATGCAATATATTGATAATATATTGCTGAATACCGGCAATATATTGAAAAGGTGTCATCAATATATTGTCAGCTCGATTTGCAATATTCCAACAATATAGGGGCATTATTTACAGAAAGAAAATTCCTTTTTATAATAGAGCACCTGTTGTTTACTCCGTACATTACGGTCCGCAAACTATATTGTGGAATAATGCTCACCAATATATTGTGTAGTCTAAGTTGCCCTCAAGATTAGTAGAAACTTTACAAAGTCCCCCTTCTTGCAATGTTTTCAGCTGTATTACACATGGGTATAGCAGTTAACCCTGCAGAACACGAGAGTAAACTGTGTGTCTTGTCATTGTGCAATCGTGGCAACTACCGGGTGGGTCGAAAAAAATTTAAAACCTTAGAACTCAAATATTCACTGAAAACAAGTTTTTTTTATGACCCATAATATTTAGTGTTTAAAAAGATTTATCGAGTATAGGAAGATGAAAACTAGTTCAGGTTAAAGAGAATGTGAGGTGTATTTAAGAAATTCGAGGAAAGTCGAGGTCTTATTATAAGCTAGCAACCAAATAACGCGAAATGTCATGTCGTTTCTTATTCTAATTTCTTATTCTAAATTGCGTAGAAAAAAACGCGGTTGACGTCTACTATAGAGGGGGCTTATCTAAAGAATCCTGCATTCCCAGCTGGCTCACAACGTTGTTTCAACGTTTATCTAACGTTCACAACATCCATATAACGTTAGATGAACGTTGAGACGATGTTATGTGCCAGCTAAAAATAGAAAAAAAGAACAAATGCCGCCATCCACAACTGTGACTGCACCACCCCTACGTATTCATTCCCCTTTGGTTATCACGGGAATTAACTACCTATGGTTTTAAAGAACGACAAATTACACATGCGTGTTACAATGCAGGATTCTTTAGAGGAACAGACTGATAGTCTAATTATAAGCTTTGTCTCAAACAACTCTTATCTCGTCTTACCGTGGTTACCCTTGATATCTGTAATCTATATCGAGTTTATGTGTGCTCCTCTGTGACGGAGACGGCTAGCTTTTGATCTGTCTAGATCCTGACCGATTCGATTTTGATGTCAGAACTGCAGTTTGTTCAAAATCAGTTACTCCGCCGTCCTCGAAAGTGAAAATACATAAACTCACTAAACTCACTTTAAAGAAGTGAATAGACTTTTTCATAAATTACGTTACGAATAACACTTGCCTCGTCTTGAAATTATTGCCATGGAGATTAACTCCAAGCGGATTTTATTAAAAATACCTCCTATTCATAACAAGCTAGATGCTGAATGGACCTACCTGATGATGAAAGTTAGATAGCAATAAGGAGAATTTGAAAAATTCAAGAAAAACTGTTTTCGGCCATTATTTGAGCATAGCTAATACGCATCTTTCTGCAAAAAAACAGAAAAAACTAAGGATGAAAATTCGAGAAAATGTCCACAAAAAAAACGGGTTTTCCGGCATATTTCCGGCATTTTCGGACGAAAAAAAAATGTTTTTTTGTTGAAAATCGGGCTCCGTCACATTTTAGGTATTGTCATTTTGCATCAGTGTGCAAAATTTCATAAAAAAATATAAAGTACAGCTCGAGAAATTCAAGAAATACTGTCTTTCCGGCGAAAATATGTTGTTCCGGCAATTTTTAAATAGTTCCAGCTTCAAAAATCAATTTTATTGAAAATTGAAACATGCTTGATGGTGGGCATTGCTATTAATAATGTTTTTGAATGAAAAAACAACCAATTATAAGGAAAAAGTCCAATGAAAATCCTTTTTTTTTTTTAAATCACACTCGGCCATGTTTTAGGCATTGTTAATACGCATCTTTGAGCAAAAAATAAGAAAAAACTAATGATAAAAATCTCGAGAAAATGCCAAAAAAACAGTTTTTCAGGCATATTTCCGGTATTTTCGGCCGGAAAATTTTTTTTGAAATTTTATATGAAAATCGGGCTCCGTCACATTTTGGTCATTGCCATTTTGCATCTTTGTGCCAAAAATCAGAAAAAACTAATGAGCCAATCTCGAGAAAAGCTGGTAACAGACGGACGGACGGACGGACAACGGTTAATTTATAGGACCTCCAGGTCGCCAAAAATATAATTAAATATCTCAAGAGACATAATCACCATGGTAATTGTTTGAATTCAAGGCAAGTGATGTCGGTGACGTAATTTATGAAAATGTCTATCATAGACCCTTACATACTACAAAAACAAGTCACATGTGACGGTACCCAGCTGACACACAACGTTGTGTCAACGTTCATCTAACGTTATATGGACGTTCGTTGTGAATATTAGAAAAACGTTGAAACGACGTTGTGTGCCAGCTGGGTAGGCCGTAAAACTCATACCTTTGGATTCAAGTCAGCATAAAGTGCTTGGAACCAGGCACAATTTTCGAATTGTGAAATGAAGTCTGGTAAAGGAGTATCTGGACGTGGAGGTGGAAAATTCACTTTCTTTACAACAACTGGTTGCGGTCTGAAAAAACAGCAACATCATCAACACAAAATGAATGAAGAATAAAAGCAAGTCCGAGAAAATTTATCAAGCCAAGATATTTGAAGCAAAGGATGAAAATTTTTGATTTAAAAAGTATCATATAAATCATTCAGGCAAACGATTTCTGTAAAACAAAGTTGAGCTTAAAAATAATTTTAAAATCTAAAACAATAAAATGACGAATTAAAACAAAATGAATATTAAAGCAGGTTGCATGAAAAGACTGGATAAGAGACACAGGCTTCAGATGGCCCTAAAAGGATTTTGAAATTTTATTGAGAGGGGACCTGCGAATTAGGCCTGGTAAAAAAAAAAACGGACGTTTTAAGCAAAATTCCTAACCCCCAAAATTAATAAAAAATTGACCATTTTCAAAAGTCGAATTCAACCAGATTCAACAAAAATGATTGTTATCGTCAGATGGAGAGTGACATTCGGAGCAAAATGATAAGTCACAAAAGAATATGGTTATTTAAAGTTTGAAATCTTCTACAATCTGTTACGTTTTAGACTAAACTTGACGTCAATCGTACTCTACCTAACAGGATTGTGAGCTTCAAACGCCTATATTTTTTTATATTTGAGTACAAAGACTTGTTGTAATATACTTTCCTTGTTCAGAATTTCATGTTCTATCCGATGCCTTAATTTCGATTACCTTATTGGGCAAAACTTAGTCGGCCCTAAGTGACTAAATTTTGGCTTGGTGACTAAAATTAGGGCCGACTAAAAATTTGGGCCGACTAAAATTTGGGCCGACTAAAATTTGGGCCGACTAAAATTTGGACCGACTAAAATTTGGGCCGACTAAAATATTTGGACCGAATAAAATTTGGGCCGACTAAAAATTTAGAAATGGCCAAAACTTAGTTATTAGTCGGTCCTTAGTGACTAAATTTTGACGAGGTGACTAAAATTAGGGCCGACTAATAATTAAGGCCGACTAAGTTTTGGCCGATAAGGTAATACAATTAAAAAAAATCCTATCTACTTTCAAACCAAACACATGCAAAAAAAACCAAAAAAAACACAAGATTAGCCCCCCTCCTACTACCCCTACTATAGGTCTGTGTTTTTTTTCACTCACAAAATATGTTCATCAATGGTCGACATCTTTTGTTCAGACTTTATTGACAGAAAACTCAATTAATTGGACCTTAAAGCAATATCTCTTTTTATGTAGAGTTCGAACAAATTTATACGCAAATTCGAAATAAGAATCAAGAAGAAAAAATAGAGTGTTTATACTTTTCTGGAGATTTGGGTCTTGAAACCAACTTCTTGATTGGTTTAGGTTGCGTTTCTGGAGGTGTCTTCTTTTTCTTCTCTACCGGTTTTGGTGGCGGTGGCGTGGGCGGGGGCGTTGAAATATCTTCTTTGACCCGAACGGGCGTGAAATGTTCGAAAATCTTTTTGGGCGGTTCCTCCTCTACTTCCGATTCGTCAGATTCAATGGGCGTTAATGGCGGTGAATCTTCAACTGGTTCTAGCGTGTCTTTCTGTAAAGCAAAACGAAAAAGATAATTTTTTACGCTTCAATAAATTAGATTACGTTCGTTGCTTTGTCCTTTTCAGAAATAGATTATTCTCTTGTTCCGTTAACTTTTGACGGACTTTAAGATGATCAAAAAGTAGACATGAGAAAACAAACCCTGATTTGTAGTAGTTGATCTTCCGTCAATTCCTTCGGTTTCCACGCAACCAATGGTTTTTCCTTCGTCTCACGTCGTAATTCACGGTACAACGCAACGACTACAGAATTCGGAATGTAACCATCGGGCGCCACTGGTAAAGTTTCATTGTTCGGCGTGTGCGCATTGGAAGTTTGCTCTATACGCTGTATGATCTTTCTGTTAGCGGCGCGTGTAGCGCTCTCGTTGCTCGGATATTCTTTGGAAGCTTCTAGTTCAATGCTCTCTAACTTGTCCAAACAAAATTCAAAGTCCTTTTGATCACGTGCTTTCTTGAATGCTTTCAAACGTTCCACGTATGTAGTTGACGCTGATAAAGTAGCTCGGTTCCTTGTCTCTTTTTTAAACTCATCGATAGTTGAGCCAGCTATAGAGAGAGAACGTTTCTCGCGCATCTTTGGCTCCTTAGCGAGACTTCGCTCGGCTTCTTTGCGTTTTTCGACATCGTCTTCCCGCGTTTTTCGAAGGTTCGATTTGACTTTTTTGATGTCATCAAGTGTAGCCTGGATTCCAAAAAAGCCTTCATCATGGACCGGAGGCTTATAAGAACTATCCATTTTAACAAGAAATGGCATTTCGTCACCGGCAAATTCGTCAACGTTCGGACCTTCAATTGGTCCCCGATTGTAAAAGAAGTCTAGATATTTCTCAAAGGCTTCTTTCTTAGAAGTTTTAATAATTTTCTTAGTTCGAAGCTTATGTGACGCCTTTAGTTTGCCATCTCGAAGTAATTCGAGCTCTTCATCTCGTGCTTTGAGAACTTCAAACTCCTGAAAAAAAAGAACGATAGTTTCAACTAATTTTATTTTTCTAGAGTCAAGAATATACAAAGAGAATATTAAAGATTTTGCATAATCACAACTTTGTTTAAAAAGATTTTTCAATTCTAAAAATGGGTGTTAGCTAAAACACCGAAAAGTAGTTTACTTATTCTTCAAAAAGCCTTTAAAACTTAACAGTTATCTCGCCAAGAAATAGATAAGGTTTGCTATCACTTATAAAATTTCATTGAAAATCTATAAGCAGGTTTCTCATCTAAATTTTCGACATTCAATTTAGAAAAAAGCTGTGCCCGAAGCAAATCTATAACATTTGCTTCCATAATAGCGAGTTTATGTTTTCGAAGTAAATCAAAAGAGACGGTATAAAGCAAAGTTGACATGTTAACGAAATCACCGTCCACTTTGGTCGACAACGGTAAAAAAACCAAAATACCGTCGTCTGTTTAGGTGAGCAAAGACGATATAGAGCTGTACATCAACTATCAACTTTGTTTTGCGTCGACTTCACTTACCGTCGCCTTAAAAACTTAAAAACTGCCTAATAGCGAGTTTAATGTGTTTTTCAACGAGGGAGACGGTAAGGTTATAATCTGTCTATATCTATGACTGAGGACCCTAGATTTTTGCGGGTCAGAAATGCGGGGTTTTCCAAATCACTTCAGTCACTCTACCGTCCTCAAAAGTACAAATACATAAACTCGCAAATAATTCTTTAACCACAGAATGCAACCTCATCGGTAAACTAATAAAAAAATCTCGACCCAGACCTTTTGTTTATCTTCTTCTTCTAATCTTCTTCGTTCTAATTCGGAATCAGGAACATCATCCAGAAACTTCATGAATTTAATGTATGAACAGTGCGCGCGGAATAAACGATTTTGATCGCTCGGTGTCAATGTGTTCTTTTTCTCGATTTTGATTGGTTCAACTTGTTTGTTCTCGGTGAAAACCATGGCAACCATTTGATACAAATATGAATCTGGAAGATCTGGTGAACGATATCGGGGAAAAATGTCGGGATTTTAATCAGTCGGGAATTCACTTCGACGGGTAAAACTTTCGTCGACTAGACAAATTTTGGGATGAGCTGGATTTTTTATAAGATACTTCACTAATAGGTCATTTGAATTGATAGAGACGACGCGTTCTTTAGAAAAAACGTAGCAAATTGTTTCATTACAGGTTAACGACAAACCAAATCAAAAAAGAGCTTGTAAAAACTCCAGCCTGTCCCCACATCTTCGTCAAAATTTTCAAATTCGTTATTTTTCGCCGACAAAAGATTTAAATTTGAGAACTAATTTGGAAAAAAAGTTTTTCTGTTTAGAGTTTCCCCCTAATTTTCCAGTACCTTGTACCTTGATAAACTGAGTGTAAAAACGAAAATTAAAGTTTAGAAGAGATAGAAGTTAATAGGTTCTTATTGACGATGAAAAATAGGGGAATTTTTTAAGGGAAACCATTTTGTCATCCAATCAAATTTTCTGTCACTTTCCCAAAAATTTGTTTTCCCGAAAGGTAGTCAGGAAACCGAAGAATAATCTCTGTTCAACAGCCACTCTTACCCGACTCTGAAATGCTTTTCCTGTAATGGGTTCTATAATAAAGTGACAGCCCCCCTAAAAAAAACCAAAGTTTTTTCTTCATACTGTTTAAATTTTTAAGTCAAAAGAAATCCTAATTTAGGGATATCTCTTCATAAAGACAATGAAACCTTAGAAAAGTAGACCACGCCGTTGTATTTAGATGATTAACCCATCTCCTGCTACAATCTATCCATTTCGTTATAGACATTATTCTCAAGAATAACAGATGCTAGCTAGCCAAAAGAGAAATACAGTATACGAAGCTAGGAAAATGTCTATCTCGTACCCAAAGCCACCTGCACCACTCTTTGATTTCACTGATGAATTATAGTTGACGCTCTCTTATCCGACGTTCTACTATTCGATAGGCTTCCTTATTCCATGAAAATCAAATTCCCCTTGAAGACCGAATTAGAGAGCGTCAACTGTATAAAAGAACTAGCTCATAGTAAGGAGGCCAACCCTTACGATCCGTAGCATCTTTAAAGGATCATATCTTATTTGTGTTTTTGAATTCAACACTTGTTGGAGTATACAATTTTACACAGTATATGATATATCCGATGGTATCAACAATTTTCGTTTAATGTGTTTAATTCAAATTTCAAAAATCGTCAATTTTTTGCCTATTTTGTTGGTTAGGAGTTTTGCATACGACGTCAGTTTTTTGGACATAAAACCTTTTGCCAGGCCTAATTCGCCGGCCCCTAACAAAAAATTTCAAAATCCTATCTACTTTCGAACCAATCACATGCGGTTGAGTCTCACGAAAAATGCTACGGATCATAAGGGTTGGCCCCATAGATTCATAAAGTCCGAAGGGCTAGATGTCGTGCTTTGGCTGAAAAGTGTGCCGAGGTTAGGTAGGAAATCCTACCTAGGTCACGTGACATTACTATAGAGTTTCAGCGCTTGACCAATAATAAGGTTTTCGAAAACGATAGCACCAATATTTTTTGCGATATTCAATTTTTTTTGCTTGGAAGAGCTTCAGGCTTTATAGAAATCTGTGGTTGCCTCGCCCCTACTATATAAAGGGACTAGGTTCGAGTTAAGGGAAAAGACTTACATTGTTTGTGGTGAATAAAGTTGAGATTACTCCCAACGCCAACCAACAAATCACCCCTTTGAGAACAGAATGATAAACTTCGCACGAAATCATCTGTTTTGATTACCCTTTTTAAAAAGAAAAGGAAAAAATGAGAGAAAATTGAACAATGTTTTGAAATGTGGTTTTTATTAACTCATGGGCGAAAGCATCCAGCGAGGACCTTTTTTTAAACATCTGTTTCCCTAGGCATAGCCTTCCTGGAAAATCTGATCTGTTGGCCAAAAGTTTAAAAATCTTATTCCTAGAAATAAAGATCTGTTTCTGCTCAAAACCTAAATTTTTAATCTCAAAGTATCTTCCCAGAACTAAAATTTTGATCTGTTCTCCCAAGCTTATAAGGAATAAGATATCTGTTTCTCTCTCCTGGAAATTTTCATTTGTTTCCCTTACTTCCTATTTGTGATTGATATCATTCTGTTTCCACCCAGAAAGTTCAATCTTTTTGAAAAGAGATATCTGTATATCACTATCAAAATCTTTGTCGATTGTTGCCGAATTCTAATAACTAATACTTTTCACCATCCTGTACCTGATCAGTAAGTTTCGATTACTCCATATACGGACAGTACCATCCATTGATGACGTAGCAAAGATGCGTAATTTCGGACAAGCGTCAACACAAGTGATGACGTCACAATGATCGTCCACCATATCGTGTTGTATCTGTTGTGCTGGTAGAAAGAGAAAGATTGAGATTTAACACAAGTTCGCTAAGCCTTCGAGTTTCCAAGGAAATTCACAACCCTTTAAAATGTGAAGGCCATGATTACAAAACAATTCAAGGGCTACATACCCAGCTAGCACACAACGTTGTTTCAACGTTCATCTAACGTTATATGGACCTTGTGAATATTAGAAAAACGTTGAAACGACGTTGTGTACCAGCTGGGTACACTACACAAAATATTGTCAGGTATATTGATAGCTGAATACCGGCAATATATTGAAAAGGTGTCGGCAATATGTTGTAATCTCGATTTGCAATATTCCAAAAATATAGGGGGATTATTTACAGAAAGAAAATTCCTTTTTATAATAGAGCACCTGTTGTTTACTCCGTACATTACGGTCCGCAAACTTGATTGTCGAATATTGCTCACCAATATATTGTGTAGTCTAAGTTCCTTGGACATTAGTTAAACGTTGAAACAACATTGTCTGCCAAATGCTGGATGAATCAACTTTTATCGACATTGATATTGTTCAATTCAAGAGTAAAAGCTTAACCATACCAAAATTGTCTACGGAGGTTTTGCTTTGTTTTTAATTAGGCTGACAAATAGAAAATCGACTCTGGAGAATTATAGATTCTAGGCTGGTGATCCTAGTGTCTTAATTAGCATGGATATGTAATTTAGGTGGTGAACCGGATTTGCAGACCGGCGAATCGTATCTATTTCGTGCCTTGGACCAGCAGAATTAGCCGTTTACCGGTTTAAATAAAACCTTAATGAACACATGAAAAATAGATCAGATTTTGAATTATATCAACGCATGTAACTCCTTAGATTTGTCCTTAAAAAGATATCCATACAGATCATACCTTTTTTAGGATCCTTCGTATTGAACATTGAGAAGACATAAGATGATTTTGTAGTATCTTGATATACAACGCCAAGCGAACGATGAGCGAAAACCAGATTTGTAGCAGGTAAGTGATTCTTGAACATGAAGAGCGGAGCGAGCGCTTCCGAAGCGAAAGGGTATATACGCCATACTTTGAGAGTCAAATCTGGAAAAGCGATAAAAAAACTTAAAATGGAATAATAAAAAGAAATGCGATCTTATGTATCGAGACTAGTCCACATTGAAAAACCGCAACTTTTTAACGATCTCTATTGTAATTCGACGTCTTACTTCAACAGTATTTGATACGCTACTTTATTCAATGAGAATCCAATTTCCCTTAAAATTCGAATTACTACCCCTGACATTTTTCGATTATTGATATGTTTAAATTACATTCTTTTCCCTAACGAAAAACCCGAAAAAGCTTGGATCTTTTTGTTACTGCGCAAGGCCATGTAGTTTTTCGTGTTTTGTTAAGTTACGTAATCTCATTATGGAAGCAAACATGGACTCTACAAATTCGAACGTTTTACTAAAGCATAACAGGGCTTAGGGTACGCCATATCTTCCTTCGTTTCGAGCGTAAAACTCCTACCCTTCGAGTAGGCAATGCCTAAGAGCCCGCTTAAGAGCCTGGAGCTGTCTTTTGTGTAGACTAAATAGGGTTTCAAATTTGGGTGTTTCCGAAGGGAAACTTATTGTGTACTTATTGGTGTATTTCGTAAAAAGATCATTGTATCATTTTGTTTGGTTAGAGGGTTGGGGTTTATTGCTACTAAGGTGGAACTTTATACATTGAATATTATGTATTAAAGATTAAGCGATGCTTCAAGAGTGCTCTACAAGGTGAAGGAGCATGATACAATTTTCAGAATTACATTTCATTGAATAACTCTCGCTAAAATAAAATAAAAAATTACACTCATGTTTTTGTATCTCATTTTGATCGTAAAATAAAATTGAAACAAAGACTATACCTTGGCTAGCACTTGCGAGTTGATTTAAACCAGTATTTACAGCAATACACGTAATCTCTTCGCAGTGAGCCTGTCAAAATAAAGCAGATGAAGACATATTGAGATAATATTGAATAATGTCAGGCTCTAAAAAGAAGTCTTATTGAATAAGTTTGTTCGTACTCGAACACTACGTCACTTTAGTTGATGAACTTATACTCTCCATTTATCTAACAAAGTTCAAAGTTAGTGAGGTTTGTGAGTTACCCCCGTCCTTGTGTTTTTTGAGTTTTAGAAACTTGATAAGATTGATTAGTAAGTTTTTTACAAGAGATCTTTAAATTTCTTTAAATTTTAATTGAAAATTTGAATCGCGGTTAATACAATCATTGAAATTTAAATGGGTTACTACTAGGTTAAGTAGGATAGGTTAACTCTCGGACGATAAATTTTAAACACGATACACATTCCTTATATCAAAATCAATTGTTACCAAAAAAGGTAAATTTTATATGAATTTGCGAAAGTTCTATCTGTGAAATTTCGGCTAAAACCATAATTTGCGAAACTTAAATTCGCTAAATCTCTTGCTTTTTAACATCGCGAAACTTTCTGCCCGCGAAACTTTCTGCCCTTAAAGTAGTATACCTGTAGGGAGAAAATGACACATCCTTTGTTCTTATCATTTCTCCAATTGAAGATAACAAGACATCCATTCATTAAGCCACCAATCAGAAGCCTTGTTTCTTTCTCTTCCAATGGCTTAATCTTTTTCTTCTCACGGTTCCCTTTTCCATATTCTTCGTCTTCTTTCTGCTCCAGTAGTTTGTTTAGTTTCTCAAACCCTGACTAAGAGAAAGAATAAAGACAGAGTGAAGGGGAATAATCCCGGGGGATTTTGAAAAGGTCTAGAGTCGAAAAAAAAAACCCGAAATTTTGTGAGTTTTGGGACCCATACCGGGAATTTTCCTCAAGTTTAGCTTTTTAAGGGATAAAGATAGGAGTTTTTGTTTTTTTGTAACCCTTAGGGGAACTGATATTTAATATTGCGATTTTTACGACCCTTAGATGGACTTTGAAGGTCTTCCAACCCCCTTAAGCGATCCCTTTCTTGCAATTTATGAGCTCGTTAATGCAATAGCTTGCAGGCTTCCAGAATAATGACGCTTTTCAACCCTGGTAGAATCGAACCTAGTCCCATCATCTTATAGGTCATTTCAAGGGCGAAATAAATCATGCCCATCAACGTTCATCTAACGTTATTTGGACGTTGTGAACGTTAGATAAACGTCGAAAAAACGTTGTGTGCCAGCTGGGTGGGTAATCAGAACTGATTGCATCTCTATAACAGCTCCACATTTAGGTTCGACAAAAAAAACCTTCGAGCATTTTAAAACAATGGGAAATCTATATCAAAGCATGGTATTCCTTATTACCCATAATTCCTTTCTACGGCTTTACTTCAGTGGTGCATTGTATAAAGATACTTACATGATATTCAAAGAGAGCGATGCACGTGATTGAAGCATTGGCTAGAAAAATGAAAGAAGAAGTTGAAAAGATTATTATGTATTTTACTTTTCAATAAAGCGAACACTGGGACAGTCAGTGTCGTAGATTGGTAAAAAGCCGACCTTAATTAAATTCAGATCCCTTACGCCGGCCCTTATTACGCCAGCCGTGAACAACTAACGCCAATAAGAGCCGGCGTAAAAGGGGCCGATAAGTACCTGATAAGCTACCTGAATGATGAAACATGTTATTTTTAGGATCTATGATCTTTTCATGTACTGAAAAGTCAAAATCAACATTTTTGAATATTCTTGCATAGTTATAATAATATTATTTGAGATTGTCAGTAGCAACTTGAATTTTGGTAAAATAGTAAGCAACGTCGAAAATCAAATGCTCTCTCTCCGTGGTATGAATAGATAGACCTCGTGAACGAATATTCCAGAAATAGTTTATACCCCCTATATTGAGGAAGTGTGACGTCCAGGGTGGTCTGGAAAATAAAAAATCCAGGGTGGTCTAGTTTTTTGGATGTAAAAATCCAGGGTGGTCAGCAAAATGAGGACAAAAATCTAGGGTGGTCCAAAAAATAAGAGAAAAAATCCAAGGGGGTTCTGAAAAATTGAGAAAAAAATCCAGTGGGGTCACCTATTTAAAAAAAGACCTAATCAACATAGGGGATTCAATTTCTTTCTGGAATAGCCCAATGTGATGGATCGGCAATACTTCACCTTCCGTCGTTTCTTTAGTCCAAGTTTGTATAATGGTGCAGGGGTTCGTTTTGTAAGAAACTTTAAGGATACGACCGTCCATCAAAAGTGCAAACAGTAATTCTAAAAGAACAAGAATGCAACAATTTCGAGGGCGATCCGAAGGCTCCCTTTTCTCTGGCTGTCTACCAAAGGGAGTGCCAAAGACAGTTATTTTAAATAAAACACTAGATAAAGCAACGGCATTTGAAGCAAAATAATGCGCCATCTTTGCTGAGAATAGACTATAGTAGACCACAGTCCAGTACAGGAATTTGTTCAACCAAACTAAGCGTTATAAAATTGATCGATCAAATTGCCGGCACCGAACTATGGTCTATTTATTAAAGATGACTGATTTAATTTGCTTCAACTAGGGGCGAAGAAGCTCCGTGTTTTTGTACAAGATATCAGTGATATGTTTAATGGAAATTGTTGGGCCAAATCACCGAGAAATGACAAGATTAGTTCCCAAATAATAATTGAACTTAAAGAAATCAACGAAAATATCAGATGATGTAACAATATAAGTGTTGGAAAATGAAAAAGTAAGCAATACCTTCGGAGACGATAGCAACGACATCAGTAATAGCCGTGTAGTCGGGACTGATAAGTACCGTGACGATTTCTCCGGTAACCGGACAAACTATTCTCGCGCATGCGTCCTCGCAAACACATATTGATAAGCATGGAAGCTAACGAAATAAAATAAAATCTCAATAAAAACAAGTTTGCAATGCCGGGGGATGATGAGGTTTAATGACAGGGTTAAATAATGAAAATTTGAGTTCAAGATGGCCGGAAAACGCACTCAAAATAAAGTTTCATTTGAAGAATTAGAATGAAAAACATTAAAAAAAAAAAATATTGGGTGGCTATAGCACTGGGTTAGGCATGAAGCTATTTACGCTGTGAGTTTTGATTTACGGCCTAACTGTTTCAGTCCGAATCGGCTGCCATCCCCACTCTCCAATCTCCATTTTCTCAGTTTCGAATGGAAGTCTTTGACGTAAGTTTCGGCAATTTCATAGATTTCATGTATTTTGACCCGCAATTTTCAAGATCCCGTAAGACTTAGATAATGCCATGCTTAACCGCGCTAATTTGGTATATTGAGAATTCTAAAAACGAACAGTCGCTCTAAGAAGCAGGGAAAATTTCAAAGCCTAACAAGCTAGACGACTGTTTCAGACATAGTAGATATTAAGCAAAAAATAATGAAAGGGACTTGTATAACTTATCGGGGAAAAAAATGTCGGGGGAAAGTGACGAAAATTTTGAATTTTTTCCCCGATATTTTATCACCCGACCAAAACTTTTACCCAATTTTTTAACCCCAACCAAAATTAAAATCTAAATTTTTTACACCTTTATTAACCGAAATTAGTGCTTTAAACGTCGAATTACAAGATCTTTTTTCGAGCTAGTGAAGGAAACCATTTCATTTGGACAATTTAGTTGGGTGAAAGTGACTAAATTGTAAATTTCGTCGGGGAAAGTGACGAAAATGCCTCTAGGTGACGAAATTTTTCCCCGACTAAATAAAACTCCGACATTTTTCCCCCAATAAGGTACTACATATTTCATACAAACTGGTATTATCCCGTATTATCATAGGTATACCACCCATATTACTATATGGTAGAGCGTCGTTTACGAGATTTCCTCATTTACGGTGACTTTCAATATCATCGAATAATGGAGCAAATCAAATAGTAGAACGTCGAATTAGAATATCACACCATTCTCTCACAAACATTTTCGAAAAGATTTTGCAATCTTTTTTTTTGTAACTTGAAGTTACTTGTTTAAACTTGAATCTACTGTGGATTCAGTTTGGCGATAAAAGAAAAGCAAAGAAAAACTTACGAACGAATATTTACTGGAGCGCAACAGCTTTGCCTTCGACCTATTGAAAATAACGCAAAAAATGCTTAGGTTCAAACTTTAGCTTCTTCACTATAATATTATGATATTTATAGGGTAAAAAGAACTCTCTGAACCTCTGTTAACTTCTTTCAAAAAGAAGCTAATAATTTTCAAAAAACCCGAAAAAAAATTGTATAAGACGGTGTTGCAGCCTACTTTGGCGAATCTAGACGAAACTTTGAAAAAATAGAGATTTGTCCTTTCCAGGTTTATAGAGACGGGAAGAATCTCAGCTGGACGGATTTCCGTCAAAAAACAAAAAAATTGCAACGCAGTGTATGAAAACCAGCCCTTAATTCTACCATTCATCATTAAAAAAAGGGATGATGTGGTTAAACCGAAAAGCAAAAAAAAACAGATATAGAGGTTTATCATATTTTGTAAAGCTACGTAATTTCCGCCATTATGAAAGCGAACAATCGATTTGCGCGCGCTGCGATCGCACTTTTTGGCTTCAATCCTTTTTGCTTGGAAGAAAGAATACATCATAAAAATGTAGCGCGCGCTCGAAAAAAACAGTTGAACACATTTCAACTTTTTTCAACCATTACGTCAGATCGCGCCAATGGAGTTGCTTCATTTTTCTTTTGACCAATAGCTTGGAAGCTTTGCTCGAAAAGTGCGATTGAAGCGCGCGCAAGTGGAGACCGGCCTTTAAGGGGTCGCCTCTACAGATTCGAACGTTTGCTTCCATAATGGCGGAAAAATTACGTAACTTAACAAAACATGAAAAAAACTCTATATAGAAAGGTCCTCCTTACCCAAGTACAGAGAAGGGTGAATAAACGTTCAACACTTTCCATTTCTGCAGAACAGCTTTGGAGAAGGTGAAAAAGAAACTAATATCCTTCTGTTCACGACCGATTCCTAATATCTCATAATCCATGGTCTGACATTTCATCTCGTCTTTTGTGTCCAAACTCCACGTGCGAACCGTCCCGTCTAATGACGATGATACAATACAAGGGCCGTATGGAAATTCAGATAATGACGTCACTTTAGCTGTATGACCAATGAACAGACAGTTTAATTGCCATACATCGTTTTGAGTAAGCACCCATGTTTTGATAGATCCATCCTTTGCTCCACTAACGACCAACTGAAGAAAAAAAATATTTAAAAAGATATTAAACTTTCAAGGAATAACCACATAAAAATGAAATTCAACCAAAAGATTTCTTCCATAGTCCTTACCAGAACCTCCAAATTCTACTGGCTACTTGCTTTCAAAGTCAAGATAATTAGGTTTTGTAAGTTTTAGTTTCTGCTTAAAAACTAGTCTAGATCTAGAATAATAATTTAAAATTCCAGGTCAATAATTAGCTTTACCTAATTATCAAACATTTAAAGGTGAACCGTACTGCAAAAGAGAAGTGCGCTCGTCAAAAAAGGAAAAATTATTCAAAACACTCTCTCGCGCGGTTTTTTTTTATGGCAGACATACTCCTATTTTTTACTTTGTAGGAGAATTGCCCCTATTTTGCGTAATAAGAATAATGGTTTGGAAATCGAGACTATGCAAAATACAAAAGAATTTCAACGAGAGATACGCGTGAGGTATGAAAATCTGAAATTGTAAATCGTCATTTCTTCTTCTTCAGAATGTTTTTTCTTTAAAATATTTGGTGCTCTTACTAAGGACCAGGGAAGGAATCTTTGAGCACATTTTACATTTTACTTTTTATCTGGTTATTCCTTTAACAGATTTCCTTCATAAATACTTGAATTCTTAAATCATTCTTAAATTCAGTTGTTCAGTTATTCAGCCTCAAGCTAAGTACATGTTGTACTATTTTACATACACTTTAAAAAAAGAAACATAAAAATTCTTAAATTATAAGAAAAAACAGTGGTGGACAGGATACAAGTTCCTCATTGGAAAATATTCAACAATATTGCACTTTCTGCTGAGAACGAATTAAAGTATACTTAACGCGTACAAACTTTTGCGATTTTCGCGAATTTTGACCCTATTCGCGAAAGTAAATGTCTTTAAAAATTCTAGGAAGGGCCATTCGCGAAAGTTTATGCTCGCGAAAAAAATCTTGACAAAATAGAAAATCTGTAAAACTTCGAACTTTGAATAAAATGTAACTTTTATGGCACTTTTTAGCCTGTTAAAAGACTAATAAGACAAAGGAAAAATGTTTTAAGCCAATCCAAGAAGTATTTGTCCCTATAAGCCATTTTTTCATGTGAAAATTCTCAATTTTACGTCATGTTTCGCGAAAGTTTATGCTCGCGAAAAATATTTTTCCGTAAAATTCGCGAAAGTAAATGTCGTGAATTTCGCGATTTTGCGTCCTCGCGAAAGTTTCTGCTTGCGAAAGTTTGTACGCCTAATATCCAGGTAGAACACTATTTTACCATCGACATTTTCATACTTTATGACTTTCTTAAATCGATTTACATTCTAAATTTAGGTTGAATCGTTTTTTAATAATCCTGGACAATGAAAATCAATGAAAAGGTCTAAGTAAACTTCCAAAAAATACTTCTACCCAAATGCTGTTTCATTTTAACTTGATGAATTTTGGTTGACACACGTGCAGAAGCTAGGTCAACTTGAATTTGGGTGATTTTTGCAAAGTTTGTAGACATTTTCATTCAGAACTGAATCTTTAAAGATATTTTTTCTTATTTTTGTAGAGAAAGCCCATTTTGCCAGATTTGGTTACGTGAATGACTTTTCAGAGTTTAATGGTGCACTCACTATCCTTGTGCTGATTTTTGCTCACTTTTATTCCTTTGGACACCTAATAAGCTTATAGCTTTTCTATACTAAATAAACACCTGTGGTGTCAGTTTTGAGAATTTCTTCACTGTTTAAAAGATGTTTAAATCGCAATTTTTGGAGAGTTCGTTGGTAATAACAATTAAAATACCTTTAAAGGTTTATAAAACATGAGATCGGATATTTCCACATTATGTGCATTTTTGAGTTCATGTAGACAATCACCAGTGTGTAAGGAGAACACCAAAATATTGGTTGTTATGGCGACGAAACAACGTTGATTCTCACTGAATGTTTTCTCCAAATCCATACACGTGATTGAATCGTTGATCAAAATATTCTCCTGGAAAAAAAATTACTAAAATTATAACATAGTTTACACCCCCCCATTGTTGAACAGGGGGTGGTAATGTAGGGGGATCAAATAAAAAAGGGGTTTTTAGAAATTTTAGGTCAATTTTTTAATCATATACAAATGGCCACATTGTGTACCGTTATATTGTGAAATTATGACTGTATAATACTTTGTACTCTTTTTGATAATTTTGGAGGTGCATTTAGCAAGTTTCCTTCAAAACAGATTTTCTGTAAAAAAAGGTATGTAATAAAAGTAGATCACAAGACTTTTCGTGGCCAGAAAAAATTATATATGGATAAAAAAATATTCTTACACGAATAACTTTCCTGGGCACCAAAATTGTTCCAGCTGTTCTAAACATCCATATCTAGAAAGAAAGAGAGTTAAAAAATTGACTTGATTCTCCTAAAGTGGCCCTATCAATAACATTTGTGAGGATAAGGTCAGAAAAGTCTCATTTGGCTTAAAACACCGGTAACATTCTAAAACATTTTGATTCTTCCATTTTTTACGCTACAGGCATAAATGGAATGAACGCTTGCACAAACTAAAGCTTTAAGAGAAGAAGCAAAAAAGAATCAATATTCATGTGCAGACCAACCTCAGGCTTACCAACTTTAAAATGTTTTTCTTCAAATGACAGCCAATGGAATGTTTGTTGGAACTGCAAAACAGTCCATGTCATTTTCATGGCCAATAAAGCAAAAATGATCAGATAAAAGAGTTCCCAGCTAGCACACAACGTTAAATGAAAATTAAAACAACATGGAATGAACCCCCACAGCCCCCAGGGGGGGGTACAACCAAAATCTTCCTGAAAAAGGCTGGGGGCTGGATTTTTTAATAATTTCAGTAAGGTCTGGGGGCTGGGGAACTATATTTTATATCTTGCTTTTATTTAACCATCATTGTTTTTTTTAATTATAAAAATATACAATTTTTTCATTTCTTGACATATACTCAAGTCACAGGGGTACCAATCACAGGGGGTACCTAAAATTTTTTTCTTAGGGGGTACCTAAACTCCTGATCCATGTCATGAACAATGTTGTGCCAACTAGGTTGGAATATTTTCACTTACTGTGATGGAACTGAGACCATATGTTATAATTTCATGAGTGTATTTGTTGTACTTCAAACTAAAAAAGTGATTTTGCATAAAAATTTTCTTATAAGGAACACGTTGATAAGGAACTTGAGGCTGAAAATGGTACAAATAGCTAAGGAATTGTTAAAGGAACTGCTCAGGCTCAGAAGAAGAAATCAAGTTAAGGTACAGTAAGAGTTAAACTTGAATTTTCACACTTTTCCAATAACCTAAACAAAAAGACGGTTAGTGTAAAACGCAGGTCACAGGTCACAGGTCGCAGGTCACAGGTCACAGGTCAGTGATGACAGGTTAACTCTAATCAATGTCATTGCAGATGAAAATGTTTGGAAAACACAAAGAATTATCAAAAACATAATTCTCAAGCAATTTCATCCATACAAAACCATTTCAAACATCAAAATTTAACCATGTGCTTTTATCGATCTTTCGCGGTTAGCGCCGTGTATAACGCAGACCAGAAAATATTTGAAACCATATTATACGTATAACAGGTATATTACATATTGTAATGTTTGTAATGTTATATGATGGTTACATATAATAAAACACATCGCTCTAAAACTACCTTCTCAGAGAACTCACGAGCTTCTGATTGGTGTAATTTTATATCCAGCCATATTGTTATCATCACATTCGGCATGCTGAATATTTTTGGTGTTTTTCTCTTGTAAGACATGATATTTTGTAATACTGTCAATATTTTTGTCAAAAATTGTCATTAAGTCATTAAAATGACAATTGAATAATTAATTAGTTTCATCCTTCTAAAACCACTCTCTTAGGGACCTCACAAGCTTCTAATTGGTGCCGTTTTATATCCATTCACACTATCTACATCACATTCTGTATTATAAATATTTTTCGTTTTTTTGTCTGTTCTTGCATCATATTTTATGATTCTGTTAATATTTTTGTCAAAAATTGTCATTAAGACATTAAAATAATAACTGAATAATTAATTAGTTCCATCCTTCTAAAACACTCTCTTAGGGTCCTTGCAAGCTTCTGTTTGGTCCCATTTTATATCCATTCACACCATCCACATCACATTTTGTATAATAAATATTTTTCGTGCTTTTGTCTTGCTAGGCATCATATTTTATGATTTTGTCATTATTTTTGTAAGTAAGTGTCACTATGTCAAAATAGGTTGTTATTCTATTCAATTGTCATTTTATAATATCTAAATAGCATGTATTACTTTTTTGTAATTTAATGCGCTATGTATTGATGTTATGTTATGTATATGTTATGATCTTATTTTTTTTCCAGTCTGCACTTTGTTGACCTGTGACCTGCGACCTGTGACCTGCGACCTGTGACCTGTGACCTGCGACCTGCGACCTGTGACCTGCGTTTTACACTAACCGACAAAAAGATGATAAAATGTTGCTGAAACGACATTCAATGTGTCAAAAAGAGAAATTATACTTATACAGAAGTCAAATATTTAGCAAATCCAAATTTAGCAGCTAAGTAAATAAGGAACTGGATGATGAACTTTGAGACTGAAATTCTCTGGAAAAATAAGGAACTCCAGGCTCAGAGCCAAGTAAAGGTTCCTTATATAAAACAATGTGTAAGTCCATATAATAATGCACCATTGCAATGTATTCTGACATTATATCATGGGCCCAACAGCTGATTGGTTGTAAGTGACGAAAAATAAGTCAATACATCAATTATACCCAATCAGATATTGAGTCTGTGATGTAATGTTAGCAAAATGGCTTATTGATATTGATCACTACAACAGCTTCAATATTTAAGCCATTGCTTTTTACTTTTTAACTTTAGCTTTTAACTTTTTTGTCTTAAAATGAGTGTTTGAATAAAAATTATAGGTTTTTTTTAACAAAATTTAATTCTATTAATTAAATGTTTTCACAATTTTCCAGACAAACCTTAATTTTGTCTTGAACAATAATTTTATCAAAACTCAAAAATTTGGCCAGCACAAGTTTCTTTTGAAGTCTAACTAAATTGTTTGTTAAGGCTCTACCATGCCGAAAACTTTTCAAAACAACAGTGCATGGTTACAACATCATAATTCCTGCTTCACATGACAAAGGTTTGATCGTTCATTTTTATTCTGTTAGTGAGAATTGCCTTTTTGTCGCATAAAAACATTGATTATTCCTCTGTTTGAAAAATGCCAAATCTCAATATCAAAGATAAAGTTCACAGTAAACTATTGATTATTAAAGGCATTAGTTTTCAGATTGAACTATTTTTCATGTGAACAAAGTTTAAATAAATAAAGGATAAACCATTTTTCTTACCCATTTAAAGTACCAGAATATGGAATCCTATTGATCAGTGAGAAATCCTCACTCATAATCTGAATGGAAGAGAACGAAATGATATGTATTTACAATGATATTCTCAAGCAGTCAAACAGGCAATCAGTATCAACAGCCGGAAGCAATAAAAAAAACTGATAAATTTTCGAACTGCATAATGTGCAAGGGGTCAGGTGTCCGGAAGATGGCAGCACATATTTCAACCCCCACCGGAAATCTTATGTTACAAGGTCAGCAATCAACTATGAGCTTTCTAATTTAGCATGTTGTTTAAAAGCTTAAGACGATGATGACTCAAGCTTCCAATTTGTTCAAAAGGGGGTTTGTAGGGGTTCGAAATACCGTTTTCCCGTCAAAATTTTTGCTAAATTGCGGAATCCCGAAAAATTGAAAAAAGTAATAAAACCGGCACACCGGTTTGTACAGGTTCAAATACCGGCATAATGACAACAAATAAGGCCAAATACCGTCACCGTCTGATTTTAAAATACCGTTTTCCTAGACTGGAGTCGTTTATAATGCGTGTAATACTAATAATACCAATACTAATAATAATTAGATTTAGTTTGTATAAACGACTGGAAGAATCCGGTGTTCCAGCCTTACAGATACCCCGGCTAGCTACGCAGAAACTTGTGTAGCGAGAAAACAATTTATCAAGCAATAACAAACTCTCAAAACAAAATCAACTCAAATGAAAAACTTTCAATACACAAATCCACACACATGTTTTTCTCAAGAATTATTTTGAGCGGGAAAAAGATTATAATTGCAAATATTGACACTTTTCTTTTGTTTGGAGTTAGTGCACAAAGGTTTCTAGACGACTAAAATTGTTCCATTCATTACTTTTTGCTTTATTTCTACTATGTATGAATTAGTTGTCTACCGTTTTCCCGTCTTTTTTTCGTCAAATCCTGTAATACCGTACTAAAAAAGGGCCAATCCCATCACACCGTAAAAGTACAAACCCCCCCCCCCTTCAAAGTATTTACAAATTATCTTTAAAAAGCACTTGTGAAAGAAAATCAAAATTACACCTACCCTGAGACTTTTATCCTGGCATAATGCAATATATTTCTTGTATTTGTGAGCAATTGCTAAATCGTAGACAGGATGTTGACATTTGAATATATCTTGGGTCAGCGTGTTTAGATCAAGCTGTCCAAGGTTTCCATCAGTGAAGGTTATGATACATGAATTCTTTCTTTCATCGTATTGAACTTTTTTCATGGACACATAACTTTCAGCATAGTTAATATGGTGGGAAGCAACGTTTTGAATACCTGTAAGAAAACATATGAGGAATCAATAAATTATCTTATAATTTTTTTAATCTTTGGAGTTTTGTCAAGTTGAAAGGCAGTAAAGGAGACAAAGTTGTTATTTTATGACCTTTTTTTCGGACATAGAGTTCTTGAATATACAGGTGTGTCTCCAGTTAACCTTATATTGTAAATTTTAAATTGTCAATACCCTGAAACTATAATGGAAAAATTCCAAAACAGTGCAATATTGAAACTTAAAATTTTGAACAGAGCAGGAAACTGAATGAAACTCTTGAACTTAAAAACGGTTTATAAATTTAATTTAAGAAACTATAGCTTTAATGGCCCAAAAATTTGATATTGTAAAAAAACGAAAATCTTGTTTCATACCATGGTGTAATACAAAGTCTTGTTTCCTTCTGTTGGCCTTGAATCCATCTGAGCAAATGGAGAATGGCCGACCATCCAAAGATTGTGGATTTGTTAGCTTTCCATAAATCGCATCTCTTAGAATAGACCAATTTGCTCCAACTTTATCACTAGCCATGATAATTTCTCACAAGCCATTATTAGCTTGTATACAGGAGCTGCTTTGAAACATTTCATAAATCACTTTTAAGATTCCTAAGAAACAAAATAGCTTTTTCATTGAACATGAGTCTCTGCTCATTTTAAAAGACTTGTAAATAATCACTGTTGTTCTAATTGGACGTGGTAAAACTCTCAAAATAGTGTTTTTAATTACTTAATAAGGACCTATAGGTATAGATACAAAGATTACTATAAATTTTTAAGCAAGGGTGCTTTGAGAAGTTATTAATCAGAATCATTCTAGAAAATAAAATAATCTTGTGAACATCAACATTCTCCAATACATTTTACCCTCTCCTTTTCAGGGATACAGCCTGTAAATGCTATCATATTGGTTCATTTGTTGGAAGCTTCTGTAGAAACAGGCCATATCTCTTAAACATAGGTATAACTTTTTTCAATAGATTCACTAAACCACTGTTCAAATCTGACTCATTTGAATGAAAATTATATAGAAAATTCAATATTGGCTATCTGTATAGCCTTAGTGATTTTCATTTTAACTTAATCTTTTAATGATTTATGACTTCCTAAAGCCAATTATCAACTATTCAATGTTAAATGGGGACAATCATCCAGTGGAGCGGAGCTGCTTAGCTCAATTGTTTTGAAATTTTGCTGCTTTGATTGGTCAGTCATTTGATGGCTATGCAAGTTTCCCTCCACTGATGCAGCAAGTTGCCTGACTTCACGGTAGACCGTCCGCCAATGCGGTCCTTGGATTTCAAGATCAAAGATACGGCCCCTCTTTTTTTAAATGTGGCATAGCTCTGTTTTTATGACTAGTGAGATAATAACACATTTCTGCAAACCTATAGGAAAGGGTTGGATATTATCTCCTTTACATTTTGAAAATGAATTCTTCCGTAAAATAATGTAACATGCGATTGAAGTAAAGATAGGATGGGGGTGAAGCAAAGGATGGGATTTTAAAAAATTCCCACAATTTTGCAATTTCTGGACTCAGATTAATTGCCAGAAAATTAAGAAAGATTATCAGCCGGTCAGACGACACAACCAGACGGTACTAATCGAATGTTCGATTGTGATCGAAGTAATCAATAATGACCGATAATAATTGAAGGTGGTCAGTGACCACCTATCAATATTATTGGTGATTGAATACTCACTCGACTCCAAATTATGGCATTTTCTTCAAACCATTTTCGATTTGGTCAATCATTTTGATTACTTTTCAATTACCTTCGATCATATTGAATACTGTACCTTAGATAATACCTTCCAGCCTTCGATTTTATCAAATATGTTTCCACTAGCAGTGTGTCAAAATAATCTGAAACAAACTTTATTTCGGCCAATTAAAACACGCTATTCACGCGCTAAAACCACTTTCGTTTTCTCCGACCAATCAGAACGCGCGATATGAGTTACTTGAGGAAACCCAGAGCGAAGGCACACAAAATGGCAGGCGAAATGGCTGGGAAATAAGAGGGTCAATCTTTATGATAGGCCTTCTTTTTGTGCTTTGGTTTTAGGACATTTTTTTCGGTTTTTCTTAAGGCCAATCCCCACTTTCGCGCAAAATGGGCGACAGTTCTTTTCTTGACCTTTTTTGCCTGAAGAAAAGATTACGTCATAAAAAAGTTTCGCGCAAACAAAAAAAAAAGTTGAACTTTTTTCATCCGTTACGTTAATTTCGACCAATGGAATTGCTTCATTTTTCAACCAACAAATGAATGACATTACAAAAACGTCAAAAGTTTTTGTTCATGTCGCATGAAAGCGGAGCCTGGCCTTTAAAGATAGATCATAGTAATTAATTGGTTATCCAAGTAATCAATTGATTATCGAAGTTGTCAAAAGTAATCAATAACAATCAAAGTACTTGAACAGTTATCGAGTCTTCGAAGGGTTGTCAAGAAATTGATCGAATACTCACAATTTTTTTGAAATTTTGATACTCGACATTCGATTGTTAATCGATAAGTGGAGTGGTCATTATTCGATTACTTCGAGCATTCCATTATCGATTAGTACCGTCTGGACACAAAACACAAGTTATTTGTGATTGTGGCTCAATGGACCTTTTTTTAAAGAGGCAACCATGCTGAATAATTATTTATTCCAGCATAAAAATAATGATACAGCTATGCATAATTACTGTATCATGCATATTTTAAAAATTATGCATGGCTGTATCATTGTTTTTATGCTGGAGTACATAATTATTCAACATGGCTGCCTCTTTAAAAAAAGGTCTATGAAAACAGGGTCTCCACCAACAAGTATGCTGGTATATTCAATCTCTGTGTTAATAGACCAGATACTCTCTCACTCAATTGTCAATAAAAAAAGTTAACTTTCAAATCATTCCCAATCAATATAACCGTATAACCAGACGATCTCAATCGAACGGAATCGACGATCGAACCAGTCAAACCAAATCGAACGCAATCGACCGATTGAAATTCAATTGTCGAACGCAATCGAATCTCAATCGAATGTTACCGAAATTTTCAGATTCGATTGATATTCGATTGCACTCGATTGATGTTCGATTGCGTTCAATCATCGATTCATTGACCCCCGGATTGTTCATTGCATAATTTCTACGGGAAATCGAAAGTAATTTCATTCGGCTTGTGATGTTTGAGAGCTTGGATGTTGGGAAGCTGCAAGAAATAAAGCCAGACGATCTCAATCGAACGGAATCGATCGACGATCGAACCAGTCGAACAACAATCGAACCAATCGAATATTACCCAGAATTTTGACGTTCGATTGAGATATCGAATTTCAATCGGTCGATTGCGTTCGATTTGGTTCGACTGGTTCGATCGTCGATTCTGTTCGATTGAGATCGTCTGGATATAACCAACTGACTGAATTTGAGTGGAATACCTTTAATAGCAAGTGGATTTTTGCGTTTGTCAATTAGTTTTGCAATTTTTACGAATTTTAGATATTTTCCCAATAATGGAAATTGGGTGAAAAAACGAAAATAAAAAATAAAAATAGAATTTAGAAGTCTTTATTTAGCCCTGTTTACTTTAGAATTATATTATATTCCAAAAGAAATAGAGGCTGAGGCAAAAAAAACGAAGACAGGGTTTAAGCGACACTGTGAATTTGTGAGCTGATTAAAGATTTGATGACTAAGTAAGGTTTGTACCCCATGTCAGAAAAGAACAACGAAACACCAAAAATGAGCAGTGAAAGCGTGAGTGAAAATTTGCCGCAGCATAGATACCATTATGAAAGTTAAAAAACCTCGTTTCATTGGATTCAAAATAGCTAATCAACAACCTGTTGTCATAGAAAGGAAAGAAAAAAAGGTACGTCATTAGGGCGGAGATATATCCACCGCCTCTTCCCGCCTCTAACAGTCTCGTCTGCCGGCAACTTTGTGTATGTTTTCAAAAATAAAGATTGCAGTTCTAGCTGCGTCGAAGTTTCTTTTTTCGCTGGATTCTCCAAACTCAAGGCCAAAATGGTATTTATTTGCTTTCTATCATGATTTATCTCGCTGATCGCTGACCTCATGAATACCGATATGGAACCTTGGAGTAACTGGATGGCTTTTGATATTGATTATTGCTATTTTTTGATGTTTAGGATCCCACCGCAGCTGCTGAGTTGAAGAAGAAGAGAACCTTCAAAAAGTTCTCATTCCGTGGTGTTGATCTTGATCAACTCTTGGACTTGTCCAGCGAACAACTCATGGACTTAGTCCATGCCCGTGCCAGAAGGAGATTTGGTCGTGGATTGAAAATGAAGCCATTGGCTTTGATGAAGAAATTGAGAAAGGCTAAGAAAGAAGCTGCTCCAATGGAAAAACCAGCTGTCGTCAAAACTCACTTACGTAACATGATTGTATTACCGGACATGATTGGCAGTATTGTTGGTGTTCACAATGGAAAAACCTTTAATCAAGTTGAAATCAAGGTAAAGTAAATTCTTTCCCTGTCAGGCCTAATACGACGTCGTGGCCTAATGGTTTTGGTATGAAGATTTTTCAGAGAAGGTGCATCTACTTCGATCACAATACACCTTATCGGAAATTCCACCTCCTCGCGTTGTTGCTATGAACACTTTTTGGGAGGTAAACAAAGCTCGATATTGCGATTTTCAGGCAAAAAGCCTTACAAAACACCCAAAATAATGATGCCAATAGAGCCTCCAAATCAACTGAAGAACCACCGAAGTTGTTGTTTTTCTCTTTCTGATAGCTTCTGCTACAATCTTGAAAGCTTTGTTTTGTTTGTTTTTTTCAAATTCAGTGTATTTTTAGGAACATAAACAAGCCAGATATAAGCAAATGAGTTCTTATTTTGTGCAGGATCTTTTATACAGGTACAGAATTCATGTAGTATATTTACGTGACGGAAATGTAGTGTTGAAGCTGGGCTGTACTACGCGAGCGTACTCCATGGATTGCTGGCCATACCGTCGCTACTCTCGCTACCATTTATGTTTACCTCCCAATTTCAACGGATCCATTTTAGCGCAATTGTTTTTGTGGAATTTCCGATAAGGTGTATTAAACGTCGAGTTAATCAATGTTTTTGGTTTTTCTTAAAGACATATATAATATATAATAATTGGTTATCAAACTAATCGAACGTAATCAATAAAAATCAAAGTACTAGAACAGTCATCGAGTCTTTGAAGGGTTGTTAAGAAAGTGAACGAATACTCACAATTTTTTTGAAATTTTGATACTCAGAACTCTATTGTGGAATATATATTGATTAGTACCGTCTGGTATGATTAGAACTGACATCTTGGACATGATTTTCAAAGCAACTTAACTAGCTTTTCATATGTCTGCCCCATAATTCACGTGCGTTTGCGTAGGGTAAAATTCCAAAATGCGAAAATCGATTTTGGCAAAATTTTTTTGAAAAACGACCCTACAACATTTGACTATATCTTTTTATTCCATGAAGAGATTACTTTCAAATAAAAAATATATTGACAATGAATGGGTAAGCTTTCTAGAAATCCAAACATAAATTGCATAACTTTTACCAACAAATAACACTATAGGATCAAAAACAGTCAAAAACCAGCTTTGTCCAATTTTCTTTGAGTTACAGGAATTAATTCCTTGTTTGTTTTGATCTGAAATTTTCAGTAGGGGTGGCCAACATGGTTCCCTTGCTCACATCAGGGGGGCCCAACCCGGGGGTAAGAGAATTAAAATCCTTCAGTAAAGCTTCCTATACCTTTTGTCCTTCAGAAAAACTAAAAATATTGGCCTTAATTGCTTGCTTTCAGTTCCTGTAGCCAGTAGTGTGACGCCCTGTATTTATATTTTATTCTGCGCGGGGTTTTCAATAGAGATGTCACATTACTCAAATCCTGCGGGAGCTGGAACCGAATGGAATTCTCTAGAATTCTCATTCTGAAACAAGATGGCGGCGAGAAAAGCACGTCTTTTGCTTTGGACGAAAGGTTGTAAATTTTGGTTGATTTTAAGGTTTTATCTTATCTCATTTATTTTAATTAGTAGAGGCTTCTTCAATGTTTGGGGAAGGTAAGTCTATAAAATTTATTTGTTTTTCGGTGGAAAAAAGTGTTTAAAAAACTATTTTTAGGTTTATTATTCTTTGCAAATTTTCGCGTTCCCAAACCAAACGCACGTGAATTATAATAACTGTCACTGATAGTACAAAACTGTTGAATCGCATATTTTTGAACTTGTTTTGCCGAAGGATTTAGGCCTCAATCACAAACAACTTGTGTTTGCGTCGATTTAGGTAAATCAGTCAGTTGGTAGAAAAACATTGGAAAAATAGATTTTTAATTAAACTTTGTGTTGGGTAGAAATCAAATCTACCTTATTGGTATATATTTTCGCGTGTTACAAATTTTCGCGGGTACTTAATTTCGCGAGTTTTTTGGTCAATTTTCGCGAAATTTAATACTGTTTAAATTGTTCAAAATTACAAAATTGCAAAATTAAATACACACGAAAAAATGTTTCTTAGTATTTTTACATCAAAAACGTTGTGTTTCAAGCAAAATCAGTCTTTTTCTTGCTTTATATTTCACTTTCTGAAAATACCTAGTTTAGTGAATCGCGAAATTTAATACACGCAAAAATTTTCCAGAAGTCGGTAATCGCGAAATTTAATACACGCGAAACACGTTTTTTCGAAGCGAAAATTTGTAACACGCGAAAATATATACCAATAAGGTATATTGAAAATCGAAAATAAACAGCCCTTTTTTTTGTGTTTATAATGTAGACGGTCCTTCACCACAATCTCTTGATTCTGCATCATGATACAAGGCGCTATAACTTTGAGGATGAGTTTGAATTTAAAATACACTTTTATACTAAATGCCATGCCCTCCCCTCGCCTTTTGATTTTCTCTGGAAGCTTAGAGAATCACAGAATATAAAAAAATAGTAAGATAAGTTTTCAGGCTTGGTAACATTTAAATACACCCTCAAATTGACCTTATTTGTTAGCCACCCAAATACAATCTGGGCCTTCAATTGACTAAAGGAATTTTGTAACTGCATTCTGAAGATCTCCCTGTAGATGTAGTCAATCAAATATTGTGCTATTAGTCTCAAGGAAGGTATTTGCCATTACCTTTACTTTTTGAAATGCACAGAGATTAAACTGCAGTCACTGAAAGCTCAAATATTCTAAATTGTTTGAAGCTTCAAAAGCTGTGTAACAAAGAGTTGTTTTATATTTAGTAATAGTTATCACACGATACCAAGTACAATACACGTTTGTTTTTTTTAAGAAACTATTTTCACCAAGCAGCCTCAATGTTTCCTAAGAAATTGGCCTTTTGAGCCTTAAATGAGTAGTAAAAGGATTTTTACAAATTTTTACATACCACCACCCAGACTCTTGGAAGAGGTATTTTACTACCCTGGTAGTAAAAGTTTTTGGGACAATTTGTCATGGAGACCACCTATTTTTTGGTTGCTTTTTGGACTGATTTTACAAAAAGCTAAAAAAATGATCATTTCTGTGACACATTTTTCACTTAGTGCAAAAATTAATGTTTTGTCCTTAGAATTAAAGTCTTTTTTATATTAACAAAAATTTCGAGAATTTTTTGTTTGCAGCAAACAACTTTCCAAGGAAATGTTTTTCAAATTATAAAAATTTTCAGATTTTTTCAGAAAAGTCATCCAAAAAATTAAAATAATTACAGAAATAGCTAAAATTTGCTAATTTTACCAGTTTTAACCCTATTATTATCAGGCTTTTTCTGATTTTGTATTCTCAAGGGGGGGTGTTTTCCACCAGCCTTGCATAACTTTTGATCTATAAATGATATGGACTTGAAATTTGGCAGAAATGTTCTCTACCATAAAAGGAGTTCATAGAAAAAAATTTGGGTTGATGACGTCATCATAAAGGTGGTGACGTCATCACAAACTTTCACATTTATCGCTGACCAATGAAAAAGTACTATTCAATAAAATAGCAATTAAATTTGAACGAATGGAGATTTTTCAATTCTGTTTTGAATTTCTAAAAGCCAAAATAAATATCTTTAACATTTGCATATTTGCCGGTTTTAAACATACTAATATAAATTGACCTTTAAAATCCATGCAGAAAATGAGTAAATTTTTTTCAAAAAAAAACAATGGACGTCATTTTTTGATGACGTCAGCAGTTTTTGAAAATTTTTTAAAATTTTTTTAGAATTTATTATTGATACCTAAAACCTGTCAAAATTTGAAGTCAGTTGGATGACTAGATCAAAAGTTATGCTAAATTTAAGATTTTTGGATTTTACAGGGTTTTAGCTGGATTTTATGATATGCCTGCACAAAAAAGTCATAAAACCTGATCTGGTCGGTGTATAATTGTAAAATTTGGTATACATGCTGCTAATAGGATTATATCAAAAGTCAAGAACTTTCAGAGTGTTAAAAAAATTTTTCAGTGAGCTATTAGCAAAAGAGTGCCAGCCTGGTGGAAAACACCCCCCCTGATAAAAATAGGGTTAACTACCCAGGTAGTAAAATTTTTTCAACATTTAACACATAGATACCACCTATTTTAGCATTTAACTACCCTGGGTAGTAAATTTTTTTCGATTTTTCGTCACACCACCACCGTAGTAAACGTCATTATAAATCCTTTGAGTATTCTTTAAAAGGTCGAACATTATTTCCCTTATGATAGACTGCAATACTTTTCATCCTCTTTGATCCTAATACGAAGCGGAATGTAACTTTTGCAGAGAGCAATCTCAACATCTCAGAAAGCTGCATGCTTTTCAATGTATGTAGTTTCGTAATGTTTGAGACATCGATCCTTTTTTTCGTGTTTTATATTTCTAAGAGTTAAGCCTAGGTTTCTTCCAGGAAGATTTAAATGCAAGTTTGGTTGTTGAACACAGTTTATATATAAATGTTTGATTTGTGACCTTTCTTTATTTTTATTTGCAGCCTGAGATGATCGGACATTACCTCGGAGAATTCTCAATGACATACAAACCTGTTCGTCACGGTCGACCTGGTATTGGTGCTACTCATTCTTCAAGATTTATCCCATTGAAATAGATGGCGATGGTCCACGAAATATATTTATAAAACCAAAACAGACTGTTTCAACTTCATTCTAGGCTTTGTTATATCTCCGACCGTAAGGCCAAAAAGCCTGTTGTCTGATATTCTGAACGCTTTGCTAGCATTTTTTGAGGTCACTCTACTTTTTAGTCAAAGCACTTGTTATACAATTTTAGAATGCTAAGGGGTAGGGGAATCAAAAAAACAGGTTCAGGTTCCTTTTTTTTCGGACACTTTCGTGTGTTTTTCGGACAAATATGACGGTCTTATGCTAAAATCATAGGGTCTATAACTCATACGTCACAGGTCGATATTAATTTGAGCTGTGATACATGTTTTTTTTTTTATAAGCAAGTGTATGCCCCTTGGTCAGGCTCGTGTATGCTTAAGTTCTCAAAGCATCCAGGCATAGTTTATGCTTATTATATGCTTAAGAATTATGCTTATGGTTCACCCCGAGCCAAGTTTTTTAATGAATTCAGAAATTTTGTAAAAAAATTGTTCAGATTTCGGGAGCAGTGGAATGTAGCTAGCCGTGGAATGTCTTATTTTTTACTTGGCCTCTACCAAACCAGATAAAAATGAAACAAAAACAGATAAAAATGACCACTTGAAAAATATTTTAGGCTGACATATATGCTCATGTTATGCTTAGGAATTCTGCAAATCTGAGCCTTCATATGCTTATAAGCGTTATGCTTATAAAAAAAAACATGTACTTACGGTAATCTATTCAAGCTGCTCACTACACTTTCTTAATCTCCTTGCTATTTGTCCTAATTTAATCGTAGAAATTTTAGCGCATTTCAGCCAGTCAGGAAAATCTTGATTTTTTTTGGATTTATTTTAGCGACGATTTCAAAAAATTTCTCGCCGATAAATTTTAGCGATCTGTCGATTTGGCGTATTTTAGCGAAAATAGGGAAAACTCGCTAAAACGCTTAAATTAGTCTCATTAAAATTTCTACGATTAAAGTATTTTTATCTGATTTGCGTCATCAGGTAGGTCCATTTAGCATGTTGCTTGTTTCTTCATTTTTTTTAATTTTTCAAAATATCTTTCTAAAGTTAGTTTAGATAACTTTCTAACACAGTATGAATGGGAGAAAATCTAAAGTGTCTTCATACGTCTGAGACTTTAACTTAGGGAGTGGTCAGAAAGTATCTACTAGGGGGGGGGGGGTCGAAACTTTTTGTGAGGGTTTTGTTGAATTTCGCGATTTTTCGTCCTCGCGAAAGTTTGTACGCCTAAAGTAACTCATTCTTAGTTCTGCATTCAGGAAATATAGCCTCATCATTTCGGTTCCTATGGGTATCTTAACATTGTGTAAAAATTGGTTCAGTGGACTAAGAGAAAATGTTTTGTTAAGGGATCCCCTCTTACATTTTCATATGTCAGCATAGTCTAGTCTTTTTAAAAAGAAAATACAGTGCTTTTAGCAAACAAAGTGGTTGATGAAGAAACCAAACCATGGTTGCGCCTCCTCACCTTTAAACACAACTCAAAATATTACTCCTATGAAAAATTAAATTTTTTGTTTCCTTTCCTAAATAACTCCTGAACTCCTGAAATTCATCAAAATAAGGCAAAATAAAACAGATTTACACTGTCATTCGCCAAAATTAGTTCCCGCCAAAATAAGTTCCCTTAAGGTATATTTGAAGGAAATCAGGAGTCCAAAATCAACATTTTCTCCTGTCGGCGCAAACCATGGTTGCGCCTCCTTCGTCACTAGATTCTTTGCCCCTGGCTGCACGTTTGAAATCAACCCACTTGCTGCCTTCATTATAAAAACGTAGTCCTCCGCTCCCTACATGATGAGTGCACAACATTTTGATATGTATATGTAATCACATGATAACGAGTGCAATTTGAGAATATTGCACCAGTGATTTTTTTGTTATTAATTTTCCGAGTCCTAAAGGACGAGGAAAATTCGAAACAACAAAATCACGAGTGCAAGTTTCGAATTGTACGAGTTATTATGTGATTACGAGCTAATCACACAATTTTGTTCACTACTTTTTTCCCTGTCAGGAAAGTAAATTACACTGGAAGTTTTACATTTTACTCTTCTCTTTATGTTTTTCGTTTATTGTTTGCTTAAAGATTTTATTTCTCACAAAATGAATTTCGAATGCAATTAAAACGTTCGATAAAAATATGTAAGAAAAACATTAAAATCAATTTTGTAAACATTGGCGCGTCATTGAAGAGTGTGATTAACGATTAATTGCTCTCTACAGGATACAATTAACGATTAATTGCTCTCTTTGAAAGCGCGCCAAAGAAGAAAAAATAACTCATCGTGCGATTACGAGGCTTATACTATAGGATCACTCAAAATATGGAAATGTACTGTAGTTAAACCCGATTTATATGTGACAAGTCGCCCTTATTCAAGTATAAGTAAGTACCTAATACCATTGAGTTTCAAGCCCGAAGGGCTAGAGGTCAATCTCTAACCTTTCTCAGGCAAGAAAAATTGAAGCCTTAAAATATGCGCCGTATTTTTGATGACGGATTGAATCTAGCAATTCCTTTGTTTTCGAGTGATATATTTTTCAAAATGAAGCGGTAAATTTTAGTTTCAATCTGTCATTTGTGTAAAAACCAGGCGGGTCGCTCAAGGCCGTGCAACTTTGGTAGGATTTGTTGGCTTCAAATCCTACCAAGGAGATTGACCTCTAGCCCTTCGGGCTTGAAACTCAATGCCTAATACCTTATTAAAAATTGTAGCAAGGGGCCCCCTTGTGAAACTTTTTTAACTAGTAGATACTTTCTGACCACTCCCTTATAACATTTCTCATTCCTTTGTATTATGGAAAATATTGGGTTTATTTTATGCCAAATGTCTGAAGATTTATCTATAGCCATAACCTGTAGCAACAGTCGTGCTCCTTGCAGAGTCTTGAGTTCAAAGCACCGAAGAAAAAGAAAAACCAAAATTTCAATCAACAATAATACCATTTCGAGTTTAAAAAATATAATTTTCCAATCTATCAAAATGGACCCTGGGCTATTCAATCAAGCTTTTACTTATTTTACTAACAAAATATGAAGTCTCGTTAAAAAAATTGTTTGAATACGAGGCAAAGTTATATGTTCGTGACATAATTTACGAAAAGGTCTATTACTTTTTGCCCCCGCAGCAGGATCGCAGCGAACGAGGAGGCACTCATAGCTCCACGCATGGATATTGGACTGGATCGAATCTTTGCGTTTTTGTGTTTGTTTGTAATTTGATTTCCGGCCAATTAAGTGTTCCGCAAAAATATGGCGATAAATTATACAGCGGTAAATGTTATACACATTTTCATATTACGTTATATGCTATTACCATTATTATATATTGCATTTCATTAGTTTTGATTTAGGATTGAAAAGCTGAAGCGCGAGTGTTATAAATGCAAATTATAGAAAAAGAATATAATTACACCATAACACGAATTACAATATTACTCTTGCAAATCAAAACAAACAAAATGGCAGACTGATTATGATGATGAGCTGATTCATTGACTGGAAAAAGTGTTTTGTATGTCTAGTTTTGTTTCTTGTCTTTAAAGCTGAAAAATACTGTAATTTAGTCAGAAGTTCATTTCAGCAATGATTTCAATTCTTTTTCCGGAATCTTTAAAGAAATTTGCTCAAGTTTTCAAATGTACATTTGTTGATATTGTTCAAACTGTAATTTATCTTTGTCTGTTATTTTATTAATAACTACCTTTATTTATTGTTTATAGAGCTTCTTGAGCTTTAAAGACCATTATTATATGGTCGTAACTCGGGAATATCTTTCTTAACTTGGTAAAACAAGATACCGGCAAAGTACAAAAAAGTAGAATGTAGCATATGAATCCAAAATTGAATGTGAATCAATGTAAACAAACTTTTTTTTTTGGTCTTCAAAATAGATTTACCTCACTTAAAGTGTTTTCACTGTTTGTTCAGTGTGGTAAATCTATTTGGAAAACCTGAAAAAGGCGCTGTGGTATAGTGGTCATTGACCTTGGTTACTGCACAGGCGACTGAGGTTCGATTCCCACTCGCAGCGGTTCACTTGGCATGTGCATGAACCTTCGCCCGGGTCAACCTATGCCATGTGAGGGGAATTGGATAGTCAGTCCAAGGTGCTGACGGGGCGCTCATTGAAAGCGTCTATAGTTGCGAAAATAGGCCTCAAAGCCTCCTGCAACTCAACCAAATAGAACAAAGATACTATAAAAGCTAAAGTTACTTTAGTTTTTATATTCTCTTTGAATAGAAATAGAAAAAAGTTTAGGTATAGGCGTATATGCGCACATTCAACTTTTTCAGTTGTGATAGCCTACGTACTTGCGCTCCAGTAGTTTGGTGAAATAGCTCCAATTCTGGCTTTCCAAGTTAGGAGGGACCTTCCCCAAGGCATTTAACGGTGGTTAGACCACAGATCTGTAAAGCCCGAAGGGCTAGATTTGCGGCTTTTATCGAAAAGTGAAGCCTAGGTTTGGAAGGATTTCCTACCAAAGTCCTACCAAAGTCATGTGACTAAAATATGCAATTTCACCGGTTTGAGAGATGTGAAATAGCGTTTGCCGCCTACTTTTTTTGATCTCGCGCTCCGAAAACAATTAAAATGCTAGATCCTATCCATCGGCACGAAATTTAAAAAGTCAAATTTTTGCTTCACTTTTTTTTTGCTGGAGAAAGCTTAAAGTTGCCTATCCAGCCCTTCGGGCTTTACAGATATTTGTGGGTTAGACTAGGCACACAGACAGTCATATACAGAAACACCATAAAGTGAAAGTATATAGCTATAAACTCAAAAAGTCTAGCTTCCTGAAGGCACGTCTCTTCATTGTCTGTGCTGCGATCATCTTAATGGATTCAATCAGCTTTCAGCTTGGAGAAAAGATTGTATCATGAAAAAGTACTATGCACTTTAAAAAAATTAGGCGCATTTCAACTTTTCTCGACTGTACGTCTAAATGGACCACAATGGCATTCCTTTATTTTTCTTTTGACCAACAACATAAAAGATTTTGCTTGAGAAGTGCAATCAAAGAGTAGGCGAGTGAAGTCCGGGCTTTAGCTAGGATTGGTTTCTTTTTCGCCCTATATAAGATGACGCAGAACTTTTTGATAAATTTTATCCGCAGTATACTCTTGACTATTATTTATTAGGCAAAGTAGCAATAGAGAATCAATCAATCAATCAATAATTAAATCAATCAATAATCAAATCAATTAATTATTCCTGATTATTTTTTATGTTTCAATCTTTAAAGCATTAAAGCTTTATAAGTGCATGACATGACCTTTCAGTGGGGGCATTTAGTGAAAGCTATGACTAGTTTAAATGTTTATTGGCATCAAAGAAGCGCTAATAATGCGTATTTCAACAACCAAAACGCATGATTTGACAGTAACCATTCACGAAATTATTAAGTTCTCGTGAATTTAACATTTTGCAGATCGGATGAACTCAAATGCGAAATTCGACCTAATGTAAAATCAATAGACTTTTTTCTAAATTACGTCATGAGCAATACTTGCTTTGACTTGAATCTTTCAAATTTATTCCCCGCGTCCCCCGGAACGACCAAAGTTTGAGAATCGACCCTGTGAAAACTGAATTTCGAAAATTGTACCTCTTTCTTATCTTATATATCTATGTTTGACGTTTTCAAGACTGTGCGAGGAGTCTTTTTTCTCAGCAATTTTCTAATTTTTACTGAAAATTTCAGGCAAAATTTTTAATGCAAAATTTTTAATTAAATTTTTTGGTCCAACTACTGTACGAGAATTTTATTTCTAGCCTTAAAACGCTGAGAATGGAAAAAAACCTTTGAAAAATTCAAAAATTTTGCCAGTCGAATGCGATAATTAAATCAGCATTCAAAAAAGCATTTCGTTTCATTATTTTTTAATGTCTTTCATTTACGAAACAGCTGTTTAGTTTACGAGAAGTTTTGTTTACTTGCGCGGCGCGAAAGAGAATTCGTAAATCGTTTATCTCGTACCTAGTCTCTTGTTTTGGACGCGGCCAGAAGAAATCCGCCATTTTGGAAGGCGGAATTTACTCATATCAACAGTAGAAAAAGCTTGGAAAAGTATTAAGATTTCACTGAAAAAGAAAATATTGTACTGGTCAGAGTTCATAATTTATTGTTATTCTGGAGAAAGTATATGCTAGTGTTATGGTTTTTAGTTTGATTTTACTATGAATGGGTTGTCAGTATCTGAGTTATGTTGTCTTTTTTGTTGCCCTCCTTTCCCATCTGTGATCGCCTCAAAGTTAGCGTTTTTACCACCTGAGCCAACTTACACTACACAGGAACTTGGAGATGGTACCTGGGCATTACATTTGAGTGAGAGAGCAGAGTGGCAATATGGACAAAAAGAACTTGACTGTATCGAAGTGTTCCAAGCTCGTACAAACAGAGGAAATAGGATTTCGTGCATGTATGTCAGATGCTCACCAACAGCAAAATTTACTATATTATTCAGTCATGGTAATGCTGTTGACTTAGGACAAATGAGTAGCTTTTATATAGGACTTGGAACAAGGATAAACTGTAACATCTTTTCATATGATTATTCTGGTTATGGACAAAGTTCAGGGAAACCAACAGAAAAAAATATTTATGCAGACATTGATGCTGCCTGGAACTCTTTACGTACACGATATGGTGTAACACCTGAAAATATTATTGTTTACGGTCAAAGTATTGGAACTGTCCCAACAGTTGATTTGGCAGCTCGTTTTGAATGTGCTGGTGTTATTTTACATTCTCCCTTGATGTCAGGAATGCGTGTTGCATTTCCAGAGACAAAAAAGACTTATTGTTTTGATGTATTCCCTAGGTGAGTAAAATTTCATTTGGGGTAACATAGAATTTTTGAATGACACTTTTTGAATGACACAATGTCATACTGTTTGTGAATAATTAAAAACTCTAGCATCACAACAATGATACACATAAGCATAATTAGTAAACATGTGTACTATATCTTCTTTTATCCTTGTTTTGATGCTGGAGTCAGTAGAATCTTTATATTCTTTACATGACGTTGCATCCTGCAAAAGCTCTGTTATCCCACATCAGACAGATCAATCATAGATTCTGCAAAATGTTAAATTCAGTGACATACCGTGAGTGGTCCTACTGTAAATCCGAACGCCCTGCCCAAATCCGACCCCCCAAATAACACTGCTATGAAAAAAATTATATGTTTACAAACCTGTACAAACATTCCCTCTCCAAGTTGAACAATAAACTATTGCAAGAGCTCTTGAAATAAAACACTTAACAAGATTACTATCTATAATGCCAAGATGTCAATTAAATGTGATCAAAAAAGTGTGAGTTGTAAAAATAATTACCTCTAATTATTCTGAATCTGTTATTCGTGTTTAAAACGTTAACAATTTTGTAATAAGAAATTATGTTTTGTATGAAAAGCAATTATTGTTATTTGGTTCAATTGGTTCAGTGCATCAAATCTCTCAGTTTAGTTGACACTTTGGTATCTTCATTGCGTCACAGCAAAAGATTTGTTTTTATTTTAGTTTGTATCTTTGAAAGACCCCATCGGATTTAGGCAGGGCTGTCGGATTTAGGACAACTCACGGTACGAGGCAATTACTTTCTTTTAAAAAGTACCATAGATTTGCCTGGTGTAATGACTTCCTTGCATATAATGAGTGGCTGTTGTGTTTTTCGCTGTGAACTCTTAAACACAGTTAGTCACACTAGCATCCCGCAGAAATGCGTATCAAAGATTAATGCTGAGAAATCGCTACCGTGAGATCGGGCAACCTTGCATCAGTGGGGGCTAACATGCATAGCCCTCAAATGAAAGACTTGGCTGGTCATTAAAATACAAAGTCAAATCAAAACAAAAATGGTAGAGTAGAGCTGCGAGCGGAGCTGCGTAGTTGTATTTTAATGACCAGACAGGTCATTCATTTGAGGGCTATGCATGTATGCATCACGGTATATCGTTTACTTGACTCGCAAGCAAAAAAATGCGTAGCAAAACTTCTAAACAGATTCATGAAAAAATAACCCAGCGCTTTTTACTGAAATTAATATTTTCAAAAACTACGAGAAATTGCTTAAAATTTGAGCCATGGATGAAAAAGTTTGAGCCAAGCCAACCTTGAAAACTAATTTGAAGATCAACCTCCCAAGAAATTGTTGCAAATACATCCTGTAGATGACTGGTGCTGATTTTTTCTGAAAGCTTGATTTTCTAGTGTGACTAACTGAAAGATGTTTGTTACCGTCGTTTTGTATAAAATTCCGATTTCCATACTAAGATTCCTTTGCCACTTATCTAGTAGAAAAACGACCAGGACTGTGGGTTGCTCAAAAAAATAAGCTTCGAAAAGATAGGCAGTTTCGTGAGTAAACACAAGATGTCCCCTTAGAAACAAACTCTTTCCAATCTCATGCGGATTATCCCGGGAAAAATAGTGGGAAGATTCCAGAAAAATGACAGTCAGTATAGCCCTAACTGTTCATATAAAAGTTTTGGGAAATGTATATTTGGACTTTGTACCCAATGCTGCACGCAAGCACTTAAGCTAAAGTCCAGCAAGAGCAGGACAAATATCAGTTTTTTAAAGTTTGCAAAAAACGCCATATAGAAGATCTTTCAAATTCAGTATTTGAATAGCAGTAAAAATTACAACTTTTGTATTTTTCCTTTTTTTTTGCAAAAGTTCCAGAAAGGAAAATAAAGGGATAATGATGATTGAATACTACCCACCAGTGGCGTGGTGGCAGGGGGGGCTGGCCCCAACGGAGCCCTTTTGAGAAGGGGGCACCCAAAAATAAGGGACGCCAAGAAGGATTTTTCAGGCGCCCATATCGAAAGATTGACAAATGAAAAAACAAAAATGGCGCCCCTCATCACCTCAGAAACTCGAAATTTTCTGACTCGCTTCGCTCGCACACTGCCTTTTTTGTGTTCATAATGAGCGTATAGAGAGGGGCGCCAAAAACAAAAAATCTTTAAAAAGGGCGCCATATTTGCCTTGACCACCTCATAGAAATTTTCCCACCACGCCACTGCTACCCACTGATGATTCGCGGCACTTCCATAAAGCTAGAATCGCTTTCCGTCTCTTCGCTTGAGAAAATGTTAGACAGATTAAAGTTCTTCACCCGCGCAGGAGCTCACGAGCTTTCTGATTGTAGACTTAGCTGCGGCAGATCATTTCCATGGAAGTTTTTGGAATGTTTACAAGGCTCTTGACAGAAAATCGTTTGTTTGATTGTCAATGATGACAGTGCTATTATTAATTTTGTTAGATCTGACAAATTGATGTTTGTAAGTGCACTTCATAGTTTTGATTCCCATTGAAAAATCATATTCTGGTTTTCATGTTATAAGATGCTATTTTAGAGCTTTAGAGCTAGCCTGACAGTAATCTTAATGCAAAAATGGGATTAAGGACAGTACAAAACTATGTCCATAATCACATTGTTTGTATTGACCTTTTCCTAGACCTGATGTCATGATGGATAATTAAAAACTAGCATAAATCACGATAACTCTACATTTCAATGGATGCAAGGCAAACAACAACAATAATCCCTTGCATTTATTAGTCAGGTAGAATTGCATATCATAACTACCCAGAAAAAAATGGTGTAGAGATGGAATTTTGCACAGAGGTCCAGGAACATGTCAGGAATCACCAAAAAAGCCCCATCCCCAGAAAGATGGGAAAACCCTCAAATCCATAGTGGCGGACATGGTACTTTTTTCTACAATTAATCAAGGGGGGACCCTTGGTAACTGATTTTTAATGGTTTTCAAATGTCAAAAATAACTAGACAGAAAGATTCCTCTCCATGAGTAGATAAACGATAAAGAAAATGGGGTCACTTTTGAAATTTGGACCACATGGTCCCGAGATATGACCTCTCAAGTCCAAAAATTGATGACTTTAATGACGCCAGAATTTTTACTGAGAGCGATAATTTGGAACATCGACAAGCTTACCATGTAGCCCTGATTATGGGCTTTCAGAAAAATATATGGTTTAATATGTTTAGATCAGCCGTTGGCGAGATATAACGATTTTAAAATTGTTTAAAATGCTTATTTTTGCTAAGTCAGCACTTTTTGATTTTAAAATCGTTATATCTTGCCAACGGTTGGTTTAAACATACTAAACCATATATTTTTTCGAAAGCCTATGATCAGGGCTAAATGATTAGCTCATCAACGTTCCAATTTATCCATCTTAGTAAAAATGCTGACATCAAAATCGTCAATTTTTGGACTTTAGAGATCATATCTCGGGACCACATGGTCCAAATTTAAAAAATGACCCCATTTTCTTTATCTACTCATGGAGAGGAATCTCCCTGTCAGTTATTTTTAAAAATCATCCCCCCTTAATTAATTGTAGAAAAAAGTACCATGTCCGCCATTATGAATTTGAGGGTGTACTCGTCTTCCTGGGGGTGGGGCTTTTTTTTTTGGTAATTCCTGGTATGTTCCTGGACCTCTGTGCAAAATTTTATCTCTACACCATTTTTGTCCCGGCTTTGGCGGTTTATGATCTAATTCTACCTGACTATATTTAAACGTGGAGTTATCACAATTTATAAAAGAGTTTTTAACTATCCATCATGACATTGCATCTAGCAAAATATCTATTGTTATGCATACCATCACGACAAGGGGGTTTATTTCAATTATTTTAATTCCAAAATTGATTTTAAAGGTGCCTAAGTCCTGTGAACTTTATTTTAAAGGAGCCTTAGTCTGTTTTTTGAGATCATACAATTAAAGATATATCTTCAATTAGACTTAAGAGCCAGTTTTTTTTAATGGGGCACTTTGGGGTAAATGCAATAGTTTCAAACTTAGATTTTTCATTTTTGGATATGTTTTTAAGTACAAATAACTGAGTAAAATCACATAATATTTTGGTCTCTGCAAATCCATAATATCAGATTTATGCCAATTTGAACATTTTTGGACATTGCACATAAAAAGATTTTTGATATAGAACCATGCTTTCTCAAATCAAAATGAGGAATTGGTTTTTGGTGATTCTGAAACTATGGCAGGGAAACAATATAATTTTCAAAAAAAATCATAATTTTCAAAATGAATGGTAGTTGGAGTTATGACGCCAGTCACAAAAACGTTACAAATTGATTTTAGGAGTATTTTATTAGAGCCACCTAACCTGTCAGAGGGTAGTTTGTCCCTGCTCAAAATAATAATTTCTGATAGTTCAGTCCCTGGTGTATCCATTTGAAATGATTGCAGTAAAAAATTCCGGCCCTACTGGCCACTAGAGGCCCGAAACGCCAATTCGGTCTAAAAAAGTACCAACTTTAGTCCAATTTTTCCTAGAAATCCCAACATTGTCTGGCCTCCAACTCTTCTGTTCATGAAAGACGACCGCCTGGTCTATCAGGATCAAAATTGATCTTGATTTAAAAAAAATTTTTAACACTGCTCGAAAAATAACTAAAATTTGGGATATTTTGGCTCATTGGAAAACTTCAAAGGGGTCTAGGTCACTGAATTTGTTGTAATATAAGGGCTTTGATGAATCTTTCATATCAAAACCATGAAACTAGGTGAAAAAAGTTGTCAAAGGTGTTTTTTGGGCCGAAAAGGCTTTTTTCAATTCTTTGGACTAGAGCTGAGGTCATTCTATTGCATCCAATAATTTGTACAGGAAAACCAATTATGGTATTCTTTGATAACTTATAATTATTATATATAACTGAAATTTCGCCCAAAGGCGGCTTCTAACTCCCCTGACCCCCTTGATTTTGTAAAATCGACTTAAAAGGATATTTTTGGCTGAAATTTTTGCCGAAAATGAGTACCCATCGATACTTGATTTTGGGAAAGCACCCTATAGAATGTGCAATAATTTATCTGGAGTTGAACCTCTTTCCTTTCTTTTAAAGATTAGGCCTCGGTCAAAGTCCTTCTTAACTCTAATGTTTGACAGTGTTCCTCAAAAAAACAATATTTGCTCAGTTTTGAGTCTTTTAAGTCAATGGAATCTTTGTTTTTGGAAAGCCAAATACGCGCCAAAAAAAATATTTTCTGTGTACAAAAATTAGAACATTTAAAGGTAGTCTAGTCCTGATATATCGAATATTTTGGTCAAAGAGAAAAAAGTCGATGAAAATTGTCCAATTTCATAGAAAATTTTGTAGAAATGTACTCTTAGGTCTGCTTAGGTTCCAAATAAACGCCCCCGCCCCCTTGTTAATTTTTCGAAAACTTTCCAAGTGAAAGCAGTACATCGCATGGCAGAAGTGAAGCTTTTGAATCTAAAAACAGAGTGGACTACACGTTTATTTATAACATACAAAATTTTAGAAGTCATCGGATGTTCTTAACTTTTTGAGCTGTAAAGACAAAAATCATTAAAAATTATGGGTATTTTTGTCCATTTCTCTACGAGATCTTGTGTTTTAGGGTCGGCAAAGCCCTAAAATTTACTTACATAGTTTGCTCTTGCAAAACAAGGGCACGCTACTAGACCCTCTTCTTTTCATCCTAGGGTGTTGTGATTCGTATATATCAGGCATCAGATAAAATCAGATTAGCACTTGTAACTACGAGGGGGGCATGGCTAAAGTAAAACTTAAACATTACACAGACCACATGTCATGAAACGAATCAATAAAAATCACGTGCAAGAAAACATATTTATTAAACAATGTAAACAAGACCTTTTACGTCACGAGCAATTCTAACATCGTTTTCAAAACCTTGCTATGGTAATTAATTCCCAAAGGCAGAGGAGTTCTTAAGAAGTTGACTGCTTTATTTATAAAAGTAACATTTGAAGACTTTGATCAGCTTGGAAATGGTCTCAAAACGAGGCAGTAGTTACGCTCGAAATAATTTATGAAAAGGACTATTTGCATGTTTTGACATACAGTGTGTCCTGAAAAAGCAGACAAAACTTTATATAAAGTAAAATCATTAAAACACATTATCTTAGCTGGACATAGAAAGAAAGATTAAAATTTACTGTTCAATCAATAGATATTCAATTCCCAAGAAGATTTTTGAGATTGAAATATTAAGTATACATATCATAAAATCTCGCATAAATGTTTATATATTTTGTCCACTTTTTTTGGGACACACTGTATGACATCTGTTATGGTTTTCATCGTGCTGGATACAGTTTTTTTGAATTTTGTAATTACTTTTAATCTCATATTTTTAATTCTTTTTTTGGACCTACCCCGGTGGGGTGGAGGTCCTATAAATTAACCCGTGTTCGTTAGTTAGTTAGTTAGTTAGTTAGTTAGTTAGTTAGTTAGTTACCAACTTTTCTCGAGATTGGCTCATTCAATTTTTCTGATTTTTTGCACAAAGGTGCATTACTATAAACCCTCGAATGTGACGGAGCCCGATTTTCGAAAAAAAATTTTTTCCGGCCGGTAGAACCGGAAATGTCCCGAAAAAAGCGGTTTTTTGAGATTTTCTCGAGATTTTATCATTAGTTTTTTGCGATTTTTTGCACATAGATGCACATTAGTACTGCCGAAAAGGTGTCGAAAACCGTTTGCCGAAAAAAAAAATTTTTTCCGGTCTGTAGAACCGGAAATGTGCCGGAAATCGTCGTTTTTTTCACATTTCCGTCACATTTTTTCAACTTATTTAATTGTTTCTTTACAGAAAAATGTTCTTTATGACGATGCCCAAAACTTAGCATTGTTTGATTTCCAAAAAATCATCCTTTGAATCCGGAACTCCTTAAAAATCGCCGGAACAACAGCCGAAAACCGGCGTAAAACGGTTTTCCTTCATTTTTTCAACTTATACTCGACAGATTTTCATGATTTTTTGCACAATGATGTAAAATGGCAATGCCCAAAATGTGACAGATCCCAATTTTCGAAAAAAAATTTTTTCCGGCCGGTTTAGAACCGGAAATGTCCCGAAAAAAGCGGTTTTTTTTGAGATTTTCTCGAGATTTTATCATTAGTTTTTTGCGATTTTTTGCACATAGATGCACATTAGTACTGCCGAAAAGGTGTCGAAAACCGTTTGCCGAAAAAAAATTTTTTCCGGTCTGTAGAACCGGAAATGTGCCGGAAATCGTCGTTTTTTTCACATTTCCGTCACATTTTTTCAACTTATTAATTGTTTCTTTACAGAAAAATGTTCTTTATGACGATGCCCAAAAACTTAGCATTGTTTGATTTCCAAAAAAAATCATCCTTTGAATCCGGAACTCCTTAAAAATCGCCGGAACAGCCGAAAACCGGCGTAAAACGGTTTTCCTTCATTTTTTCAACTTATACTCGACAGATTTTCATGATTTTTTGCACAATGATGTAAAATGGCAATGCCCAAAATGTGACAGATCCCAATTTTCGAAAAAAAATTTTTTCCGGCCGGTAGAACCGGAAATGTCCCGAAAAAAGCGGTTTTTTGAGATTTTCTCAGTTTTAATTTTCTCTGAATGATTGATTAAAGTGTCGATATTATTTTTCTTTCACCGTTAAACATCGATGCGTTTCTTAATTGCTTTCTCCGTTCCAATAGATATATAAATCGAAATTTAAAATTATACATTACTTCCATTAAATTATAATTATTCGTTTTATAAATAGGTAGGTCCATTAAAGTATTACTTGTTTTTTTCAGCATTGAGAAGATGTCGACCATCACACGAACACCCGTTCTTGTCATCCACGGAACTGAAGATGAAGTTATTGACTTTTCGCACGGACTCGCAATCTACGAGAAAGCGCCCAAGGCTGTCGAACCGTTATGGGTGGAGGGTGCAGGTCACAATGATGTTGAACTTTATTCACAATATTTAGAACGCTTGAAACAGTTTGTGCAGTATGATCTTGTGAAGGAATAAAAGACTGGAAAGCTTATGGCGTACGCCCATGTACGCCCAAGTATCCGCCCAATGCATTTTGTGCTTGATATGATTATCATACAAAATGCATAGACGTTGGATACATGACGGGCCTAAAAACATCCATAATATTTATTTGCACCAGTTCATAATTAAAGCAATATACCTTTTTTTAGTTCTCTCTTTTGTTTGTTTTAAAAAGGCTTCTATAAATAAATTCTTTCAAATTTTTGCACCTTTTTACATTAATTTTATTTTTCAATTCTGGGCTTAAATTATTTTAAAATATTTTTCCATAAAGTGGAAAGTCTCTGTGACCTTTGAAATTGCGAGGTTTATATTCTGCAGATGTAGATTAGTGTTATGGTCCTAATTCGTGATATTCATGATGTAATGTTTTGTACGAAAGCATCCCGAAAAACCGGGTGTTTGCCACTAGTTTTAAATTCAAACAATAAAACTGTTGGCTAACGCCAATGATATTTTAGGCTCTTTCGCCTAAAACATTACGTCATGAATATGATGAATTAACTAATTTTCTCATATCTTTCTTTTGTTTTTCGAAGCATTCCAAAAAGCTCTGAACTTTTTTTGGAAGGTTCTATAATTTCAGTGACTTATTTTGAACGACTCTTTGTTCCAAATTTTCTTAAGCTCCTAGAAACGGCTTTTGAATTTCAATCCACACGAAATTACCTGAAACCAAAATAGCGGTTTTCTTTTCGGGACCAACCGAAAGTTATTATTGTTTGGAATTGTTCGCCGCGAAAGTTAAGGATATCACCGAGTTAATGTATCTGTGTTTTTCTACGATGGAGACGGTTAGTATCTAATTCGCTAGATCCTGGCTGACCGAGGACAGCACTTTTACTATACTCGATTTAGCAGGTCAGAAATGCGGCTTGTTCCAAATCGTTTCAGTCACTCTACCGTCCTCAAAAGTGCAAATACATGAACTCGCTATTAAGTTGGGTTAGGGTGGACACCGTGTTAAACCAAGTCCCATCAAGCCACTCAATCATTTAAATTCTGTATTTATGTATTAATTAATTTTGAAGATATTTTTTTGAGACCACTCACTCCCACTCTAAAGTTTATAATTATTATCTACCACTACTACGAGTACTACCTACTTATATATCATATAGATGAAATATTTTGTCAGTTTTTATTTCTTGAATATCAATTAATTATCATATTATGTTTACGTATAAAATATGCTCGTTTTCTTCTTATTTCTCTGCCTGGGATCATATTCATTATAAAAAACCCCGGTCTGGCAATGTATTGTTTTAGCTTTTTGTTAAATTTTCTTTTGTTACAAACATACAAAAGACAAGTTTCTACAAGTTATGTTTCTTGGATCACAACTTAACCCGAATTTTTGAACGCCTACCCTTCTCTGAAATTTCTCTGTTCTGGAAATTTGTTTCGGTGAATCGTATTCTTTAAAAAAAACTGGTGCTGCACCAATCTGGTCCCCGTGTATCCCAGGCTTTATTTACGTTACTTATGGCCGCCAGAGAATATTATCTATCTAGCGCTATCAGTAAACATCAAAAAGCTGATAATACACAGGGAACGAGGTTGGCACTGCACCCCAAATTTATGTTTTCTTTGCAACTGCACAAATTTGTTAAGACTAATTCTCCTTCTTTTTTCGAGTAAAGAGAAACAGAAGGCGTAACGTTCACTCAGCATATTCTGTAAAATGTACCACCCAAAAGCACAGAAACGGGGGTAACTCTTGGACAGGAATTTCTTACAAAATACATATCCTTTCAAAAACAATTTCGGGGATGCGCGCAGCCTAGAATAGATCTTATCGGAGTTCTTGATTTTTCTAAGAAAGCGATGCATTGTGGGATTGTTTCGGGAGTATTATAATAGAATTCCCTCGAGTAATTCCTATCCCACAATCCATCGCTTTTTTAGAAAAATCAAAAACTCCGATAAGATCTATTCTCGCTGAAGAGAAATTTATGTCTATGAAGTTCTTTGTTTAAAACAAAACTGCTTTCTCGATTTTTTGACCAGGATAAAAATTTGGGGAAAATATTTGTGATCCACTGTTAAAATGATACGCACAAAGACACTAATCCCACATTCTACTACATTATCGCTATCGGGGTAAAAAATGTCGAGGGAAAGTGACGAAAATTTTGAGGGGGTTACGAAATCCCCCCCTCCCTGACGAATTTTTTTCCTGATATTTTATCACCCGACCAAAACTTGTACCCGATTTTTATTTTTGGACCTACCTCGGAGGTCCTATAAATTAACCGATGTCCGTCCGTCCGTCCGTCTGTTACCAGCTTTTCTCAGGATTGGCTCATTAGTTTTTTCTGATTTTTTGCTCAAAGATGCGTATTAACAATGCCTAAAACTTGGCCGAGTCCGATTTTCGAGAAAATATTTTTCCGGCCGAAAATGCCGGAAATCGCCGTTTTTCTGGATTTTCATTGGACTTTTTCCTTATAATTGGTTGTTTTTTCATCCAAAAACATTATTAACAGCAATGCCCACCATCAAGCAATTTTCAATAAAATCGATTTTTGAAGCTGGAACTATTCAAAAATCGCCGGAACACAATTTTGGTCGGGGAAAAGAGACGAAAATGCCCCTAGGTGACGAAATTTTTCACCGACGAAAAAAAACCCCGTATAAACAAAACTCCGACATTTTTTTCCCCGATAAGGTATTCGATACGCTACATTATTCGGCGATATTGAAAGGCGATGTCAACAAGAAACTCTTGTAAATGACACTACTATTCAATGAAATCCAATTCCCCTTGAAAATCTAATTAGAGAGCGTCATGGTCAACTGTATTTGCATCGGAAATGGCTTTTTAGCCAAAGTCCTTGAAATGTTAAAAAAAAGCCTCCGAAAACTATATTCCATTAACTTGGTTCAAAGCAACATCAACTATTAATTTTCACACGTCATATGCATCAACACCATTTTCCACAATATTAATAGTATATAAATTAAGAAAATCAAAAACGAGATATCTTCAATTTTGTAATATCTCGAAATATCGAAATCCTTTAGGCTGTGGAAGAGTAGAAACATGCGTCTCGTTTGTGATAACGTATCCCAAATGAGGTACGTCCTCCTTTGTCACATTGTTCAAGATACACAGCGATTGTTTTTTTGATATGCTGAAAGATCGGCATTCACTCATTGCAATGCAGTTATCGAAGCATTGCTCGGATTCCGGCACTTTTATGGTTTGTAGAATTCCGTAACTTAAATACATTTCGACGTTGTCTGCGTTATTGACGGCAACCGGGACTCCCTGCGTCAGTAGAACGCAAAACACCAAAGCTAAAATACGAAAAAAGTACTGATTCTTTAAAGTGATCAAAAAAATGAATAGCGAGCACCTCACCAAATACCGGGATTTTCCATCTCATTAATTGCGTAGAAAAAAACGCGGATAACGTCTAAGTATAGGCTAAAGAATGAGGTGATAATCGTTTGTAGTTTATGAATTTTCGTTTCAAGTTTCATTATAAAGGAGACGCATATAAAGGATGAAGAAGCATTTGGATTTACCCCCTGGTATACCCCACAGATATCTAAGCCCGAAGGGCTAGATTTGCAACTTTAAGCTTTCTCCAGCAAAAAAAAGTGAAGCTAAAATTTGACTTTTTAAATTTCGTGCCGATGGATAGGATCTAGCATTTTAATTGTTTTCGGAGCGCGAGATCAAAAAACGTAGCCGACAAACGCTATTTCACATCTCTCAAATCGGTGAAATTGCATATTTTAGTCACGTGACTCTGGTAGGAAATCCTTCCAAAGATGAGCTTCACTTTTTGATAAAAGCTGCAAATCTAGCCCTTCGGGCTTTACAGATATCTGTGGTATACCCTACCTGTGCAGACTGATTTTGCTTAGAAATGAAATGAAATCCAAGGTTTAAATCATGATGTTCAATTCAGCTAACTAGTTTAAAGGTTTAAAAAGCAAAGGAGGCTGAAATTAGTTATCAGAGGCGTCTTTTTGCGAACCTTGTTTTTTGGTGCCCTCTCACAAATCGACCGGCGATGCGGGGGAGGGGGGTCACTGCCACCTTGCTACAATACCGGCCATAATATTTGAGAAAAAAGGGAAAATCCTACGAAATCTTATAACCCAATCGATTTGGAAGCGCTCTAACTTAGGTTGGAAGGGTAGAGTTTTAACTCATAGTTTTAACATGGGACTTAAAACTTAGGACCTTAGGATCTGAGGATCCGAAAGTTCAAGAGCGGTCCAATAGGGTTCAGAATATGTCTATAAATCCCACCCAAATTTAAATATTTGATTAAATCTATCAAATAGCCTAAAAGCCACTTTCTCGCCCGAACTTTAAAATACTAAAAACGAGGAATTAACCAAAATTCTTAACATATTTTGACCGAGATTGTACTACTGTTTTCTCCCCTGGATATTTAAAATTATGTTAAAACTCATCAACTGTACATGCAAGCCAAAAAGCTGAACCAGTATTCCTCCTATCCATCACTTTCAACAGTCTGTCAACAGTAATTCACTGTCAATGATTTTTTCTCCTTATGACTCAGTTCGCTTGAAAGTCCCTTCAAACGAGAGCTCAGGTCGCGACGGATGTTTTTTTTGGAAACACACGTGGTCCGTAATAAGATAGGGTCAAAACTTGTTTTCAGTGTTTTTATATTTGGATTAGGGCTATTTACTACTCTTTTCCCTAAGAAAAGAAAATAGTTTAGATATCACGCAAACATTATTATAACCTAGAATGGCTCTAGCCCCGCCTAACAACCTAAAATACAAGACTTCTCAGATTAACCTCTAGGACCTTTACACTGGGCGTGACAATAGTCAAGTTTTAAGTCCGTTGCCCCATTGGGATTTCGATAAGAGCTTTTATCCCCACTGAGGAAAAAAGTTCAACCGGGGCTGTGAAACAGGGGTGTACTGATGGACTAAATACAAATATTTCGTGAGCAGTAGCGTAGACAAGGGGGGAGGGCGCAGATTTTGACGACACTGTAATTATCTACTCATAATATAAAATGATAATTACTGTGTCATAAAATTCTGCTCTCCTACACAAGTTTTGCGCCCCTCCTGTCTACGCTACTTGAGCGCTATCAGAATCATAAAATTAGCGAATTAATGGACTGGGTTTGCGGCATAACGACATTAAAATTTACCATCCGTGAACTTTTATGGCGATTGAAAATGACAAAAAAAGTTTATTTTCGAGGCAAATAATGTTTTTAAATAAAGAGTATCTATACTTCCAAAGTTCATTACTAGCAACAACGCATTCCTTTCCCAAAAAATTCTTTTTGTCCATCAAAAATAAGTATTTCAGATATTATCGAGAAAAGAAAATAAAGAAATAATAAAGTACATTCATCCGAAAAAATAACTTTTTATGATAATATATTGATCAAATATTTTGTAAATCAAAACTCAATAGGGTTGTTATGACAACTAATTGGCTCTACAGGATAAGTTCTCAGCTAGCTCTTAATAATCTACCTTCCTTAGCGGGATATTCGAAAAATAAGACATGCTTTTGAGCTATCTTTATGTGGGATTCCTGGAGCTTTTCAATGTCGATTTTTGGAGTACAATATTCTTGAAGTTATTAAAAAAGATAAATTTATATGAACTATTAATCACATCCTGTAGAAAATATAAAGACATTTGGGGAAAAGTATTACGCAAGAATTCATAGTAGGGAAGAAAATAACCTTTGCCTTTAAGCCTAACTCTTTCTATACGGCCCAGCTAAATTTTCCTTCATTTATGAACGATTCTTTCGGCTGCCGGTAATTTTGATGATCGAGGACCTAATTCTATAATTTCATACATTAAGAGAACTTATTTTGGTGAATGACAGGCTAAAACTGGGCTAAACCTTTTTGCATTTTTTGAGCAATTTTAGGGGCTATTTTGGTTTGGCAAAATACAAAAAAGAAAAAAAAAATTGTTTGGCGAGTGAATATAATAATCAATTTTGACAAGCCTTGTTTAAACTCGCCAAAATTAGTTTTCTCAATGTACTCAAAAAGTCTTTTCAAAAATGCCTAAAAAAAACAACAGAATATTATCTTTCAGACCCAAATAACTCACTTGTGAATTTTCGAATCTTCATAAGTCTCTTAGTTCACCTTTTTGACGATACCCAAAAACATCGTATCAGCATGTTACCGAAAGCGAGTAAACCGAGAGTTCAGATGTTAACCTATCGGCCAGTTTTTTTAGAAAAATGAATAATTGCAGTAATTCATTTACTTCTCAACTGTAAATTAGAGCAGATTTGTTTCGACTTGAGGGCCAATTTTTAAAACCAAGGTACTTTTGTAAATTTAAGTGAAGTAATTTCAAGACCATTTTGGCTTGAAAATGTTAAAAAATCACATCCAGGCTCAGCCCAAATTAAAGTGTATCAGAATCTCCGAGACTGGGAACGAGTTTGTGAGGGAAAACAGGCTAAACTTTGATGAGAAGTTTCATAGGCTTTTCCGATAACCAGAGGGTGTACTAAAAAAAGTAAAAGAACGAGTAAAAATGTTTCGTGTCATTTCTTTTGCTTTCTTTTTTTTCATTTTTGCTTCTGTCTTTCTAATTTCCAACGGAATAAAACTCCTCCTTTTTTTCAAAAAAAAATAATGATGAAAAAGAGGGGTAAAATTAATAGGTGTGAAATCACTATAAAATAAAAACAGTGAGTGAGCAAAAAATATAAAATAAATAAAACTTAGGGGCTGGATGATTGAAAAATAAATTTTAACTCAAAAAAATATAAAATGAAAGAACCTGTAATTTACGATGGTAAAACTTTCAATATGTAGAATTTTCACTGTATTAAAGATTTTCAGCTCTTGTTTTTCAAAAATTCGTGCAATTTTATCATTTTCAGAACTCTGCAAAATGGGAACAAAAATCAAGTAAGCAAAAAAAATAAAAACAAAAGAAACAAAAAAAATATTAAAACTGTTAAGACAAACTTTCTTCTGCTACTAAGAAGTTCAAGTTTGATTGTTTTTCAGGCTCAACTTTTAGAGTGCAGTAGTGAGCCAGTCTTGAACAGTTGTATGAAAATTTTAAGTGTTAAAAATAATAAATTGAACACAAAAAAATAGCGCAGTAAATAATAATAATATTAATATTGTTTTTTTATATTCACATTCAAATATGTACAAGGACGTCAAAAACGCGGCGAAAAAAACATAAACAATTTTAACTTTTTTCAAATATAACTTAAATCTCTCCATTTTTCACGCTCGCACGCTCGCACTTCGCACACTCGCACGCTCGCACGCTCAATACAAACTAACATAAAAAAAGGAAAAAAAAATCTCTTTTTGAAATTATCACTCTCAAAAATATATATCATTCATTTTTCTCTCTCTTCTATAAATTTATAACAATGCATAAAATTTCTAAAAAGGAGGTATGGGAACCATAAAATATTCCCACCCACCCTTTTTAATTTATTTGTGATAAAAAATACTATAGTGGTATTGCGAGACCCATCCAAAACAGGTACCCAACCACCGAACTCTAAAATAAGGATTGAAATGGAAGTCTCCTTTTTCTAATAATTTTGCTTGTTCAGTTTCAGCTGTTGAGTGGAAATCCATAATTTTAGAGTTCGGTGTACCCAACAAACACTCTGAATAAAAACAAAAAATAACTCATAATGTGAACATAATTTAAAATCATCTACAGTCTGACCAGGGCTTTAATGCCGTCACCTTAGGGCTAGTACACACCATAAGGTCAGTAATACTACCAGTACAGAAGAGTGAGTTAAAGTCCTTGATGATGAATAATTTTGTACTCTCTGCTGCTGTTGACTGGCGACTTGTAATACAACGCTATTAGAGCGGCGCAGTCGTAACTTAGGGTCCATGCTCTGTGCATCAAGCATTGCCAGTTTAGCTGCTAGTGAAAATTGTCTTTCTCCAGTCATCAAAAGATCGAAGACGCAAGAGTCGTAATAAAAGTCTGTTACATTTCTCACTGAGCACAAGTGCATTGCTTCGTGATACGAAAGTTGTGACGTAACACTGACGTCATTGGAGCGCGGTGCCGTTCTTATGTCATTGGTGACGTCATTTTGGTTGATGAGGTTTGCAAAGAAAGAGAGATAATCGACAAGTTCACTGGTTGGACATCCACCATGACAAAGTCCACTGGATTTGTTTACAATCTCGAAGGGTGATAAGATATTGAACGTTAGATATCTACCAACGCGACGAATCAAAATGGTAGTGTTGGAGCGACAAGCTTTTAGTTTTACTGAATCTTGGTCATATTTGGAAATGGTCGTCAAGCAACCAGGCGGGCCGTTCGTACGTGAACCATCGGAGAAAGCTTCGGGTAGGTATTGAGATGTCGCAACGTAATTTTTCTCTTGAGAACAAACTAAGTCACGTTCTTTGAATTGGATAGCGATCTGTTGAGGAAATGAACAGTCATTAGATAAGTGCTAAAAATATACGAAAGACAAGATCTCAGTGAAGTTCCTATGGCTCGGAGACTTGGACCATGACAAAAACCATGCTGAAGAGCCTTGATGGCTGCGATACAAATCTTTTGAAAAGAGTCCAGAATCTTGATTGGCGCAACCACCCAACCCTTCAAGAGATATATCATGGACTTCCAAGAATTTCCTCTTTCTCAGGTCACTGTTTCCGTGCGAAAAACGAAATGGTGTCTGAGATCTTACTTTGGTGTCCTGCGGGCCCTAGGCGCTCGAGAAAGCGCACTTTTCTTGATATTTTGTAACGAGAAACAGGGCTAGAGATTGAGGAACTGGGCACTGCAATGACTGATCGAGAGCTGTGGAGGGAGGGTTATTGTTTGTTTCGAAGGATGATAATGAAGATGAAGTTACTTTGACCTTTCGTTTCTCCCTGTATTTTTTCAAACAAGTACTGCCTCTTAATAAGATCTAGGACTGTTGCTACACCCCTGTATCAGGCCAAGTGAAAGACTACCATTGCAAAAATTACCCGTGAAATATCCCCATGAGAAATAAAGTTATTCTCACTGGGAAAGACACTACAAATGTGAAAACCATTACATGGTTTTTGAACAGACGACACTAGAATCTTAAACAGGACATTTTCTTTTTGATCTTCCTTATTCTTTATCTACTGGCTAAACGATTCTTGTCAATCCCTGAAACAGGGGTGTATTTGTCTTAAAACAAAACAAATCATATTGTTACAAGACCCAATTCTAAGTCTCGGGATACTTAAAAAAGAAAGGGTTAAAACGGAACGACATAAACATTCACCGGAACGATCCAATTTTAAATTGAGGAGAGAGTTTAGGGGAAGATAAATCAATTTTTTGATTTGATGATAATTTTTCTACTATTTGAAAGGGATATCCTTTTACGAGGAGGGGAAATCGTAATGAGAAAGAAGGCGGGGAATGATAATATTATCTCTCCCAACTTTCCCTTTCTATTAAGAGTTTTGTACAATTATTTCTGTTTGATAAAATACACACACATAGAGGTTTAAAAACATCTAAGAACATAATGAAAAGACACAAAATTGTGAATAATATTCAAGATGACAGATCTCTTAAACCACCCATCTTCGGTACTTTCAATATTTTAAAAGACAACGCATTTCAGCACCGCTTAAAATAATAATCGAAATTCATTATGAATTATAAGAAGTTTGAATGTACTTGCGTCTATAACATTCTTAAAAAAGAGAGATGTAAAAAAGGTAAAATCGGGAAAGCATAACATATCTTATAAGCACTATAAAATTGACAAGTTTTCTACTTTATCAAAATTTACTATGATATGAAATTAAACTTACTTATCCTTTGTTTGAACTGTTTCAAATTTTGATAGAAATATCAGGTGGGGATAAAATGGATTTGTAAACAGTTCAATTAAAAAAGAAACTGTTGATTTTTCATTACATCGAGATTTTGGGGTCAAATTTCACATCCTAAATGCTTTCTGGAAAACCAATTGAGAATTCTTTAGATCTAGTTTTACTTAGAAAAATCAAATACTTGAAGTCAAATCGTTGGAACTCATCCAATATAGAGTTGCTGGGTAGCTATTACTTCTACCGATAATTGCTGATAGTATTGGAGTGCAAATAAAGCCCGAAAAAATTGCAAAGTAGGAAATGTAGGAGATCAAAAAGCACTATACCCCCGGTTTAATAAAAAGTTATTCGTAAAATCACAGAATCATGAGAAAAAAGCAGCCTCGAAACCTCTTATGAAGATGTTAGAAAAGTGCTTTACAATCAAAACGTTCTTTTCACTTCAAATAAATAAAGATATATGATTCCAATGAGGTGCCATTTTTATCAAAATTGAATTCTAATTGAATCGGCACTGATTTGTTAGTACAATGTTAAAAAGAAGACCTTCGAAATTCGTGACCAGAATGCGAGAACTGATCGCTTAAAACGGAATGAGAAAATCAATATTAGAACTCATATACTAAAAAAAAAGCATGATCGTTTTATAAGAAAGTTTCAAACTCTTAACTACGTAAGGTTTAAATGAAAGTAAACTGTCCAAAATAAACCATAAGCAAATGTTCTAATATTTATTCATGCGAGATTTCTGTTTCGAAATTCTATGAGAAAGTTCGCAAGACTTGATCGGGGCGCCGTTTTCACTTTTTAACGAGTTTTTGATGAGAAAAAGATATTCACTAGTATACTAAATGATCAAAGGAACAGCTTTCTCATAGATATGCAAAGTGCAGAACCCCGGTAATATCCTGTATTAATTCCCGGACAAAAAAATTACCGGTTTATAGTGATATGATGATAAAAAGAGTGACATGCTGTCATTTTGTGTTATTAAAGACAATCAGAAAAGAGGTCGCGATGCTTGAAAAATAAATAAAAGTTAGTTTTTATTGCGAAAAAGAATGAGTATAGAAACACAGTTAAGAACTGTGAGAGTTCATTCGCTTCGAAAGAACGTTTTTAAACGCAGCTTCACAACTGTAAGACTGTCTCTTGCACACAGAGAGCAAGACGAACTGTAAAAATACTTCACTCCCCACAATCTGCTGAAACCAGTGACGGTGCTCTTTTAAAACGTAGTTTTACAAGTCTAGTATACGCTGGAGGACTAATTCAGACAATGTAAAAGATATGCAAAAAATGACGGAAAGGACAAATTGTAGTTTATGCAATGTGATACTATCCCGTAACAATTATCGTATTATCGTATAACACCCATATTATTGTATTACACGGGAAATTAACGACTCCAGACTACAGTTTTACTTTCTGACACTTGGGATAAGACTTTCGGCAGAGACTTTATGTTACAGAGTAACACAGTAAGTTATACACGCAAGAGCGTGTCAACTAAGAAAAGATTTTAAGAAAAATCAACAAATCTAAAATAAGCTTCTAAGCTGTTTATCCAAAGACTCAATACAACCCGATTATAGCCTAGTTACTTATCTCTAAATATTTATCTAATGATTCCCTGTAAGTGAAAAATCGATTATATAAATAGCCTGGGAGATTAAATTTTAAATCCACTTCCGTATAAATGAAGGGTCCAGTCTAATCAAATAAAACGTTATCTATCCAGTTTTCAAAATTTTTGTTGTCATTAAGGCTTTACTGGATTGAAATTTTTGTTTGGATTAGGACTTCAGTGTTCGAAAAAAGAAACAGAACGGAATTATAATTTTCTCACATTCTAACATTTTTACATAGAAACACGGGATTTAATTAAGGGAAGATAGATTACAATAATAGCCCGCCCCCTTTTCGCTATAAAGACCCCTTTTCTTTGTGCGGAATGAATTATTAAAAACCTTTGGGATCTATTTATCAATTCGAACTGTAAAACTAAACTAACGAAACTCGACTGAAATCAGAAAAATCCGAAAACCAAAACGTTTCAATATGCAGACCTTAAATTTATGAAAAATAAAGCGCCGGCCGGTTAAACTTGAGACATAAGGGTGTAGCAATTAATTTAGCTCTAGTTCTCACTAGTTCCATAAAAATTATACACGAATATCTTGTAAATTGGTCCACTCAGAGAGAACTCGAGAACTAGGACGTGTATCTAAATAATCCCAACTGCCACACAACGTTGTTTAAACGTTAAATGGACGTTAGATAAACGTTGAAACAACGTTGTGTGCCAGCTGGGAAAATGACAAATATATTCTATCCATTTTGACGGATACCAGTGCGTAATTTGGAGATCACGAGGACAAATATATACAAACAGACATGAGAAAGAGAGACATGATAGAGAGATAAAAAGCAATCAAAAGTTAATACCTTTTCGGTTGCTGTTGCGGCTCTAGACACATCAACATTTTGAACCATGCGATTGGTGACTTCCACTTTCATATACTCATTATCAAGTAGTGTCCATGTCCCTTCAACGATACAAGTTTGTCGAACACCTAAGAATGTTTTTAAGTGCGGGTCTCCAAACATCCCGCAGTGTTTAAGTTTGCTTTGTGTAGTATTACGTTTTCGGTATCGGCAATTTTGACCGACGTTCACTCGTTCTGTATTTTCCGTTTCCCGCTTATTGAAAATACTGTCCAAGTCGCCAACTGTGATGTTGCGTTCGTCGCATTTGTGTTTTCGGTTCTGAATAAAAACACCCGTACGAAAGACAAGGTTGAAGAACATGCCACATTGGATACGCTCTTTCTTCAGGTTAGCCATGCACTCCATAACTTGCTTCACGCGAACACAAAACTTGTCTACATCTTTCTTCTCTTCAAATTCTTTATCCGACATGATATACATTTGTCTACAAATATTACACAGTTTGTTGTAGTCACGGCGCGACGTCTTTTTGACGGATTTTTCCGACTCTGTCGACTTCTCGTTAGCGTTTGACGTAGTTTCTTTTTCTTCAACTAGATTTGGTTTTTCGATGAGTGGTGGTCGCGGGCGACGCTGACTGTCAGCAGGCGGTTCTTTTTGGGCGTAACATAGCTCCAGGTTTATTATTGTAGCCATACAACATACAAATATAGCGTAGAATTTCATGATTACAGTTTTTCAACCAAAGACGAAAATTTATAGCATACCAACTTTCTCAAACCCAACCAAAAGAATTGTGAATATGACAAATCAAAACTTTTCGATTTTTTTCTTCTGCGTAAATGACTATTTCGGGCTGTGTTTGTAACCGATCCAAGAGTGCGTAACGAACGCAACTTTGACGTCTTTCAATTCCTTCAATAGTGTTCTTTCACGATTCAACAATTCAGTTTTCAAATTCTGTCAATGAAAAAAGGAAATCAATTAGTAATGGGGTAAAATGAATAACTTCAATTATACTGAATAGATGGAAAAATTAATCTTTCATTGGCATCCCATAACATATAACAGAGGGTGGTTTTGAGTCATGACTTTTTGGTTCTCTCTTTTTTTTTTAGTTCAAGGATATTGTATATTGAAAAATCATGCTGTGATATTAACCAGCGAAGCTGCACGAAATTTTCCACAATATTTTCATTTCGCAACATTGAGAAGAATCTCTCTTTCTCCTCTTGTAGATGAAACATTGTATAATAAAGTGAACTGTTTCTTTAGAATTCTTCCCTTCTCCCAAAGTTAAAGAGAAAAGAAGTACACCCCATAGGAGTCAATCATTTTTCATTTTTCGTGACTTTTTACACCATGCCGATATTAATTTCAAAGATGAGGAACCGACGATATATATTCAAAGTGGAAAAAAACCCTTAGGAAAACCTCCATCATAGTGTAAACCCAGTTTTGTGAAGACCACAAAATTCTTAAGCTCGGATGTTATAGTGTTATAGAAATGACTGTTATAATGTAACTTTAAGGAGAAAAACCGCAATGAAACTTATTAGAGGATATAAAAATAAACTGACTTGTCACTCAAGACTTTCTACCCATACAGAAACCACTTATCAGTTTATCGACACTACATCACCGCACTACAAACTCAAACAAGTGTTCTGTAAAATCCTTCCTCTGAATTATTTCCGCAAAAAAGAAAACTCGTTAATTTTGAAACCTGGACAGTGCTTCCATCACACGCCCAAAACATGATCTACCAGAAAATGAAAATCCAGTCAATCAGCAAACAGCGTAGGAAGTTCGCTGGAATGTTTAATAATTTTGCAAATTGAATTCTGTAACCAGATACAAAACTTGCTCAAATTTCTTTAAAAAGTACTATTAAAAAAACTTACATTAAAACATACATAGACAAGGTTTTAATCAAAAAATCTTTTTATGACCCTATATAAATCGTTTGAACAAATAAATACACAAATTATCGGATTTTGTGAAAACCGCAAAAACACGATATCCTCTTTCGTTGATTGTGATTGAGGCGCGTGAACTATTTCTCTCTCTTTAGCTCGCTTAACAATCCCATAAATCAATCCCAAGTTTGTTTTGTAGCTCAGACATGTTGTAAAAAAGCTTTATGAGAGCTTAGTATTAAACGGATACAGTCTTGATTATAACGTTCTAACATGATAAATCAGATCCGATAAAAAAGATAAAGTAAAGAAACAAGAATCGATTTTAAAGAGAAGCAAATACGATATGCAAATAAACTATCAATATCATCTTTGCTTTTTGTGATATATATTGATCAATTGATTGATTGATTATCATCGTTTGTTTGATAAGAAGCCGACTCGTGGTGAAGAGAAGTTACTTCGAACGAAAGATGGTTTTTTACGCTAAGATGATTAAGGAAAGGAAGCAAACGTGTTTAAGTGAAGAAATTTCCTGACGCTGATCCAACCATATTAGAAAAAAATAAGCCAGCTATTCTTACTGAAATTCCATAAAATAATCTCACACCACACCACTACACACACGCCAACACTCCAACTAATAAGAAACAACGTATAACAAAATTGAAAAATGGAATACAAAAAAAAAAAATTCATCAAGAGAAAACGTTCGTAAGACTGTTCACAGTACACAGCAGTACTCAGCAAGCAGCTTTTATTCTAACATACAAAGTTTTTTTTTGAGTTGTTCCAGTAGTGTGGAGTTATATTATTATCAAACGCGTTTTTTTTCTTGATGTTTTTTTCCCTCCTAAAGATTCGAGTATCAATAGCCCCCTGCCATGAACAACATCGAGCTTCTTTCTTAAAATGTCTTTTATAAGAACAGTTTCCCCGATTTTATTCTATCACTTTCTTTTCTCTACGTTTGAATGACGTATAGGTTAGATGTTCTAATGAAAAGACTTTTTATAAGAATAGCTTAACATCAGAGGAGAAAAGCTGAAAGATCCTCTAGATCGTTTCGTGCTTTTGACTGCAAGAACTGTAAACTAGATACTCCGACTTGAGAATAATACTACCTGAGTTGGGTTTGAGAATAATTTAAGAACAAGGCCACAAGAATAGAGATTCTTATTTTTCATAGATAACGTATCACCGATAACTAATCGATTTATAAAAAGAATGGGGGGAAGGCAAACGATTTGTTTTTCTCTAAGATAAATCGTTTCTAATGTTAGTAGTAAGAAAGATGAAATCCCAGGGTTTAAATAAAGCAATCTACAATGATCTGTTAAAGACATATATAACATACAGATTTAGATCAATTAGTGTTTGAAAGAGATTAAAAGTCTGTGATTTATGAGGGTTGCATTACTACTAACCATTGAGTTTTAAGCCCGAAGGGCTAGAGTAGAATCTCTAACCTTTCTCAGGGAAGAAAAAGTGAAGCCTTTAAAAATGCACCGTATTTTTGACGACAGATTGAATCTAGCAATTCCTTTGTTTACCATTGATATTTTTTCGAAATTTAATGGTAAATTTTAGTGTAAAACCGGCTCGCCGCTCAAGGCCGCGCAACTTTGGTAGGATTTGTTGGCTTCAAATCCTATAAGGAGATTCGATTCTAGCCCTTCGGGCTTTTACTTCATTACTACTAACCTACCAAAAGAATACTACTACAGAGTCGGGGAAAGTGTCTGCGTACTCAATACATTAGACTGTAGTGTATACACAAAGTCCTGAGCACTTCCTGGGATCCAGGTTTTGAGAATGGCGGTTATATGTAGACCAAGACCTCAAAAAAGCGACCTTATAGAGAGACTAAATTTTAGCCGGGCTAAAAAATATATTTATCTTTATATTATTTTATCTGATCTTTCAGCATGACAAAATGAAGAAATTTAACAATGAAAAACCCTGCTTTATTTTGCACCTAAAAAATGTTGACTGGGTCATCTTGGAAATCCGCATTAAATCTTTTGAATCTGTCTTTTGTAAGCACATTAAAATGGGAAAATAAACTGAAATAATTATGAATAAATCAATTATGAAATATCAATTGTACGACAATATTTATGATATCATATAACCTAAGAGCACAACCTAGGCTAAATAAAAAACCTTCGCTAAACTTAAAATAAAGTTCTGGTCTTGCGTTTTCTTAAATAAAAAAGCATGAAATACCTTCTGAAAATAATCTGTCTATTTTGATTTTTGAGCTATTTCTTATTTAAGCAAGGTATTATCGTTCTATTCAAATGACCAATGCATATGATATCGTCATGTGAACTACGTCAAATCAGTCCATGCGATGAACCAATAAAGTATAGCCGAAGTTTACAGTTCAATTTCCTATTAGGAGATCCTAGAAATCTAGAAATCATATTAGGATTTGAAATCACTTATTTCCTACATAAGTTGCCTAGCTCGCGTGGCTTTCATACAAACGCTCTGGATTGGAAGTATAACATATCGCCAGAATTTAAAAGATGTTTAACTCGAAATCATTAGAAATTTGAGCGCTAAATCTCACTTCAACACTACCAGCCAACAAGAAGAAGTAAAGGCCGGTCTCCACTTGCGCGCGCTTCGATCGCACTTTTTCGAGCAAAGCTTCCACGCTATTGGTCAAAAAGAAAAATGAAGCAACTCCATTGGCACAATCTGACGTAACGGTTGAAAAAAGTTGAAATGTGTTCAACTTTTTTTTTTGGAGCCCGCGCTATATTTTTATGACGTAATCTTTTTTCCAAGCAAAAAGGATTGAAGCTAAAAGGTGCAATCTCAGCGCGCGCAAGTGGATACCAACCAGCCTTAAGAGTAATATTACAGACTTTAAGAGACGTGAATTCTTTTCCATACGAAAACCGATGCGAAAGACTGAGCTTACCCAATGGGCACAAACGTCTTTTGGACGTCTAATGTACGTTTCTAGGACGTCCAAAGGTCTTAAAGGCGTCCATTGAATGTCCATAAGACGTTGCGTGCCCATAGGGTATCACTTGAGCGATCCCGGTCTTATTAATCTGTATCCAACATCTAGGCAAGAAAAAAGAAAGAAACAAAAGGCAAAAATGTTGAACAAAAACTTAAGATATCATTCAAGAAAATCCATTTTCAAACCATTTTTCTTCTTTTAGGAACTCACTTCCACAGCGCTGCGATATAACCAATGAAAGCAAACTCCTCTCTCCAACCTTTTACCGTGTAATACCTTAATGAGGTATAATTAAGAAGCTAATTAGAACAGTTGCAAATATAGTTGATTATTCTCATGGAAAATTGTCACACGCTAATTGGTTTAACCGTACATTAAAGACTTACAGATGGTTAACAAGACAATTTTGCGACTGTCGACTCATTTATAACCACTTATGTAGGTGGGCTAACGGTATGAGACATCTGCTACCAAAAAAAAGCCACCCGATGGAGAAATACACCACAAAGATTGGTTTAAGCATTACTTATTTGGGAAATAAAGGTATTCCTTCGTAGTTAATTTATTTTTCATACACCAGGCTCGACAAGCTAACTAGCTGTTGAACCTAATCGATACAACTGTTCATTATCTCATTAATCTCATGATGTTTGAGAAATTTCGCGAAATATACAAATTGAGAAATAAATGACGGGCATATTAACGAGACTTCATATGGTCACAAATTAATATCAATCATATGAATGCGTAATGATCAACTTTCTGTGAACACCAGACTCGTTACCAGGTCTCTAAATACTAAAAGTAATCTTCAATAAATTACACAACCCTTACTTTACCCATTGGAAATACTAATAACGAAAAGGAACCACTCCAGTCTCAATCTCAGACACTTAAGTTAATAATATTGAAGACGAACTATCAGTCGCAAGATTTTTATTGAAAATAGAGCAAAGAAATGGCTGACCCCGGTTTTTGCCAGTAGTGGCAAATTTTATGCAACTTTTGTCTAGTTTAAAGTTGCCACTACTGGCTAAAACCGGGGTATTTTCATAGAAAGCATTACGTCATGAGTATCATAAATTAAAGAAAATATTCCCTTGGCTGAGAATAATTTCAACCATTCGTCACGTCTCTTATTACCAAATGAGATTTCAATTTGGAGGGTTGGCAAATTTATGTAAGCAATTTAAAATAACTCACATCATATCCTGTAGCTTAGAAACTTGTTTGCTCTATTGACGAAAAACCTGATGCTTCTTTGTGAAGGTCTTTTTAAAAAATACGCTATAGGGACAAAAAAAATAAAAAAAAGTTTTGTCTTTTATAAGAATTTTTCTCTTACTTGAGAAGCTTCAAAACTTGGATAAAAATTTCGAAAGGGACCCGACCCATTTCGATCTTGGGATCCCCAGTGCGTAAACCCAATGCACTTAAAGCAAAATCTAATGTGTGCAGAGAATGTTGATATAAAAAATTTGTGTGAGCATTTCATTGATGAAATTCATCGGTACAGTCAATGCTCTCTAATTCGACACTCTACAATTCGATACGCTCCATTATTTGATAGTATTGAAAATCAGCAGCATCAAGGAAGAAACTCTCATCAACGACGCTATACTACTCCATACACTCCCTAATTCGATGAAAATCAAACCTCCCCCCTTGGAAATCGAGTTAGAGAGGGTCAACTGTGTTTGATAAATAACTGTTATTTTGTGTTAGACCTTATAAAGAATATCAAAATGATTTAAGTAAAGGATGGAATGAGTCTTACAAAATATTTGAGGTATTTCAAAACAAAAATGGCTTTATGATACCATATCTAAACTCTAATATAAGGAAATGATGTCACTCTTTTACAAATTTAATACCAAAAAAAATTCAACTGAAAACGGGAGAACAGAGATGGTTGAGATGTGAGACAGGAGAGGGAGAGTGATTCTTTCAATTGCATTCCTTATATGGATATAGGCACACTCCTTGAACGGAGAAAAAGGAGAAAGCTCGCAGCTAGAGAAGTGGGTAGGGTAAGGAACTTCTGTTATGCAAAATCTACCGATGGGTTAATATGAAAGTCTTTTTTTGATGTTTCGCACAAAACGGAAATACGTGGGAGGGGGTAAATAAAGGGCTTTGATGTAAAGAGAAAACAGGACACTGATTTTAAGAAGTTCGATATGTCATGAGGTATGTGAATCATTTCGTTGTTCCTTCAATTAAGGATATCATTTTAACATATCCTACAATTCAGCAAAAAGAAATAACAATTCCCCCCCTCCCGGGGAGCATAAGAAGTGCACGTCCTCTCTTTATCATGAAAAAATATCTTAAGACAAAATATTCGAAAAATATTCCTGTCTCGGAGCCCCGATGGAGCTTCTTCCTACAGTTGGGATGAAAATTTTATTGTTCTTTGATCAAAAATACAGTGAGATTTAAATTGGTAATAAAAACGAAGTCAATTTCCCAGTTGGGCTGAAAATGAGGGGTTTTTTTCTCATCGGGAACGAAATTTTGGCGAAATTTTCAAGTGGGGCGGGGGCGGGGGCTCCCACCGAATCTATGACACAGGGGTCTGTAATGGTACATCAAAGTCTCCATAACTCAAACAAGCTAAATATCAATCGCAAATTTGTCCGAGTTATAGAGTGTGGTTAAGGAGAGTTATTTAACACCGAACCAACCCGAAACCTTTTCCGAGTTTTAAGTTCCACAGGCACATGCCCGACAATCTTATTCAAAGTTAACTTTCTTGGAGAGTGAACAAAAATGAGATTTACTTTCTGACAATTCTTTCAAAATGAACACCTTTTCAAACATGAATAAAATACCTTTAAAACTTTACTTAAAAATCGCTCTCTCCAAAGCATATATACCATCACATTATACTGCAAACGTAGTTAAATAACGCGAAATCAAACGAGTGAGAATAGACAAACAAAATGCCTTCCAAAAAGCTATGTAAAGATGTCAATTGAAAAGTGCTTAGACCTCTAAGCCAGCTTAGAGAATACCAGAGAAGTATTCAGAGAATGACAAACCCCCTCTCTCTCTTTTAAGTTCCTTGTTATTGGTTGTTGCAGCTCGTGTGAACAAAATAGTTTGCCCATCTCTGACAGATACAATATTGGACAAGAGAATTTTTCATTTAAGATTTCCCGATCCCCTTGGATATTGTATATAGAAGAAATTTCCAAAATTTCGTCGCTCTCAACCTACTTTGACGCCTTGTAAGTAAGTATTTCCCAGCCCCCTAAACAACATGATGGGCCCCCAGCGGTTTGCGTGAACGCGTGAATGGGCTTTTTCACGTGAATGCGTGAATTGGAAAGCTTTACGTGAACAAAAATTGCACAAATTGCGAAAAAACATTGCGTGAATGCGTGAATTTGAGAAGATAATTTGTGTGATTGCGTAAATTGAAGGTCCTCAGGGGGGGGGGGCTCATGATGGGATACAATCTGTGAAGGATGATACTTTTGAAAGCCTGTTTTACTTTGTATGTTGTTTTTTGTTTATGAGATATTTAAGAAATATTCTTGATAAATTACCTCAGGATGTTGATTAAGGTCCTGACCCGACTCGGATTTGAAAAAGGACACATCAGGACTATTTACAGAAAAAAGCCAAAGTATTTTGACAAAGTCTGAGAAAATGTATTGCAATTAGAAAAGAATGACGAAAGAAAACAAATGAGGAGGAAAATAATATTTTGACATAAAATGGACCAAAAATTTTTCACACTAAATATATACTGGTGACCAAAAAACAATATTTAGGACCAAAATATTTTCACTATTATCAATAGGAAATGGTGGAACTGATTACGTTCCTATGGGGTTCCTGTTTCCAGTTGGAATTCTGATAATGTAAAGAAACAGACAGAAGAAAATAGAACCTCCTATTTCCGACATCCAAATAAATTTCATGACCTCAAACTTTTCATTTGACTATCCGACCAATTTTGAATGTGAAGAAAAGATTTTCCTAATGTTTTGCTCAAACTTTTCATTTGACTATCCGACCAATTTTGAATGCAAAGAAAACATTTTCATACTATTTTGTAAAACTTATGACGAGAAAAGCTAACTGTAGTATCAAATATTAAAGGGCGAAAATCTTTCGATATTCTTTTAAAAAGAGAGACGATACATAGTGTTCTTGAGGGTGGGGTAACCTGTTTTAATTTTCTTAAAGGGGTGTTTAGAAATTCAATGATTATATTAACCTCTAGTCATTCAAACTTATAAATGAAACTTGAAGATCTCTCATATAAAACTTACTGATCGTGTCTCTAAAACACAAAGATGGGGGGCGGGTAACTCTCGGACGGGAATTTGATACACGATACGCATCCCTTATATCAAAACATATGAAAGGGAATGCGCGCAGCCTAAGATCTCCAAACTAAATAGCGACTGGCGGATTTAATCAAATCTAAAAGAAATTTTTGGTTTTACCTACCTTATCCAAAATTAATAACAGACAAGTTACTTAGAAAAGAATCTCCGATTTTTCAAGAAACCTTTTTTGATAAGTTGATGTGATCTCAAATTTGATTGGATGAAATATTTCCGCGATGAATTGACAAAATTTGATTCTTTTTAAAATTTCAATAAAACATAAAAGCATATATTCAACAGTTTCCATAGTAACGAAGGTACCCTCCTTTGCAAGAAGTTTGACAAAATTTTAGGAAAAATCACGGACTGAATAAAGAGGCAAGCATTTTCATTTCAAACTTTTCAACAGCCCCCACCCCGAATGAGAACACCATCGAATTTTAACTTCAACAAATAAGCTTTTTATCAAGACATTTAGAGCGTTTTCGCCGGGAAAAATATTTTTTGCCCAATACTTAAGAGAGTTCAATTTCATTTTTTTTATCTTTAATTTTGTCCGTTTTCAAATCGATTCCCGGAAAGAGGTACTCAACTCCCGGGGGTACGAGGGTTGCAAGCTAACGGGGGGGGGGGGTGCCACCCGACTTTCGACCCTTGGACCCCTACCGGGACTAAAAAGGAAAAAAAAAACAAAGGAAAATTTTGTGAATTTTACAACCCTTATTGGGGAAATTTGACCAATTTTGACCAAATTTCGATCTTTCCAGGGATAAAAAGTTGAAATTTCCCTATTTCTCCGACCCTTAGTGAGACTGAAATTAGATTTTCTAATTTCTCCGACCCTTAGCGGGATTTTGGAAATCCAAAAACAGTACCCCCAGACTCAACTCTTGCAATAAGGTGCCTAATAAACGCCCCCTTTTATTTTTGGAAATATTTACAGCTGTCAAAAGAAGAGTCCCTTATTTTGCCCAAGTCTTAGTCTATAATTACTTCATTTTTTTAGTTATCTGGCACCTGAGAGTACCAAAGATTTATAAAGCCCGATTGGCTAGATGTCGTCCTATGGCTGAAAAGTGTGCCGAGGTTAGGCAGGAAATCCTAACCTATAGGTCACGTGACATTACAATAGAATTTCAGTAATTGACCAATAAGAGGCTTCGCGGTTTTTCGAAGACAAAAGCAGCAATATTTTTTGCGACGCTTCTTTTTTTGCTTGGGAGAGCTTAAAGCACGACATCCAGCCCTTTGGGCTTTACATAAATCTGTGAAGAGTACCCTTATTGTGAATATCTAAGAAACTTTTTCGTTACGTCGAACAAGAATCTAATATGCTTTTATATAATAAAAGTAAAAAAATTCAAAACAGTCAAAATTCTTACCCAAGGAGGTCTTTTTGACTTTCCTCTTTGACTTTTGTTCATCAAATGGCAACACGTGAAAGAAAAATTTTTGTTTACATGGCACAAAAATAGAACGTTCGAACGTTCACAAATAGAGCCATCTGATTGGCTGAACAGAAAAATGGAACATCCGTTTCTCTTTTGTTTTTAAATGGGCGTCTCAAACAAAAAGACTCTTCCTCACTGATGTTAATTCTTTCTGGCGCTTTGGCTAGTCACGTTATTGTCAATTTCCAAATATGGGAAAAAAAAGTCGACGTGACCTGGGACAAACACACAAAAAATAAGAGGCGTGGTCGAAAATTTGAAATCCATGTTGTCTACATATTTTGGCTAAGGTTGGTTTTACCAAAGTGTGTTAAGATAAATTTTTATTTTATGAAAAAATGTGCCATGATTTACAAAATATTCTCCCTAATAATTAGGCTGCACGCATCCCTTCTGATATGTTTTTTAAGGGGTGTATATATTGTGTATGATATATTCTCGTAGTTACAATCATTGGGTTTTTAAAGCTTTTTTAAAAATTGAAACAGGTTAACCCTAAATTGGGATAACTCTCGGACGGGAATTTCATACACGATGAGTATCCCCTATGTCAAAAAGCAGTCTACCTAATAATATGTATTGCGAAAATTCCGGAAGCTAATTACTGTAATTGCTCAACAATGCAGGAGGCCAAAAGAGATTCTCAGTGGCTTGATATTTTATTCCGCCGCTGCGAGTGAAAAAAAATCAGCGATATAGGAATATAAAATTGCACACTGCAGGCAAAAATATTTTAAATATTATATACAGCAACATAAGATTAAAGAATCTATTGAGAAATTTAAAACGATGTTTTTCTATACTGGCAAATAAAAAAACTGTGTGCAGTCTAGAAATCTTTAATTTACTATTATCGTCCAGAAACCTTGGACCTCATACCAAGTTTTACTCTAATCAAATAAATTAATTAAATCTGTTAATGATAAATAAACTTCCTATAGATTTCAATTAATGATGTCAAAACAAAACATCGGAAATGAACTACCTGTACTGACAAATCTACAGACATAAATAGACGATGGTATTATATTAAACTGAATCACATACAGGGTTTTATTCACAAGATTTCTATTTGAATTTTGACATTTCAAACTATACCAGGACTTAGTCATATCCCTTTTTTAGGGGTAAGAAGGTTTGACATGAGGGGTAAATCACTTAAAAAATACCGCTTGATGAAAAAATAATTCATTAATAAGTCTTTGGACTTATACTAATAAACTTTGGATCCTTACCGGGACTAAAAAAGGAGAAAACTAAGGAAAATTTTGGGAATTTTACGACCCATTGCGGGACAAATTTGACCAATCTTGACCAAATTTCGACCTTTCAGGGGGTAAAAAGTTGAAATTTTCCTATTTTTCCGACCCTTAGCAGGACTTTGGAAGTCCAAAAAAGGTACCCTTAAGGGCGGCACATACCGTACCCTCCATTTGCATAAGTACCCCCCCCCCCCGGGAGGTCAATTTCCTATTGCAGTTCCACCCAGCAATAAGATAAAGACAACGTTTAAAGTCGAATCTTCTACGTAGGATTTGAAGCCACTGAAATCGTACATAAGTTGTGCGACCCGCATGGTTTTTGTACAAACGCTGGATTGGATAAAGAACGAAAATTAGTTTCAATATGCCTCTGACAAAGTGCTTTTCGAAATAAGCTATTTTGTATATAAGTCAGGATTTCGACAGTCAAAATAAAAAAAGTGGCTAGAAGAGGTTAAAAGCCAGAATTTCGACACAAAAAAATGTATTTGCTAAAGTAATATCAAAACCAAGATGAATCATTTATCCAAAGCCAAGAGAACCATTTCTAAACCTTTCCTAACAATTTCTCACCCTCACTTGTCAAAGTTACCATAACAACATAAAATGGCGGAAACTGCGCTTTAAAAGACAAATTTCTTTTATAAACGGCTAGTTATCATTGGAATATTTTTTTTCTAGGGGAGATGAGAGATATTGATAAAAAAACAAAAAAGCAAAAGGGATATCGAATAAATTGATCATCAAAATATAGGAAACCCTCCCAAAGCATATAAAAAACGACGGAATAATGATAATAATGATGATAAAAGATTAATAAAATATCAATGAGAAACTCTTTTATTTTCTTTAAATAATGACAATTAGGTTTTAATCGAATTACATAAACAACAATAAAACGAGCCACCTACCGACAGTGCTGCTATGTTTTTAGATGATATTTTCTCCCCTCCCCTAAAAATTTCGCATGTAAAAAATCTATCATCATTTTTAAAATCTTAACTTGCTAAATATTGAACCCTGTTAGCACCTTGTATTATTAATAAAAGACAAAATCTCTCACTTCATGACAGGACAATGGCGCGGAAACATTTTTGATCACATTTACATACAACTGACGACTTTTATACCGATGGGGACACCGCCTTTCTCCAAAAATAAATAATAGAATATTTGACATAAGGGTGGTAGGCAGGTTCTTTGGCAAAATACATGACCTAAAATCAATGACATCAAATCAAAGCAAGAATCAATCTATTCATGATACACCCCCTTCTCACAGACCCACTCGTACCCATTCTCACCCAATCTGAGATTACATCTTAGACCTAACAGCTGACTGGTTGTGACGTATTGACTGTTTTATATAACCAATCAGCTGTTTGGGTCTGTGATGTAATGTCAGAAGACATTGGGTTGGGTATTTAATGCGAATTTCCAGCAAACAATCTACTACAAAGTTTAAAGGGCTTTTAACCCCCGGGGTGGGGGACAATGATCTTGACAGCCGACGGGGACGTGCCGCTGGAGTTTGAAAAGTGGACCCTGTCAGATATAAATTTTTGGTAAAATTGGGACCCTGTCAGTACGAAAATTTGAAAAAAATTCTGATTTCCACCCTGAAAGTTGTCCAAAATAACCAAAAGTAGACCCTGTCGAATACACATTTTGAAAATAATTTTTGGACCCTGTCAGAAATCTTCAGAGTCTAGAAAAGGGACCCTGGCCAGCGGCACGTCCCCGTACCCGATTTTGCCTAAGTGCCCCCCCCCCCCGGGTTTTGACCTCATTCAAGAAAAAAATTGGATTTTGAAAAGTAAAAGAATTCCTTGGTAAAGCCAACATCAACCAGGTCTACACAGCGGTTACTTTCTATATTAGCATGCATTAGAAAAAAATTCAACAGAAAGACGATGATTGTTTACCGGTAACTTTTAAAGATATAAGGTTCTTAAGTTATTAAAATTGGTTACAGAGATCAAAAAAAACTGCAATTTTGAAAATTAAAAAGCGATAATTTTATGGACCTACCTGGTTATGCATTTAACACATATATAATTGATATCTACGTGAGCGTGACCATTAAACAATCATTCAGAACACAAATAGTGACGATCTATTAAAATTCGCCGTTTGTTTCTTATAAAAGAAACGTTTAGAAACCAAAATTTCATGCTCTTGAAATATTCTTTCATATTCAAGACTTTGTGAGCAAAAAAAAAAAAAACATCTATCTCAAAAAAAAATCTTGAGCCGAAAATTTTTATTTTGTGAAAATCTGCTTGAGCCATCTTTTACCTACTTTCATTGCACATAATCTGAAAAAAAATGATCCAATATAGTTCACAGAGTTCAAAAATCCCTTTTTTAGCCGTTTTTTGGCTGAAATTTACCCAAAATTTTTTCAGTAAATCGAGCTCCGTCACATTCGAGGGTTTATAGGTATAAAGAATGAAAAAGCTAATCTCGAGAAAAGCTAATAACTAAGTAATTGGTAATTTGCTTATAAAGAAATTATCTAATTCGGCCCATTTTTCTATAGAAACACGTCTAGCAACCAAAATTTCATGTCTAAACACACATATTCTTCAAAAGTAAGCCTTCATGAGCAGCTAAACATCCATGTCGTCAAAAAATTGCTGGTAACTAACGCACGAACGCGCGCACAAACGAACATAGGTTAATTTATAGGATCTCCACCGGGGTAGCTCCAAAAATAGGGACACAAACACTAACTCGAGCCTGAAATTACCAAAAAAAAAAAGAAAAAGAATTACCGAGTGAAGTCAAACTAACTAAAACTAAACTCACCCAAACTTTGCGATTCATAGGTATCGTAATCTACTAAGACAAAAATGTCATAAGACATAATGATAAATAGACAATTCAACAGTCCAAATGGATCATGGTTAATCAGGACTGATTGCACCTCCATAACAAGGAGGCTTTTATTTGGCTAAACGCAAAAAACTTCAAAAATTTTCAAAACTTTGGACCAATAGTAAGTCATCATTAGCGCGCAGTGGTCCTGCTTACCCATTACGCTTTACGACTGTGAAATGCCCTATATAAAGCTTATTTAAAGAAACTTACCAGAAATGGCGAATTTGCTTTTGATATGACTAAGGGTGTGACAAACTTTGTGAAGGATATTTCATAGAGAGGAAATTCTAAAAAGAAGAAAACAAAATCAGGTAGACTCACTTAACGTCCTGACTTAGCTGGGCACAGAACGTCATGACAACGTTCATCTGACATCCCTAACGTTCATATAACGTTAAATGTACGTTATAACAACGTTGTGTGTCCCATAGTTCATGGTTATTCCATGTATTCTAACGAGTAACGTCATGACTCGGCTGGCACAGAACGTCATGATAAGGTTCATCTGACATCCCTAACGTTCATATAACGTAACTAATAGAAGGGATCCTAATCAGTACTTCGCCAACGATGTTTTATGTATTTTATGTCGACACTCTCTAATTTGATGTTCTACAATTCAATACACCCCCTCCTCATTCAATGAAAGTTCAATTCCCCTTGAATTTCGAATTAGAGAGCGTCAACTGTGTCTAATACGCAACCGAAAACGATGGTCCTCTCTTATAGAGGCTAAGGGAGACGAAGTGGCAAAAATTGAAATATAGTTTTAAAAGCTTGATTGTAAAGAGCCCCATAACCCGTTTCGCTTAGTTCATTGTGTATTAACTGAAACCCGGGTCAGACCATCCTAATCATAACCTAAAGTTTTGTCTTCCACCTATGTGGATCCTTCTGACATTTCTGGAGATGAAATTTTGATAAACTCAAAAAATTTGGAGAATTCAAATTTCGATCCTTTGCACTGGCGGATTTAAGGCAATAGAGCAAGTACGTCGGAAACATGCGAAGGATTGCAACGTTCGTTAAAAGACAACGAAAATACAATTACAAATATCTTCCTCTCATAAGTTGGACATGGTCTAAAACCGCCTATGCTTTGGATTTGCAGAATTATATACTTCCTATTTGAAAGTCTTTTTCGTTAGAGGAAAAATAGAATCCTATCCCTAGACTGGTACGCCAGTCAGGCTGGAACGGTATCACACGGGAAAAGAAAGCCTAGGAGTTAGGTAAGCGTAGTAAGGAAATATTGTTGGCGGAAGGGGCTGAAAGCCCATAAGTTAATCAGAACCCTCTCACCAACTTTTGCTCCTATACAGCTCTTATTTTTTAGAAAACGCCCGCCCCAATGTTCCCACCCTATGACATAATTAATTAACAAACTAGTTTGCTAGTCTAACCTATCCCTTACCGTATCTGACGAAATAAAATCTTTGATCTTCAGCCTTGCAATAAATCAGCTGATGTGAACCTCTTCATACCACAGAGTCAATCACCCAAATGAATACATTTGACATTTTGTCCAAAAGGAATATAAAATTTCTCCACCCGCCTGCTAAAAAAAATGAAATCAAAACAATAGAACAAAAAAAAATCAATATATTCAAACCATAAAGTCAAGAATATTGTATGGAGAGGGGTAGATAAAAAGACAGTGGGTAAGTCGCTTTTCTTAGCTATAAAGTATTCTGTTTCTATTATAAAGAATACTGAACTTGTAACTGTGAAATTATGATAAAGAAAATATATAATTCCTTATCGAGTATTCTGTTTTTAAAAACCCTTTCTAATCAAAAGAGGGGCTTTCTCGCCGCTTGCTTTCAACAGATATCTTATTTAAAACAATAGATGGAGCATCTTCGTACCTGTCTGAAGCAGAATAACGCGCCATCTTTATTAAGAAGACCACATTTCGGTGCCGGCAATTTGTACAATTAAGACCGTTATCTTGTCTCCTTGCTTCCTGCTATGATAGTTGTTTGTTTTGATTGACCAAATTGCCGGTATCGACCTGTGGTCTACTGTTTTGTGACAATGGCTTAAAAAACTTAGCTGCAGTTGCTTTGAAACAATAGAGAAGCTATTTCTAGTGTTTTATATAAGATATCTGTGTTGCTTATATGTACATTTTTCTTTACGCTCAGATTCTCGGCATGTGATTAAAAAGAATTTTGCAAAGAAAACAATTCGCAGCGGTATGGCGAGCAGGGAACCCGGTTTTTCTCTTCTTAACGTTTTCGTTTCAAACATCTCAGTGTATTTGAAATAAATAAATGACATTGAGAGAACTCTTATAATAACTGCATACGAAGCCGTTTTTTTGGTTCTTAAATCATTCAAATAACATCTTTTTCTGAACTAATGTAACCTTCTTCGATTGAAGACTAAAGTCGTACAAATAAATGTTCTATTGATCATCTACACGTCCATAATGAAAATGGCCAAAAAATTAAGAATAAGCTAAGAATATCACCATCATGGAATTTTGCTACTGAGGCTAAGAATACCATTTTATAAGCATTTTCAATTATAAATTGTCGATTATCCCCAAGTAAGGCTCACACATATCACTAAAGTGTCATGAATATTAAATCTAGTCTGAATTAGGATCCTAACCTAAGAATACTGTAAGAACATTTAAGGATTGGTTTTGATATTTTGGCCATTGAAGCCTTATGTTCTTAAATAGTTTGTTCTTATAAAAAACACGATTTCTTAGGAAAATGGACAAAAATGCTCTAAAATTGGTGAAAATAAGAACATGTTAAGAACATTTTTAGGCTTAAAACTCAAAAAAATCAAGAACATCAGCATGGTTCAAAAATTTTAAATATTCTTATAAAAAACGTGCAACAATTTTCTAAAAACTTAGGCAAAAATCTTAAGTTTAAACTCTGCGGAGGAGAAATAATTGTCATCGTGTCGTGACTTTATAAACACTCCATTGCAGTGATGAAAAAATATTTATCGTTTGTCGTGTGCCAGTACGTGGTGTTTTTGGTTAAAAGCAAACTCCACATGAATTGCATGTATCAAAATAGATGGTGAAGGAAAAAAATTATGGAAAAAGAAAACACAGTTTTTGAACCCGATAGGACTGGACAGATCAAAAGAAAAATAAAGAAATGAGTGATGTGAGAAAACACAACCCATACTCTGTCGCAATTGAAGACTCGCTTGTATTCTTTAGAAAAGACCTTACTAAAGGGGAGAAAAAGAATTTCACTTTTACACGCTTTTTTATAAAAACATACAAAATTTTTGAAGCCTTTGGATGTTCTTAACTTTTTGAGTTTTAAGTCTAAAAATATTCCGAAAATGTTTTTATTTTCACCAATTTGTGAGTAGTTTTCCTAAGAAAATAGATGTTTTAGGGTTCGCAAAGCTTAAAATATTCTTAACTTGTTCTAAACATTTTGGTCATCGAAAATTATATAAGAACATAGGGGTTCTTATATAATTTGTTCTTATAAAAAGAATTACGCATACAGAGACAAAAAGGTTTGAGACTACCTTTCTAAGCAGGTGAAAAATTATCTTTAATTTATTGTTATATGGGCAAACCTCTAGAAAAATATGGGTCCGTCGGGTTTAATAAAAATAAATTTTGTCAAATATGAAAATCAAAGTCTTTCCATCAAGATATAAACTTTTGAAACAGATCAGAGCTACCTCCCAATTTGCCAAATTCATTTTTGGAAAATCGGGCTCTATCAGATTTTAGAGAATACCATTTTACATCAGTATGCAAAGAATCAGAAAAAAACCAATTCAATCGAGATAAATGGTTATTTTCCATAAAAATGATAAAAGAGGATTTCCCCAAATAAAAAAAATCCAATTTTTACGGCCAAAAAAACTTTCTGAAAAAAAACAGCTTCAGCTTCAGCCACTTTTTAGAGAACCTCAGCCTTTTATCTTTATGCAAAAGAAATAGAAAAAACTAATGAGGCAATTTCACACAAAAGTCCAAAAAACCTCATTTTTAGGCAGTTTTTGGCCCAAATTTGCCCAAAATTTTTTTCCCTAAAATCGGGCGAACGAACGAACGAACGAACGAACGAACGAACGAACGAACGAACGAACGAACGAACGAACGAACGAACGAACGAACGAACGAACGAACGAACGAACGAACGAACGAACGAACGAACGAACGAACGAACGAACGAACGAACGAACGAACGAACGAACGAACGAACGAACGAACGAACGAACGAACGAACGAACGAACGAACGAAGGGGGCCCCAACAAAGGTTAAATTAAAGGACCTCCGAGGTAGGTCCAAAAATAGTAATATTGAATTTGCAAAGCTAGCAGATGGACTTTTTAAGTCTTCTTTACAGATATTTTTAACTGAGCAAGGTGAAAAAGTGTAAAATCATCCCAGAACTTAGATGAATTTAAAAATAACAATGAAAATGGCACGAAAATTGCTCATCGATAAAGAGGAAAAAAGTCACCGCTTCAAAACATTACAAACTTCTTTGGGTCTTGATCTTTCGCCCCTATGTCTATAATTTAGGAAATCTATTTTTGTTTGCACCGACCGACCCCATAGGCGTAGTGAGATACCCTGCAAAATTTATGGATGAGAGCGGTTTTTAGGACACTGTAATTATTGTCTTTGTTTTATCAAAAGATAATGCACTCCCTCATAAATTTTGCAGGGTATCTCGCTTCGCCTATGGACCCATATTTTTCTAAAGGTCATCCCATAGAACAATGAATCAAATTTGTTTCACCTAGTCATGTTTTTGATACGCATTCCTGAAAACCAAATAGAAGAGCTTGGTTAGACAGCATGTTCAAAATACAGGAGACCTGACATATAAACTGGGCCAGGACTAAAGAAAAATAATTATTATTTTGCAATTTGACCTGTATATAGTGGGACACTATTTTTATAGTGTTTACAAAGATAATATAATAATCTTTTACAGATTCCCAGGCCACCTAGCCTGGATATCCAGGCTGTAAACTTTTTCAAAGTCTAGTTTTTGATATTTTATGTTCTGGTTTACAGCCTGGTCTCCCTAGAGCGATTTGCATTCTCCAATCTACACGGCGTTGAGCAATTCTGAAGCAAAAATAGGATATGCCTCCACTTGCTAGTGAAGATAGAGCTTTCTGTTACATGAAAACATGAAAAAGAAGAAAACAGAGGCAAGTTCATTTTCTAAGAAAACATGGTTGGTCATGATAGTGCATGCAAACTTGTTTATGGACTCTGGTCTGATCTTTGGATGTTTTAAGTGGTTTTAGATCTTGTGTAAGGCTGCTTTTTATTAATTTCTATTTTGCTGCCCTGGGTTGGCGAGGAAAGTTTTGGAAACATGGGTTTGCACTTTCATTCTCTAGGGAGACCAAGCTCTATAATTTTAGAACTTTGTATGTTGAGGTAAATTTTGTCTCTATAAATCACTCTTACATTGGTTTGGTTGGTTTATTACAAAGATTAACTTCAAACAGATATGCAATAAATAATTCAAAATAATTCAAGAATGCAATAACAAGAGAGTGCAGACGAAGTGCAAATGCATGGAGTAAAATCAGCGCTGATATGCGGTATAACATGACATCATGAGAAAACTTAAGTAGCGACCTTAAGCATCTAAGGATGGCGACTTGAATGAGGACGTAAATTAAATCTTAAAATCAAATGGCAAATATTATCCGATTTTATCTAGATTTAATATCACATGGACAAATTTGAAATCCAGGAAAGTTTTTGTAAAAAATAAGTTCGATACAATTCTCGAGGGATTCATATCATTTAAAACTATTGTACTCTTTCTTTACCGTCTTCGTCCTGAGGACGACGTCAAAACAAAACTTTCAAGTTGTCTTCAGATTTGAAAACGTTCATTAATAACCTATTAAAATTAACTATTCTCATGAGAAAATTGATAATGAAAAGAATAGAATCAAGCTGCGATCCAGATATAAATCCCAAAGGGCTTTCTTTTTGTTAAATCCTGCCGTACTCTTCCAAAGTCACCGTCCTAAATGCTTAAGGTCGCTAGTTATGAGACAAACACTTCACTGAACAAATTCATTCGCTGAATAGACTATTCCTGAAGTAACTTTTACCCCGTGTTGAGAAGTTCAAATTTTCCGTCTAGGTAGAGAAACATCCGCTAAGAAACCTGGATAATTTAGATTTGTTTGCGAAATTTGGTGCGAAAATGAAACTCCACATTCACATCCAGGTTCTCTAAAAGTTAGGCAAGTATCAAAGACACTACCTCAAAATATTAGCCAAAGATCTAGAGAATCAGGAACATGGACACTCCAAAAATTCCAGGGGAGGTCAAATTTCAAAACATTAGCCCGACACTTTCTAGTCCGACAGCAAAAAAGTCCGACACTGTAATAGAGAGTTGTGGAAGTTTTCCTACACATAATTTGTCCAAAAAAGCATTGGTTAAAAAAAATTGTCGTTACTTATAATAAACCACCTAGCCTGGATATCCAGGCGTTAAACTATTTCAGAGTCTAGTTTTTTATATTTGATGTTTTTGTTTACCGCTTGGTCTTTCTAAAGCGATTTGCATTTTCAAATCAGAATACAGTCCGCTTGCTTGCGCTCACTTCGTTAAAGCCGTAGAGCCTGGTCTACATAACACGGAGAAATTCTGTAACAAAAATAGGTTAATTCCCCCTTGTTAATGTAAATATAGTTTCCTGTTACAAGAAAACATGAAAAGGAAGAAACAGAGGCGAACTCATTTTATAAGAAAACATGGTTGTTCATGGTGATAACCACTGACGTTTATATATCCCTGGACCTAGCTATATCCACCATCTTTGATCGAAGTTTTTTTGAAAGTCGGTACCCGCAAAGAAGCTATTGTAGTGTTTTAAACTTTGCCTAACGACAAACAACACTACATCATTTGTGTCCAAGCGAAACTAGATCTAGCGCTCTCTCCGTGGGTACCAATTTCAAAAAAAACTCCGATCATAATATTATGCTTGGCCGGCATCGAGTAACATGGTCCAGGGATATATAAAGGTCAGTGGGTGATACATGTAAACTTGTTTATGGACTTTGGTGTAATCTTTGGATGTTTAAATGGTTTTAGATCTTCAGACGATTTTCGGAAAAGATTAAGTAATGTTTGAAAAGCATTCAATCAGAGTACCAAATCTCGTTATTTTGAGTTTTTTTAGAGAAACAGAGAAAAGTCTTATAAAATAAAGTGTCAAACATCGATGAAGTTCGCCCTGGGATTCTCGGTTCGAATCGCCGTTTTTTCCCAGCTGGCACACAACGTTGTTTCAACGTTCATCTAACGTTACATGAACGTTGTGAACGTTAGATAAACGTCGAAAAAACATTGTGTGCCAGCTGGGTTGAAAGAGTATTCTGTTCGTACAAGGATAAAAAACATTCCTTCAGCAATCAAGTAACTCAATCCATCCAATAATTTTGATATCGTTTTGATCTTTAAATAAATTGTCGATTATTTTTTAATGTAAATTTTTTTTAGTATTTTATCTAAATGAGACATGGAAATTAATGAAACAGTCTATCATATTTTCAATATTTTCATGCTAAAAATTGACGACGAATACACTACAATGCCCTCGAAAGTGAGTTTTAACGACTCACCCGTAGAAAAGACAAACTCTATCGATATCGATTTTAATTCGATTTGATGAGAGGTTGCGAGACATATATCAACATTCCAGATAAACAGGTTTGTGTCCGGGGGGGGGGGTCACTCGATTTCTAAACGAAGACATGTGATTCTTAAAAAATGGCTTTCAAAATCGGACCCTTAGCTCTAGTTTAGACGCCCGACTTTCTGCCATGCCTATTCTAATTGTTAGAGTAAGCAGAAAATGGGCACAAATTTGGCAGTTAAAATCTTTGCTTGAAAAAGATTAAAAGAAGACATTGCATTGACGTCATAAGAGGGCAATCAATGCATTGACTTTAGACAGCCCACTTTATGCCCACTTTAATTCACAATTAGAATAAGTAGGGCGAAAAGGAGAATAAGCACCTTGAAACAAATTGAAGGGGGCCGTCTTCTAAACTAGAGCTTACAGCCCTTGAGAAGTGAAAAGGAACCATTACAAGACACTTTTCTTAATTACTAGTACTAGAATTGTACTTGATTGCAAAGAATAAGCACCTTGAAACAAATTGAAATCTTTATCAAGGTGTCATATACATTGGATTTAATTAGTATTAAATATAAAATTACTTTCAATTATTATATTTACACACATACAGAAGATTCTAGGACAATTGCTCCCAGACAACTGCCTCCGAGACAACTGCCCCCAGATAATTACCCCCAGGACAATTACCCCCAGGACAATTTCCCCCAGGACAATTACCCCCAGACAATCCCAACCCCCAGACGATGGCCTTCCTGAACAATTACCAAAACTCTCTTTAATAATGTTCTCCTAAATTCATCGCCTATTTTTTTAGCTAGCTTTTTCTGTACGAAAATTTATTTTTGGTTACACATGTTGAAGGAGATCCTTAAGGAAAGTCTTCTTAAGGACTTGAGAGAGGTAACATGGTGGGATAATGAGATCAGAAGAAATCAACTTTACATTGATCATCACAATGTTTGTTTTAAGGTGGGTTAAAATCTCTCTTGGATAAAATTTCATACAATCGTATAGGATTCTTTCATATTCATAAACTTTCGAACAGCATTCTTGAAGACAGTTTTCAGCAACACTAACAAGAAAATCAAAAAGAAATTCAAAAAGACTCTAACGATCAAGAATTGTCTCGAAGGTGATGGTCTCGGATTTGTTTTTCGATTGGAAGGGGGGGTGGTAATTGTCTGGGGGTAATTGTCCCAGGGGCAATTGTCCTGTCACCTACATAAAGATAAGAGTTGTTCCTTATTCACAAAAATAAAATAATTTTTCAAACAATATTTTCTTCATTGTGGAAGCGATTTGCAAGCAACGAATCACCTCTAGTCTACAAATGCGAACATTCGCTTCCATAATGGTGGATTATGTAACAATGTTACTGTAAGTTATTTAAGTTTTCTTAAACCTGAAAAATCTCTAAAATTTTAAAATGTACAAATTCTAGAGTTGATGAAATCATTTTTGGTGAAAGTTTACAATGCGAAGGCATGTTTAAAAAATCTCATTCCTTGTTGCGGAAGAAACAATGAAAATAACAAACAAAAATATTAGTTCTATTTATACTGAGACGATTAATTTGTCTGAGACGAGCAATTTAACAATTATGGAGAAGTGTACTTTCCATATATGTTTCAATAAATAGGATCTCCTCCACAGGTCACATTTACAAACTACTCGTATCAGACGATTTTTCCGTCTCAGTATAAATGGAACTATTAGAAATTCCACTCATCTCCAGGTTTTTGAGCGTCGAGGGATTCGGAGATTGGCGTTGAAAAAGCAGCATTTTTCTTGAACGGGGATTTTCCTTGTTTGGTTTGAGTCACACCCTGTTAATGAGACGAGAACATCATAGATAAATGGATCCGTTTTATTTACACACACCCTCAGACAAAGAGACAGACAGATAGACAGACAGACAGACTTTTTGAGGACCGATTAAAAGAATTTGTTTTGGCGTAATTGTTGTTTTTTTTTCTGGCACTTGACTATTAAACTATTTTTGTTCTTTTTTGTAGGGCAAAATTTAAGCCATTTCAGACTTTCCAACTTATTTCCTGGCTTAGTTTTACTCTTAAAATTTTCGTTTATATCCTTTCTTATGATACTACATCCTATCTCACAGACCCGATGGGGACACTTTCCACTGGAGAAATTCGCCAAAATATCGTCCTCACTGGATAGTTATATTCCAATTTTCGTCGTCATCGCCGAAAATAATCAAATAAACAAATCCTCACTGCAAAATATTGTGCTATTTTTTTCCATCCCCACTGAATTTTCTGACTTAGAAACAATGGAATTCAAATGCTAACCTATAAAAAAACTGGGGATTATTAATCCCCTATCGAGTTTGTCGTTGGCGTAAAAAAGCCCACCCGGTCTGTGAGAAGTTGGTGCCTTGAGAAAGAAACTCATTCAGGCTCGGCGGAACAACCGTTAGAATGAGATAAAATTTGCTAATGATTTGAAGAAAAAAATTTCATTTGCTCAAAAGTGGGGAGACTGAAGTCTCCTCAGTCTCCCCGCTTCCGCCGCGCCTGTCATTAACAACTCGTTAGTAACATACATGAACTGTATTCAAATTTTGATGCCAGAACGTCAACGGCATTTCTGCATTTACGTCATGCCCCTAAAAAAGCAAACAAAACAAAATGATAAGTTTCCCTCAAACCATAGTTTTTCCTTCGACCGTAGCATGAAGGTAGAGTATCCAGCTACGGTGCACAAGGTTGTGGGTTCGATCCCCAGCCGGGACATACCAAAGATTCCCAAAATGGTACTTGATGCCTCTCTGCTTGATGCTCAGCAACTAAAGAGACGGATCAAGGGTAAGTGGAGAAATCCAGGGAAAGGATTGACGCTCTCCCCTACCTTTGAGTAGACAGCTATACGAAAAGGTAGCCTTGGGGTCGCCCTCGACTGCGGTCGCAAACTTACTTTACTTCCCTCAAAATTATATAGACACTCAATTTTTTTAACGATTTCTCAGCATGTATCAATGTTGGAACAGAGGAATGTAAAGAGATGGAAAAACAGCTTCTTGAAAACAATGGAAAAACGGCTCGTCATATACCAGGTCTCTTGCCCTTAAGGGAGTTTATGTCGAGTAAATAGGTTTCTTTTGTTGTCGCTATAAAAAATCTGCATAATTAGCGTGTTGTGACAAAATTCTTTTGTTTCAAGCCTGATTATGCGCAAACCTTTAGGGCTTATATTTTGGGTACACCTCTCCTATACGAAAAGGAACCTATATCTTCTTGCTCAGAATTTCCTAGCGATTCTATTGATATAACCGCATTATGCCCGCATCATTATATGGAAAGCTAGAGCGCGAGAAAATTATAACTTCATCTTGACTTTACTCGACTTCTGACAGTTTTGCAAGAACCAATTTAATATCATTGCGTTAAGAATTTCTTTTGCTATACATTAGTAAAAATAGTGCTCCTTATTCTTAAAAATTGAACTAGTAATCGGCAAAAAAGGAAAAACAAATTTTCATTTTTATCGTCAAATCATGTAGAAACCGTCCGATTTGTATGACGAGCCGTCTTTTCTGGACTTTCATTTAATGACCTAATCAACGTTTTTACAATAGAATTTTCAATAGAAGTGATCGTTGAACTTTGAGTAATCAGAAAAGCTGTTTTTCCATCTCTTTACATTCCTCTGGTTGGAATAAAATTTTTTAACGTCATTGGAAAGATATTTTCAAGGATAATAATATAAAAGATGATAATTTTGAAAAGTTGAAGAATTTTTTCTACTAGCTCAAAGATCATTGCGTCAGACTTTATACAATATTTAGATCATGTTCAGAAGTTACAGTTCCATTCCGTTCCGAAACAAGTGTGAACAAAATTCGAAACGTCAAAAAAAGAAGACGTTACAAAGCAAAACAGATCGAAACGGTTTCGCTCTACTTTTTTCATCGGAACGGAACTGCTCCGTTTTCTTGCTCCGAAACGTTCCGAAACCAATATGAACACACTTGATCCGTAACGAAAATCATACCGGAGCGAAACGGAACAGTAACGTGTGAACATGGTCTTAAGCTTTGCTCATTTTAAATCTGTCGTACGTATCATTGCTACCTGCTTAACAATACTGTAATTTATTAACACCCATAAATCGCCCAAAGTTCGAGTTTATTTTTGTGACTTTCTGTCTAACAATTTGTCGAACAATAAAATTTGGAAAATGTCTGATTTTCAGGGGTGACTGTTGTCTGTACATTAACTCATCACTCCCGATGCGTTTTTTAAAAAGCCATAAACGGCTTCAAATTCCGTACCATAATTTTTTGGTGTGACATTAAAAAGATTTACGGACGATAGCATCGAAACTATCTTTATCTTGAGAAAACACGTATCACTCCATCTAGCGATGGGGGTAAATTAATTAGCGGAGGGGGACGGCTATTAGGTACCCGAGAGTAATTAATCTTCTAATCTGTTTTCATTTCGGATTTCGGATTTCGGGCGACATTTCAGCGCAGCTGGTTTATTTGGACATTGTTTGCTGATCTTATTGAATTATGTGTAGAGAATGAGTGTTGCGAGGCTGTTCAATTATTTGATATAAGTTTCTTCTGTTAAAAAACCATTTCAAAATGTGGCGTGAGATACCCTCACAACCTTCTCTGATCAAATGAAAATTTCCATAGTTTTTATAGCTTACAAACATGTCAAAATATCCAACAATGTCATTAGGGAAGCGTATTTTCGCGCAGTCGAAGATAGAGCGAAAATTAGTTTCTCCGCGATCTCGTACTCAAATAGTAGGGCGCCGGGGCATGATAAAGAACGGGTGGTTGGGCGTCTGAGAGATCTGGGTCCGAGTACGCATGCTCAGAAGAGACATGCGAGGGTTTTAAAAATGGTAGATTTTTTCCAAAACAACATCTCGGGTCGAGGACTCTGGACATTAACCTTACTTACATATACTTTAAAATTTCTTTCATGTGATGTGACGACGATAAACGGAGACAACAAGACACGAAGCCCGTAGCCGATCCAGCAAACGACTAACGATCAATTGGGCGAACTGGATATGCGAGACCAAACGATACGCGAGTCATCACCGGAACTTATACTCCAGGAAAGAACCAGAACTTACCAAACGATACGATAATATACCGGAATGTGGACAATTGATGTTCAATATTACCACTAAACAAACTATTGAGATATTGGTAATTACAGGAGACTTAAGAATAGTGCCTGAACCCTCGAGGACGCGACTGTGCATTGGGATGAGGAATATGTATTTCCTATCATGAAGGGGTTTGTGGCGCATCCGGCCGGTTCGCAATCACTATTCATTTTGATGAAACAACAATGACATTCAAGCTAGAAAATTTTTATACTGTACTCAACGAGCAAACGGCTTGTATTTTATTCGCTGGCCAGAGTATCCTCAGTGCTGACAAAAGAACCCGAACACCAACATTTAAAGAAAACAACTGTGTCTTTTCTTTTTGTGGGTAAGGGAGTTTAAGGGTACTGTTGGGAGTTACTATGGTTCAGAGTTAGAGGAGAATATAATTATATCAGAAGTGAAATATCAACGATGTAGCTAGTCTAGCAAGCTAGACGACTAATTCATACATAGTAGAAATAAAGCAAAAGTAATAAAGGGAACAATTTTAGTCGTCTAGAAACCTTTGTGCACTAACTCCAAACAAAAGAAAAGTGTCAATATTTGCAATTATAATCTTTTTCCCGCTCAAAATAATTCTTGAGAAAAACATGTATGTGGATTTGTGTATTGAAAGTTTTTCATTTGAGTTGATTTTGTTTTGAGAGTTTGTTATTGCTTGATAAATTATTTTCTCGCTACGCAAGTTTCTGCGTAGCTAGCCCCTGTATCTATAAGGCTGGAACACCGGATTCTTCCAGTCGTTTATACAAACTAAATGCCGTATTATTATTATTATTATTAGTATTGGTATTATTAGTATTGCACGCATTATAAACGACTCCAGTCTACGATGTAGCTTCATTTTATTTTTATTTTACTTGACAATATATTTCGATACATTTGTATCATCATCAGGTCTAAAAAATAATAAAGATAAAAGTTAAAAACAGTAAAACTGCTTGCTAAAAAAAAAACTTGATGATCCCTGATGACTAGATTTTAAATTATAAACAAATTCTTATAAGTCATTTGGGAATTAATGCGTATATCAAATAATCTATTTATTATAAACATAAATAAAATTCCTCATGTCATTTGGGAATATGACGTCAGTTCAGCATCAATTAAACACAAAGAAAAGCTCCTTTGGTTGAGCGTGCGTCAAAGTCAGTTATAACACAACATGTTTTACAATACTAGAGAAGAGAGAAATTTTCTTTTCTTTTATAATAATAAACTTTATAAGAATATTCATGATGAAATTGGCCAAAAAATTAAGAATATGCTTAGAATATCATCATCGTGAAGTTTGGCAGCAGAGCCTAAGATTGCTAATTAAGGTTCGAAGTTTTCGCAAAAATGCTATTTTATGATTTAGCTATGTACTACAGAAATTATGATCCTAGCCTAAAGAATACCGTAAGAATAGTTTAGGATGCCTTTTCCCAAAAAGTTAAAAATATCCATGATGAAATGGGAAAACATCATTCTTATAAAAAAAAGCGTGAATTGGAAATGAAGTGTTTTGATTAATGAGAGCATCAGATTTATTATCACTTGAGCGAAGTTATCAATGGAGAAAAGAAAGTACTTGATTGACAAAAAAATGGCGATCAAAAATTTGGTCATCCTGATTTTACTTTTTTCAGTGGTAGAGTTTTGTATTTGCAGTAATGATATTACCATGCCTCACGGGCGGACTGATTTTTCAATGCTCAGCTGCACGGAGATAAGAAATATCACACTCGTGCTGGATCGGGACTCGGATTATAAGTTTTACCGATATTTTAACGATTTCATAACGAACGAGTATTGTTTTTACGTTAACATGTACCTCAACAGTGAGGATCGCGTGGTTCGCGTACGGAATATAGTAACGATTTCTCGTACATTATTGAAAGAAATAGGGATTTTTTCTTTAATGGTAGGCTGTTGAAACTGGTAGACCGTTTATACGAAGAGAAAATATTTGGTGATGCTGCAATGGTATAAAACAATCATTTATCATTATAAAATATTATTCCGCATTAAAATCAGTTTCTTCAAGTCTAAAAAAAATGCAGAATGACAGGAAATGGGATATTATCATTGTGTCACGGCCTGACATATATAATTCATTGCTAAACTGGCTTCCACTTCATCGATCTATTCAGATTCGATTCACGCTTGATGATATTAATCTCATTAATTTAATTGACGTCATTAAAAACCCTGATTATGACAGGTATGAAGCAGCATATCGGTGGATTTCGTCCAGAAACGACTTGTTTAATTCTTCGTGTTTCGGTAAGATCGACAAAATACACTTTTTGGTATTTGATTATTGGGATTATTATTATCCCATGGCATTGGCAGTGTTAAGAAAAGAAAATGATCGTCGAGAGCAGGAAAAACTGAAACCTTTGAAGATAATTTTCTATAGTTATTTATTTCATTCATCATTAATTGACTTGAAACGCACCGCAGGTGGTGAATATGTGGAGTTTGTTCACACATGGGAAAACCATCCTCTATACAATAATTATAACTACACAAAAAACGAAAAGGAGATTTTTATTAATGTGATAGATTGGATGCTTGGGTTGGTTTGTGTGGACTACGAAACACTTTTACGAAACCAAGATTATCATTACCGAGAGTACAGAACACGATATGGAAATAACTGCTACACGAGAGGAAAAAGCATCAAAACGTTTGGAACTATGGAGGAGCTCTGGGAGCACACCAATCATGACATGTGCAGCTCAACAACATGAAAGTTTGTCGCAAGAAGAAAAAAATGTGCAGCCCGTACAAGAGAACCCCCAAGCGGTTTGCGTGATGACGTGATAGGGACTTTGTTGCAGCCTGATTACGTGATTTGAAATTTTTGTCTTCGTGATTGCGTGATGAGAGGTTAAAACGTGATCGTGGTTTGAAAGATTTTTGAGTCGTGATACGTGATTTGGACTTTTTTTAAAGGGATGCGTGATCTTCCATTTTCTTTTTTGTTGATTTGCGTGATCGTGATTGTAGACAAAAAGTGCGTGTGATATCGTGATCAGAGTTACCGCTGGGGGGGGGGGGGTAAACTAATTGAAATATGTCAGCTTGTACATTAAAGATATCATCAAAAGTAAAGCCCTTTGTTGGGGAGAGTAATTCTAAATGGATTGATGCGTAAGCCATAAAGAATTTTCTAGAAATTTTTTTTACTTTACATAAAATGTTTTGTTCAGTGTTTTTTGCCTCGAAATAATAATTTGTACTTTTACGGTGTGACGGGATTGGGTCTACAAGATTTGACGAAAAAACAGACGATAAAACGGTATTTTAAAATCAGACGGTGGTCGGGTGAGTTAGGGCGTGTCTAGATTTTTAAAAATCACAAATCCCGAATCCGCGACCAATAGCACCCATTCTCAGGGATTCACTTATGGATTTTTACATGACCTATACCTGAAGGTTTCAGGACCCGGTTGTTACGTAATTAAATATTAACCTAAAAATTAATTATTAAAGAAAGTGTGAATTATGACGTCATCAAATTATGACGTCATAAATCGTAAATTAGCTCTAACTCTAAAAGTACATGTCGAATCTTTCTCAAATTTGGACCAAAGATGTATGTTAATGGTGTCAAACTTTTCAATAAAAATATTTTGAAAATTTTGATGACGTCAGCAAAAAATACAAAAAATCGAAAAATGCAATTTTTTGCTGACGTCATCAAATTTTTCCAAATTTTTTTTTTCAAAAAGTTACATTTCAGTTAGATGCATCTTTGGTTCAAATTTGGGAAAGATTGGACATGTACTTTTAATATTATGGCGATTATACGATTCATGACGTCACCAAATTCGATCAAATTATGACGTCATGATTACAATTTCTTTAATAATTAATTTTTAGGTTAATATTTAATTACGTAACAACCGGGTCCTGAAACCTTAATGGTAATTTAGAGCCCTAAGTGGATCTCTGAATCTGGCTTATATTGGTAGCGAAAACTTAGGGTAAACTGTTAGGTTTCTGAGACTTGCCCTAAGTCACTCGAGGTACAGTATTTAGCCTTATTTTCTGTCATTGTGCCAGTATAACCTCTACAAACCGGTGTGACGGTGTTATCATTTTTATTTAATTTTCGGTATTCTGGGATTCAGCAAAAATATTGACGGGAAAATGTCTCTACAATCCCCCCCCCAAATTGTATTTGAAGCAAACTTTAATGTATCTTCTTCAAAAGAGCAGACGTCTAACAATATCGTAAAAGTAATGTAATGCAGTAGACTTAATTTTTCAATAATATTTTGTATAATGATTACGAATTATGGAGTAAAATTTGTTTTTGTTATCAATTTTTGCACTTCTAATATTACTAACCTGAGATCAGATTGTGATTGTTTTCTGTCGAGAATGCTGAAGCTCTAAAGGGATGGGTGTAAACATAACAATCTGAAGAATATGCTATTCAAAAATTGTAAGGACTGCACTCATCTAAAAGGACTGTGGTTAACAACAAAGTTGCGTGATTGTGCTTATGAATAGGGCGCCGTATCAGGAAAATTTAGTTTTTGACTTTCCGACACACTTAACATAATTTTTGTTGTAGAATTTTGCGCGGAAGGACTATTTTCCTCAGATGGTTAATTTTCAAGGGCCTTTAGAGGTTAACCGTGCCCGAGAGATATCAGGTTAGATATTACCAAGCCAAACTATAGACAATATATATCTAGTTTATATCAGGATAGCTCGACTTTCTTTTTTTGCATAGACTTATTTTTTGTAAAAACTACTTCAAGTGACGAAGATTTCTTAATATTCGGCAATTTTAGACAAAGTTTATTCTTGCAAAAACAAAATTTATCTTTGAAATCTAACAGTAGGAAATTTACCACCCGGACATTGTAACTTTTGACCCCCCTCCACCAGACAGCATTAGTTGACCCCATGGACAATCAAAATTACCCCCAAACAAAGCAAGTTTACCCCTCGGATAAGGCAAATTTTGTAGATTTTTTACTACACCCGGACACTTCTATCCTCCACCCTCCACCCTCCCCCCATGGAAGGACATTTTCTGAAAGAGCCCAAAGCTTGACTTCAGTTACAGTAAAATTTTCAAGTACTTATCACGTATAGGATGTAAGATGTATTTTTTTATTTTTGTGTGTCATCAGGAGCTGGTTATGTGAAAATATATATCTTTATAAGGGAACAATCTCTGTATTGGAATTAAGTCTGAACTTGTCCTCTTTTTTCAAACAAATGAACAACACCAAAATTTGGATTTTATTAAACAGTCCTCTTTTTGTTATTTCATACTCTATCTGATCATGTCATGTGAGTAAGTTCAGATCATAGAGGTATAAAGAAAGACAGGAGATGAATTTGTCGGTAATTGGTCGTTAAAGTCTTTTGATTTCTTTTATGTAATAAATCAAAAGAAATTCTAGGCTCGCCCGATGAAATACGACTTTTTAGTAGAACTCAAGTTTGCTCTGAATATTCTTACTATCAGCATCGAGGATTTCTAGCCTTCTGATATACGAGAATAAAATAAAATTTAGCTCCACGAAATGATTTTGCGTTCAATTTTGTCATCCATTAAATTTTTTTTTGAAAAGATATTTTCTCCAGCCAGAAAATAAAAAGTTCTTTATAAGCACACACAATTCCAGACCCAATTTGTACAGGGGGGGGGTCAACATTTATAATACCAACCCATAGCCCAAAAACCTGACTTTTGACCTTTTGAGCTAAGTTAACACCACCACCCCAAAATTGGTATCGATACCAACTTGAAAATCATAATTTTCAGAAAAAGGGGGGACCCACCCCCTTATTTTGGTATCGATACCAGCTTGAAAATCATAATTTTCAGCAAAAGGGGGGACCCACCCCATTAATTTGGTATCGATACCAACATGACTTTTTGAATTTGACAAAATATCATGGGACCCACCCCCTAATTTAGTACCAATACCAATCTGACAAATTTGAGCTTAAAGCTGTTTAAAGGGGACCCACCCCCTCCCACACAAACAGGGTACTAAGAGAAACTTAAAAAAAACTCATTTTTGAAATACTCTTTCTTCAACACAACACAAAAAATATCATATGCTAAAATAGAAAATGACTGAAAACTGACAATACAATAAAAAACAAACCGAATGAAGCTAGCAAAATCAATCTGAATCAATATTATCTGAATATAATAATTGATGTGCAAAAACTAGGAGAAGCTATTATTAGTACATAATTTTAGAACAGAATAGATTCACTCATTCATTACCAAATGCTATCACAGAAAAAATGTTTTTTCTTCAGGCTTGATCAAAAAGAAAACTTGAAAATATCGAAAAAGTCCAAAATAAACAAACTTCAAAGTCATTTATACTTATTACTCATTTACAGTCATTATACTCATAAGCTAAAACAAATCCAATTGAAACCTGTTTAGACTGATATGTACCCCGGGGTATTTTTAGCTATAAGGGCAGAATTTAGGAAAGTTTTGCTGTCATTTTGATATGGATACCAACTTTCTGAATCATATTATTTAAAAAAAGGGGTACCCACCCCCTATTTTGGTATCAATACCAACTGAGGATAACTCTTTTTTTCTAAAAAAAGGGGGACCCACCCCCATCAATACCAACTTGACTTTTCAAACTTTTAAAGGAAAAAAAGACACCACCATCCGGCTATGGGTCTGGTATCTGGATGTTGACCCCCCCCTGATTTGTAGACAAAAAGTCGCTGGAGAATTTTGGAGGAAAGTATCAAGCAATAGAGTTCACCTTAAAGAAAACATTGATCGAAAAATCTTGTCATTTGATGAAGGATTGCAAAGTTTACAGGCCTTTTTTTAATCCAAATATTTTCTTACACCAATGTCAGAAACAATGAATCTCGTCTCATCTTATTTCCAACACTTAAGTTAGCCAATAAGATTTCACCTATCAACAAAAGAGCTCATTAAAAATGCACGATATATGAGATTATGAGCATGCATACCTCGTAATTTTTTTAATCGTAGGGCGAGCATGGTTACAATAGCATACTTCTCCTGTTTCTTTATACCTCCATGTTCAGATCTAGTTTTCAGTTATTCTGAGCCTCGTGTTTCTTACGAAATGTGTTTCTTAAAAAAAAACGTGTATTTTGATTGGATTCCAAAAACGCTTTTTAGATCTTTTTAGATGTCAAGTTTTCCGCTCTTCAATATAAAACAATGAGTGATACTTTAATGGAGCTAGCTCATAATGGGTCGAACTATGAAGATTTAAAGAAACAATCAAAATTGATAAGGGCTAGGTAGCAACAAACACGAAGGGCACGAGGAGAAATACAGTCTCGGACAAAATATTTGAGACAAAGGATTTTGAGACAAAATGATTTTAAGCGCTCTAAATTACTTCTAGAATGTAGAGTTTTGAAATGAGCCTTAAGACTTAGGACCTTGGCTCAAAATTGTTCAAAAAAGGCTGGGAATATAGCCAAGATGCCACTGAACCCCAACGGGATCAAAATATTCAATGAAATAAAGTTAAAACACACAGAATTCTCAATATATTTCGATTATGGTTGTTGTCCAACACTTTCTAGCCGACAACAAAATAGTCCGAATAGTCCGAGGAAATGGAACTAACCCGGAAGTATGTCTACTCCGACTGCTTTTTTGTCCGAAAATGGTCGCACGATCTTTTATCATTTACAAGCCTTTTCTTTTGTCTGGCAGCGACCAAACCAAAAACTTAAACGGCTAAGAAACTAGTCTAGCATGTAGGAAGTAGAAAACTTGACAGGAGCATCAATATATTTATTTATTTTAACCATATCCCGACATAAAAATTTTAAACAAAAAAGTTATACGGTAAACGACTGGATTCCCAGTCTACTAAGAAACTAACTATTTCACCTATCCCCATCACTTTGATTTTCATCTTTTTAAAAATCACCTCTTTTTATATATTGCCACTAATCAGTAGACCCTCCTCCCACAAAAAATGTTTTTTTCTAATTGCGACTAAAGATCAAATCTTTTTAGATTACAAGCCTGTGTAATAGACAGACATTACAGGTTTATTCCCTGCATCATGTAACCTCCAAGCAGCTATTCGTGCTCCACGCATTCCAATGGTTCCGCAAAAAGACCTGCAAAGTATCTCAAGTTTCTTTGATGGCCGAAACTCTGATTCACGATTCAATCGCGGGAGTTCGAATAAAATTAAATTGATTAGCTCGGACAGTCTTAGGAAGCATGGGCTAAAAAAAAATCGATTCTACTGCGACAGTGGCTTTCTTGCTCCGAACCAAATCCAAGATGGCCTGAAATTCACGTTTTAGATCTTGTCAATATTTTGAATATTTTATGGATTTTGAGACTTATAAATAGTCCAGGAGCCAAATCCTATATCTCCTTAAATAAGCACTTTTGCTTAACCCATGATTCTACAGGATAAATTATATATTTTTGAAATCCTCAACTATCCTAGTTTAAGAAATGATCAGTCCCTAAAGCTAACTCCTGGTCAATTTTTCATACTGCACCCGAGTTTAGGAGGTATTTTTTACCCTTTCTAAGGATTTGTTAAGGAAAATATTTTTTCATGTATGATTTAATTTAATTTGCTATATCTCATGAATAGTTTATCCTATAGAATCTTGGGCTAAGCAAAATGCCATTTTTCAGGTTTGGCTCCCGGACTAAAAGAAAGTTCAATGTTTCAAATGTTGTTTATTTAGTTTAGTGTAGCTCTCTTACACCCACAGAAGTGGCTGCTCATACTTATTGACCTAAAAGCTTCGAAAGACTGTTTTGAAAGAAAAGCCATAAACTTCAAAGTCCCGTACCATAATTTTCCGGTGTGACATTAAAAATGTTAAAAAGCTTTATGGACGATAGAATCGTCTAAAAAATTTACTGAATTCCTAATATTTTTGCTTTGTGAGCTTTTCGAGTTTCCCTGGATACATGTGAGAAAAGTCAAAACTATCTTTATCTTGAGAAAACACGTATCACTCCATCTAGCGAATTTAATATCATCTAATTAATCTTCTAATCTTTTTTAGCATGTCGGACTTCGGATTTCGGGCGACATTTCAGCGCAGCTGTTTTATTTGAACATTGTTTGCTGATCTTATTGAATTATGTGTAGAGAATGAGTGTTGTGAGGTTGTTCAATGATTTGATATAAGTTTCTTCTGTTAAAAAACCATTTCAAAATGTGGCGTTAGCTACCCTCACAACCTTCTCTAATCAAATGAAAATTTCCATAGCTTTTATAGCTTACAAACATGTCAAAATATCCAACAATGTCATTAGGGAATATAATTATGCATGCAAAAGAAAGAAAAGGGATTTCTAGGTATGCTAGAAATCCCTGATGACTAGATTATAAACAAATTCTTATAACTCATTTGGGATTTAATGTATATCAAATAATCTATTCATTATAAACGTAAACAAAATTCCTCATGACATTTAGGAATAAAGTTAAACACAAAGAAAAGCTCCATTGGTGGAGCGTGCGCGTCAAAGTCAGTTATAACACAACATTTTACAATACTAGAGAGGAGAGAAATTTTCTTTAATTTTATAATAATAAACTTTATAAGAATAATCATGATGAAATTGGCCAAGAAATTAAGAATTTGCTTAGAACATCATCATCATGAAGTTTGGCAGCAGAGCCTAAGATTGCTGATTTTAGAACCTTTTTAACTGTAAGTTGCAATCGTCCCCCATTAAGGTTCGAAGTTTTCGCAAAAATGCTATTTTATGATTTAGCTATGTACTACATGTCAAAGTTAGGTGAAATTATGATCCTAGCCTAAAGAATACCGTAAGAATAGTTTAGGATGCTTTTTCCCAAAAAGTTAAAAATATCCATGATGAAAAGGAAAAATATCATTCTTATAAAAAAAAGTGTGTACACCGTTTTTTATAAGAATACACTTTACAAGAATGTCCATAATGAAAATGGCCAAAAAAATTAGAATAATGCTATAAATATCACCATCATGGAATTTTGCTACTCAAGCTAAGAATGCCATTTTTTAGAGCATTTTCAATTAGAAATTGTCAATTACCCCCAAGTAAGGCTCATTCCTTTCACAAAAAGGCATTTTATGCTTGAGACGTATGCACTAAATTTTATATTTAGTCTGAATTAGGATTAAAACCTAAGAATGCTGAAAGAATATTTTAGGATGAGTTTCCACAAAAAATGTTAACAATATTCATGATGAAATGGAAAAACATCATTCTTATATAGAAAGCGTGTATTGGAAATGAAGTGATTTAATAAATAAGAGCATCGGATTCATTATCACTTGAGCGAAGTTATCAACGGACAAAAGAAAGTGATTTAATTAATGAGAGCGTGAGATTCATTATCACTTGAGCGAAGTTATCAACGGAGAAAAGAAAGTGATTTAATTAAATGAGAGCATCAGATTCATCATCACTTGAGCAAAGTTATCAACGGAGAAAAGAAAGTGATTTAATTAAATGAGAGCGTCAGATTCATCATCACTTGAGCAAAGTTATCAACGGAGAAAAGAAAGTGATTTAATTAAATGAGAGCGTCAGATTCATCATCACTTGAGCAAAGTTATCAACGGAGAAAAGAAAGTACTTGATTGACAAAAAAATGGCGATCAAAAATCTGCTCATCCTGATTTTACTTTTTACAGTTGTTTTACAGTGGTTTTGTATTTGCAGTAATGATATTACCATGCCTCACAGGCAGACTGATTTCTCAATGCTCAGCTGCACGGAGATAAGAAATATCACACTCGTGATGGGAATGTATGAAGATTATAAGTTTTACCGATATTTTAACGATTTGATAACGAACGAGTATTGTTTTTACGTTAACATGTACCTCAACAGTGAGGATCGCGTGGTTCGCGTACGGAATAGTAACGATCTGTTGTACATCATTGAAAGAAATAAGCATTATTTCGAAGATGGTAGGCTGGTGAAACTGGTAGACCGTTTATACGAAGAGAAAATATTTGGTGATGCTGATGGTATAAAACAATCATTTATCGTCATAAACTTTCATATCGGAATAAAATCAGTTTCTTCAAGTCTAAAAAAAATGCAGAATGACAGGAAATGGGATATTATCATTATGTCATGGAATTACAAATATATTTTATGGCTAGACTGGCTTCCACTTCATCGATTTATTCAGACACTCGTGTTTAGTGATATTTATCTCATTAATTTAATTGACGTCATTAAAAACCCTGATTATGACAGGTATGACGCAGCATATCAGTGGATTTCATCCAGAAACGACTTGTTTAATTCTTCGTGTTTCGGTAAGATCGACAAAATAAACTTTATGGTATATAGTTTTTGGGAATATTACTTTCCCATGACATTGGCAGTGTTAAGAAAAGAAAATGATCGTCGAGAGCAGGAAAAACTGAAACCCTTGAGGATAATTTTCTGGAATTACAACGGTTATTATGCAAGAATAATTGATTCGAAAGGCAAGGCAGGTGGTGAATATGTGGAGTTTGTGCACAGATGGAAAAACCATCCTCTATACAATAATTATAACTACACGAAAAACGAATGGGAGATTTTTATTAATGTGATAGATTGGATGCCTGAGTGGGTTTGTGAGGACTACAAAACACTTTTACGAATCCAAAATTATCATTACCAAGAGTTCAAAACACGATATGAAAAGAATTGCTACAGCAGTGAAAGCATCAAAACGTTTGGAACCATGGAGGAGCTCTGGGAGCACATAAATCATGACGTGTCAGAAGCATCCGGCGACGACCTTTTTTTGAATATCTGCTGTTCGACCATAGTTAACCTAGTTTTTTGGATCTGTTGTTCAAATTTTTTGAAATCCCTACTCCTAGAAATATCTATGTGCTGTTCTCTTAAAATGTCAAGATAACATTAGAAACCCTTCTCCTAGAAATTTGGATCTGTTGTTCAGCTAAAATCTACTTCTTCTCTCTTCCTAGAAAATGTTTACGATCTGCAGTTCCCCCTTCTCCCCCGCGCTTCTCATCTGCTGTTCCACATTTTTATCCGCCCTTCTCATCTGCTGTTCTACATTTTTATCCGCCCTTCTCATCTGCTGTTCCACTTTTATCCGCCCTTCTCATCTGCTGTTCCACTTTTATCCGCCCTTCTTATCTGCTGTTCCACTTTATCCCCGCCCGTCTCATCCGCTGTTTTACCATATCCTTCTACTTTTCTCCATATCTGTCCCGCCCACCGTCCAGCCAGCGAGAAGAATAGAACGAATACATCTAAGCTATTTGACCCGCGCACTATGAAAAAGTATTTCCGGGGGTAAAGTTGAATCTTTCATGAAAGATTTTAGTAGAAAATAACCATTATTTTGTCCTTCGATCACTTATTTTTGGTTGATAATGATAGCAATATTAGTTGTTGGTAGCCTTTTGATGCCTATTATTTGTTTTTTAAAAAATTTCTTGACCGCTTTTGTTTTATCCTAAACCCCCTGTATTCACTACAAACAAGATGAAAATATTTGCGCGCCTAAAACCACGAGGAGTAAGAATCAATATGGTCGATGGGAGCTCCTATCTGGTCGATGGTCACTTCAAAATTTAAATATTTATTTATTGGGAAAGTATTTTGTCTTCGATCAATTTGATGGTACATTATGGTACTTTTTTATTGCTTTTTTGTATGCGTCGAGGGCTTATTATAAGTAGAAGCCAGCTTCTTGTTTAAAAACTTTATTTTGTGTGTTGATTTCCCTAAGTTTACAAAAATTCAATCAACTCTGTCATCAGATGTAGAGTTTGTTTTGAGAATCTTTCTTGATAATTGTACCTAAAACAGGGGGTTGGGAAAGATCTGCTTACAAAAATTAAATCGTCTCTGTTATCGGAGGCAGTGTTTAAGTACGTTTGCGGCTTCTATTTTTCTATCAAAAATGTTTTCTAAAAGATCTGCTTACAAAAATTAAATCGTCTCTGTCGAGGCAGTGTTTAAGTACGTTTGCAGCATCTATTTTTTATGTTTTATGAAAACATTGGCTTCAGAAAGATTGTTCACAAAAAATGAAATATTCTCTAACATCAGAGTCAGAGTACTTTTGCAGGTTCTGTTTTATGCCACATTAAAAAGATTTATTTAATTAAAAAGAATGCAAGAAGGGAAAGGATGTGTCCTGCATGTTTCTATGGGATTTTGTTTTCAGTTTTCATTTTTCTCACTATTGCTTTTTTGTCAATATTGTTGTTATTTCAATGTCTTTTTATTTGTCTGTATAGAGAGTTTGTTTCGACATTTTCTTGATCTTATTTGTTGACTCATTTCAGTTGATTTTGTGTCTATTAAGGTTGCATTAGCTTGGATTGGTTGTTTTGGATTTGACTTGGGTTTGACTTGGATTTGTTTGTTGCAAAACGCATTGTGTAGTTTAACAGGTGTTCCCAGGCCATTTTTCATGCTCTTTTAGCAACTGGTTATCTAATGCTGCCCCTCCTGAAATTATTACAGCCTTTTCACTGGAAAAAAAACTAGAAAAAGTGCATTTTTTTGCCACCAATAAATGTCGCCCTGCCTTTCTAAAGAGAATGGTCTGGTTCCTCAGAACTACCTTTGCGTACCCCCATTGTTGTGTTTTTTATGTATAGTGTTTGAAGGAGGTAACTTGCCATCGCCCTAGAACACTGCACTTGAAAAAGTATTCTAATTCAAAGTCTTTTCATTAAAATATGTAACAAAACCAGTGTTTTACAAAATATTTTCAAATATCAACTTCCCCTACCACTGTATAACTGAATCAAGTCTAGGGCGATGCCTGGTCCACAGTCCAGGAATAGGCATGGTTCAATAATATCTGCTATTTGAATCTGTCAGTAAAAAGGATGGGCTCCTTCAAGCACTTAATTTTACAATTTTTTTTTGGAAGCTAGTCGTCAGATGATTTTCTTTTTCCAGAAATATATTACACAAATTACCATGCTGGATTGCCATATTTTTGAAGAGTTTGAACTTTCTTCTTATCATAATTCCTACAGATTAGAGCTAAAGCTTCATATATTTTGTACCCTCAAACTAGTTTGATTATTTTGCTAAGAACATTTTAAGGCTTTGCTAACTTTTGTAGACTTGAAATCACCTGGTTTCTGAGGAAAATGGATAAAATTACTCACAAAAGATGGTGAAAATAAGAACATGTATTAAAGAACATTCAAAGTCGTCAAAAAATTAAACGTTCTTATAAAAAAACGTGTGTTCAAGTTCTTTGCAGTTCTTTGTCATGTTTAAATTTTTTTATGATTAGAAAAATTATTTTGAGAATCTATGTATCAAAACTTTTATAAAATTGACAACAGATTAAAAATGAACCACTCTGATGAAGAAATTTGGCTTAGTAAACATCAAAGTCTGTCAAATCATGCCTGTCAATATGGATGCCTGTCCAAACAAATGTCACAGGTAAGACATTTTTTCTTATTACTTCCATTGGCCTATCATCAGGGTACCATTTCCTGCAACACCGTAATGCGTAAAGACTTATTTAGAACAATGTGGAATCTCTGGTTGGATCCTTATAAAAGGACTTTCTGTGATGAAGGACATGCCTTTAGCACAAATAAATCGAAGAGGTGTTTCAATGTGTGCTTTTATCGTTCAAACAATCATCCTTTATATTTTTAAGGTATTTTGGCCAAGAAAATTTGAGGAAAACTCGTCCAAGTAAAACAAGGAATTACGAGATCCTTATTCACCAATTTTATGAAGCAATATTCACCACCATAAAATTTGATTCAGTCACATTGAAAGGTACTGGAGTGATTTTTTTCTTATGGCCATTGTGCGGAAAGGGGTCTGATCCCCCATCTTGGCATCCCCTAACCTTTAAAAATGCCTATCCCCAAGGATTTTGGACAAAATAGCTAACACATATAATGGTGAAATATAAATATATTAGAGAGAAAGAAACAGAATAATAAACTTAACTTTCTTCTTTTTGACTCAGACTACTCTAACAGAAAACTTGCTTTCATAAAGACCAAACTTCATAACCTGTGCTTGAAAATAATCTATATACAATATATTTTTCATGAAAATTTCTGACCCCCCTCTTCTTCAATTTTTCGAAAGGTGTCATCCCTCCCTTAAGAAAGGGGGGGGGGCGAACTATGATGGCTTCATATAACACATATTGGACCAATAGATAGAACTTTTAAATGTTAAATTTAATGTTTTCCTATTAGAGCCTTGGGGGCACTTAATTCAGCGGATTTGGCAAAAAATCCCCCAAATTTAATTTTTTCTGTCGCCAGCCAAATTTGAATTGTATTATGTATTCATTTGATATGGTTTTTGATAAAAAATATTCTTCATCTGCCAAATTAAACTCTTGAAGATTTAATTTTTTAAGCCATTTGCAAAATGAAATTCCCTTCTCTAAATGAAATTTTTGCAAAAATGTCTTTTTTTAAGGTATATACTCCTAATTTTATGGCTATGATTTTCCATTTTCTACCTCTTAGGTTTGGAAAGATCAGTCTTTGGTCAAAAGAGAAGTTCTTTATTGGGATCGTGAAGATTGTGATTTTTTATTATCAAACTGTCTACGGATGCACTCGTCGGAACATTTAAAAGTCTTCATGAGAATTTTATCATTAGCAAATATTTTATTTTTTCAATCATTTCATCATTTCTATCATATTTCATTAAATTTAGCCATTGGACATGGCCATTTTTCAAGATTCTTTCAGGGTTATCGAAAGCACTTGCATAAAATATCCTACATCCCCCATGAACAGGTTTTTCGGGAAGATTCCAATTCATTTTTTCTTAAGTGGAGGTCCTCCTTATCGACAGTGGGTTGAACGAGGACTACTTTAATCGTAGAAATTTTAGAGATTTATCCACGCGAAATTTCTGGTTAAATTGCCATGATACATTTTTAACAATAGGAAGGGTTTTAGTGCAAAGAAATGCTAGAAAATGAATTCGATCAATAATGAAAAACGAGTATTCACTAAAATTTATCCACGCAAAATTTTTTGAAATCGTGATTCGCTAAAATAAATCCAAAAAAAATCAAGATTTTCCTGGCTCGCTAATATACGCTAAAATTAGTCTCGCTAAAATTTCTACGATAATAGTACCTTAAGGGAGCTAATTTTCGCAATAATGGCTCCGCAAAATACGATTTTCACTAAAGATCTTCAGAACTGCTAGGAAAACAAGAAAATTTAGGCAAAAATTGGGTGTCAACCGCGAAAATACAATCGACAAAAATCGTTTATTTTACAGCCTCACATAGCGAAAACAGTTCCCTAAGGTAATGAATTCCTGAAAACTCTGAAAAGTTTAGAATGCTTAAATGTTATTTAATATAATTTCCTCACCTTACAAATTATAGTTAAGGAAATTTGTAATCTATTTTGTATTAAACCAATGACTTATTTTAAGAAATATTAAACAAGACTGAAATAAACCTATTCTTAAATCCTACCATGATTTTATCAAACATACACATTTCTCTTAATGATAGGTTGCGAAAAAACCATTGAAAAAAATGGTCCTGAGAAGACCAAAATTGGGTGGTCTCTGTCTAAATGGCCCCATAAATTATAGACTAAAATACCACTTCTCTTAAATGCGGTGTAAGAAATGCAAGAAATTCTCGTAAACCTTTCTAGTACTCATTATGTCCAAGATTTTCGTACCGAACCCCCCCCTCCCTGTTGTAATATGTGTCGATAGGAGTCTAACATCGCGAAAACTAATGGTTTTCAATCAAAGTTAAGATTTTGGTCCTTTTAGACAATTATTTAAGGTGATTTTTCGCTTTTCTGTCCTCTGGCAACATTGGGTATGCCTAGTAAATTACAAACAAAATCTTAAATCTGCTGTACCGCTTGCTGGCTCGCTTAGTTGAAAATCTATCTGTTTTGCCCGACCTAGAAAATACGATCTGCTGTTCACTGATTACGTCATCATCTAAAAATTATTATCTGCTGTTCATTGGTGTGTTTTGCACGACCTAGAAAATACGATCTGCTGTTCAACGTATTACGTCATCATCTAGAAATTATTATCTGCTGTTCTTTGGTGATGTCCCCATCTAGAAAATACTATCTGCTGTTCATGAATGATATCTTCTCCTGAATAAGAACAGCAGATAATTTGAAGAAAACAAGCCATCCTAGAAAATGGGATGTGCTGGTCACTTTCAAAGAAAAACCCTTCACCTGGCAAAGAACAGCAGACATTTCGTACAAATGGCTCGCCGAATGCTTCTTACGTGTGCAGCTCAACAACATGAAAGTTTGTCGCAAGAAGAAAAAAATGTACAGTCCGTACAAGAGAACCCACAAGCAGTTTGCGTGATGACGTGATAGGGACTTTGTTGCAGCGTGATTGCGTGATTTGGAATTTTTGTCTTCGTGATTGCGTGATGAGAGGTTAAAACGTGATCGTGGTTTGAAAGATTTTTGAGGGGGGAAGGGTAAACTAATTGAAATATGTCAGCTCGTACATTAAAGTTATCATGAAAAGTAAAGCCATTTGTTGGAGATTAATTCTAAATGGAATGATGCGTAAGACATAAAGAATTTTCTAGATGTTTAAAAACAAAAGTTTTTTTTACTTTACATAAAATGTTTATTCAATGTTTTTGCCTCGAAGTAATAATTTGTACTTTTACGGTGTGACGGGATTGGCTCTTTTTTAAGTACGGTATTACGGGATTTGATGAAAAAACAGACGATAAAACGGTATTTTAAAATCAGACGGTGACGATATTTAGCCTTATTTTCTGTCATTGTGCCAGTATAACCTCTACAAACCGGTGTGACGGTGTTATCATTTTTTTTTAATTTTCGGGATTCTGGGATTCAGCGAAAATATTGACGGGAAAATGTCCCTACAACCCCCCCCCCAAATTAAATCCATGGTAAAAGTAATGTAATGCAGTAGACTTAATTTTCAATAATATTTTGTATAATGATTACGAATTATGGAGTAAATTTTTTTTTTTTTATCAATTTTTGCACTTCTGATATTACTAACCTGAGATCAGATTGTGATTGTTTTCTGCCCACAACGCTGAAGCTCTAAAGGGATGGGTGACAACATAACAATCTGAAGAATATGCTATTCAAGAATTGCAAGGACCGCTCTCATCTAAAAGGACTGTGAATGACAAAAAAGTTGCGTGATTGTGCTTATGAATAGGGCGCCGTATCAGGAAAATTTAGTTTTTGACCTTCCGGCGCACTTAACATAATTCTTGTTGTAGAATTTTTCCCGGGAGGACTATTTTCTTCAGATGGTTAATTTTCAAGGGCCTTCAGAGGTTTACCATGCCCGTAAGATATCAGGTTAGTTATTACCAGACCAAAATATAGACCAATAAATATCTAGTTTATATCAGGATAGCTCTACTTTCTTTTTTTGCATAGACTTATTTTTTGTAATTTTTTCTGAACTACTTCAAGTGACGAAGATTTCTTAATATTTGCCAATTTTAGACAAAGTTTATTCTTGCAAAAACAAAATTTATTTTTAAAATCTAACGGTGGTGAATTATGTACTTTATTTTCCTTGGGAAATACAGTGAACATACGTCATTTTCCTTGAGAAATACAGTGAACATACCTCATTTTCCTTGAGAAATACAGTGATCTAATATACTGTGAAAATTTCTTCAAAATGACTCAAAATAATATTTTAAGGGTGAAAAAAATGCGAGTCAAAAATTCAAAGTGTATTGGACAATTTTTATAAAAAATCAGCAATTCGCAAAAGTTTCTTCCACTAGAATATAGGACTTTCTTATAATCATCAGTTTTTATCAGGTCATGATTAAGTTAATAAAGTTCATTAGTAAAGGGCTTTTCCAGAAATATTTTAAATATGGGGGGGAGGTGGGTGGAGGATATAACATTTTTTAGGAAATTTACCACCCGGATATTGTGACTTTTGACCCCCCCAGACAGCATTACCCCCAAACAAGGCAAGTTTACCTCTCGGAGTTTCTTCCACTAGAATATAGGACTTTCTTATAATCATCAGTTTTTATCAGGTCATGATTAAGTTAATAAAGTTCATTAGTAAAGGGCTTTTCCAGAAATATTTTAAATATGGGGGGGGTGGTTGGAGGATATAACATTTTCAGGTAATTTACCACCCGGACATTGTGACTTTTGACCCCCCAGACAGCAGGTCTAACCCCCGGACAAGCATTAGTTGACCCCATGGACTATCAAAATTACCCTCAAACAGAGAAAAATTACCCCCAAAAAAAGCAAGTCTACCCCTCGGACAAGGCAAATTTTTGTAGATTTTTCACTACCCCCCCCCCGGACACTATATCCTCCGTACATGGGGGGCCATGTACGGACAATTTTTGAAAGATCCCAAAGCTTGACTTCAGTTACAGTAAAATTTTCAAGTACTTATCACGTATAGGATGTAAGATGTATTTTTTTTATTTTTTTGTGTCATCAGCAGCTGGAACTATGAAGATTTAAAGAAAGAATGAAAATTGATAAGGGATAGGTAACAACAAACATGAAGGATACGAGGAGAAATACAGTCTCGGACAAAATATTTGAGACAGAGGCGAAATGTTAAACACCACAAATGATTTTAAGCGTTCTAATTTACTTCTGGAATGTAGAGTTTTGAAATGAGCCTTAAGACTTAGGACCTTTGCTCAAAATTGTTCAAATAAGGCTAAGAAATTAACCATTTGACCTATCCTCGTCATTTTGGTTTTTATCTTTTTAAAAGACACCTCTTTCTCTATACCGGGCTTTTCAGAAAAAAATTTTACCCCCACTGTTGAGGATATTGATTTTTCGAAGTATCGAACCCCCTGGATATCCTACTTTATTACTAAAGATATCCACTCTTAAAAATATGCTCAACCCCCTGGATATATCCCCTCTTATAAATATGCTTACCCCTGGATATCGTATTTTTTACTTGAAAAGACACTTTACCCCCTAGATAGTCTCTCCCTTGTCGATATTTAACCCCTTGTATATCAACTTTTGAACAAAAATCGTTAACCCCCTGGATATCCGATATCCTCAACAGGAGGGGGCACGGACTATTTCTGGAAAATCACATTGCCACTAATCAGTAAACCCTCCTCCCACAACAAATGTTTTTTTCTAATTGCGACTAAAGATTAAATCTTTTTAGATTATAAGCCTGTGTAATAGACAGACATTACAGGTTTATTCCCTGCAGCATGAGGAATTATGCTTATTGCATAATAATAAAGACGAAACCGAGATGAAAGGCCCAAGTTCGCTACACGACCGGGCCAATGAGTTTTCGTATCAAAAACATGCAGATATGGACGCTATTTTTCAAGAAAAGTTAAGTTTCTCTAATTCATAAACTGGAGTAAATCCTTTAAATAAATCAGGTTTAAAACCGACCCCCTAAAAAAGTATGGAAAAATAACAGCATTGCTACCATCATGGATGACAGCCTAAAATGACCTTTTAGTGTAGTATAGAAAGATAGTCTAATGCGTAGAGTCATCTAGAGAATAGAGAAAAACTCTTACTGCTCCCAACTGACAGACAACGTTTTTCAACGTTTAACTAATGTTCATAACGTCAACTTAACGTTAGAAGAATGTTGAAAAAAACGTTGTGTGCCAGCTGGTAATTGCTTACCATGGTTGCTTTTGGAGCATGACATTCAAATTCTAAAAAAAAATAAAAATAGAATGTGCGTAATCGTACCCAGCTGGCGCGGGAACATCAAAACATCTTTTGAATGATGATGGCATATAACATAAGCCGGAGAAGCGATTCTCAACTTGTTTAATACCTCATCGGGGGAAAAAAATGTCGGAGTTTTATTTAGTCGGGTTTTTTTTCGTCGGGGAAGAATTTCGTCACCTAGAGGCATTCTCGTCACTTTCCCCCGACCAAAATTTCAAATTCGTCACTTTTCCCCGACGAAATTTACAATTGAGTCACTTTCACCCAACTAAATTGTCCAAATGAAATGGTTTCCTTCACTAGCTTGAAAAAAGATCTTGTAATTCGACCGTTAAAGCAATAATTTCGGTTGATAAAGGTGTAAAAAATTTAGATTTTAATTTTGGTCGGGGTAAGAGTTTTGGTCGGGGATAAAAAAATTGCTGGGTAAAAGTTTTGGTCAGGTGATAAAATATCGGGGAAAAAATTCGTCCGGGGAAAATTTCGTCACCCCCTCAAAATTTCGTCACTTTCCCTCGACATTTTTTCCCCCGATAAGGTAAAATTTATTTTATTATAAGTAAAAAAATGCATCTACGTGATTTCCATGAAATGAAAAAAAAGAAAAATTTGTTTGGAAAATTAAAGACATTTAATAAACAATTTGGTTGGTCAATACATACCGTATTACTTCGAATAAACGCCCTCTTCTTTTAACCCTTCGAGCATCTTGAGGGGAGGGGGGCAAAAACGAATTTCTTTTGTTAACTTTTGAAATATTTATCCAATTGACTTGAAATTTTGCAAGTGTGCACCAAATATGAATTTGCATCTTTTGCATCGCCACCTGATGAAGTCATCATTCTTTGAAAAAAACGAAAAAAGGACCCCCTCTCTAACTTTTTTCACTTTACCTTTTTTTGCTCAAAATTTGTGAAGTAACTCAACGTTACATGTATTTTGGGATCAGACGGGTTATGCTGAAAGTGAGGTAAAAAACAGACCGGTCTGTAAAATACCAACCACACACGTGACTAAATTGAAATTTTGCACACTGCTTGGCTGTTTATTCGAAGTTATACGGTTTTACTAGAGTTTCCTTATTACCTTACCTTAAGCAATGTTATAGGAGGAATAAATAAAACCATAATGTATAGGCTGGTTCAAAGAACGACGTATGTATCGATTTGACACAATATGGTATAGTCTAAGACAAATTGCTAACTGTCCTGACTGTAGTTTAGACGGCCCACTTTTCACCCTGCCTATTCTAATTATTAGTGTAGGCAAAAAGTGGACAAAAAGTTGGAGTTAAAATCTTTGCTTTAAAAGGGTTGAAAGAAGACCTTGCATTGACGTCAAAAGAGGGCAATGCATTAGCGAGATTATGTATCTGGAATTCTCTACGGCTACGGCTAAAGTGGCGAGGGAAATGGCGAGTAAGGCAAGTAATGGCGGGTGAAAGCAAGGTCGATATTAGGCATACGGCATTATGTCGACTTTGCTTATATGGTGTTTTGGTGTTTTTCCCGTACATAGCAAAGTAGACAACGACATATCGCCTTTGGTGACGACCCGTACGGGCAGCCCCGCAACCGTAGCCGTAGAATATCTCCGATACATAATCTCGCTATTGACTTTAGACAGCCAGAACAATAAGAATAGGCAGGGCGAAAAGTGGGTCGTTTAAACTAGAGCTTAGAGATCTAATTCCACTAAAAACTAATGGAACTGAATAAAAAAAAACCAAAAAACAATGCAGTGTATAATAACCTTTACTGAAATCTTTTTTGGTAGTTGACGTGTAATCAATGGGCGGTGATTTGGGCGTCATCTCTTCTTGAATCTCTGAACTGTTGAATATAAAATTATTGAACAAATTACAGTTACTGTGTAATACCGGGTGTTCAAACTCAAACCCAGTTCCTTTAGTCCACTTTTTTTGACCAAGCGCAGCGCAATGGGCCTTTAAAACACAACTGGTCGAAAAATTTGACTTTGTCGGGACCTATGCCTGCAATTATCAATTGACGATTCCAGGCTAAAATCGAACTACGTGACTTTCTATTGTGCGCATGCGTAAGAAAAAACCACATATAATTAATACCTCCAACTTATATGGTCAAATCTTTCTTTCTTAATTAGTTCTTTCTTTATGCTTGTTTCAGATTTGAAGCATGTTAATTTGAAATTAAACCCATTCCGCAATCATGCTAACAAAACAGTATGTCTAAAAATTTGATTTGATACGACTGAGATCTTAATTTTACAATTATTGGGCTCTTCCAGAAAATGTCTGTACATGGGGGGTGGAGGATATATTGTCCGGGGGGGGGGGAGTAGCGAAAAATTATCAAAATTTGTCTTGTCGGGGGGTAATTTGGGTTGTCCGGGGGGTCAACTGATGCTTGTCCTGGGGTAAAACCCGTTGTCTGGGGGGTAAATCACTTATATCCTCCACCCCCCATATTCAAATCTTTTCTGGAAAAGCCCATTTTACCTTATTTTTTCATACAATTGTTTTTCTAGTAACTCCTTTCGTCGACCAGATCTGCTACATGATTTGACTTCGCTTGGTTTATAAGAAACTTCACAGGTGGTCTCGAATGTCCTTTTTTCTTCAGTTTGGCTCAAAACATTCTATTGAAGAGTCAAAATACATTATCAAATTAAAAATTTGTTCTTGGCGTATTATCAGTTTTCTAAACTATGGTGTTCCAAAGGAACTATCTCTGACTCTTTCCTGGTGGAAGTTTCGCTAGAGAGGCAGACAACACCTTCACACCCCTTCTCCTAACGCTATGAAGTGATTCAATATATAAAATTTTAGTTTGAAAATGTTAGTTCCTTTTGATATAAAAAGAAATCTTTTTTCTTTTATTTTTTCTTTGAATTTAGAAACGATTACTCAGGGACGGATCCAGGAATTTTCCTTGCCCAACTTAAGTTCCCGAATCCTGATTTTCCCTGATTTTCCCAATCCTGATTTCCCGATTTTCCCAATTCCGATTCCCTCGAATTTAATTCAACTTTTGAAATATCATGCCATGCTTCTTTCTTGGGAGGGGAGGAGAGGGGACTTAGGCGAAAATGTGTGCAGAATATATGCAGACAATAAGGGTCACTTTTTTGCCTCCCAAAGTCTCTCTAAGGGTTATCAAAGTCAGAAAGTTTTAAGTCTCTCTAAGGCAAGACCAATTTAATTTGTTGTTCTACTGGCAAATCCTTAGCAAAAGATGGGTCGGTCGGTCGGTAAAATGAGAATAAATTTTTCATTTATCAGGGTTGGTAAAGTGCCGAAAATGTTTTTCAAAAAATATCTGGATCAAAAATTCACTTTTTTTTATCTTCGATGAAGATTATAATAAAATCGATTTTCTAAATTTTTCAATTTCTTGAATTAATTTTCAGCTTTATTCAAAATTGATTCTTACAAATAACTAGAGTGTAAAATATATTGTAGTGGAAATTCAATATTATTATTTTTTTGATTTTAGCAAAAATAGGGCCGGTTGGGCCCGTAGAACAACAAATTAAATTGGTCTCGCCTAAGGGTTGGAAATTCACAATTACAGGGTGGCCAGCGATTTCGGGAATCCAATTTCCAGTATAACCAAGTACATTTTCACACATTTTTTCCATTTTTCAAGTATATTTTCAAAATTTTCAAGTATCTTGGACTAAGAAAAATAAGTATATTCAAGTATACTCGACTAAAATTGACTTGACGAAAAAGGATATTCACAAACAATATAAAGAAAAAGGGCGGCGAGTTATCCCGCGCTGGACATCAATCCAGGATTTGACCTCCGCGGCATCATGAATGACAAAATCAAGTTTATTCCAGTACTAGAGATTTTCATTTCCAGTATATACTTAAAAAATAACACTTTTATCAAAATTTCAAGTATAATCAAGTATCAATTTTTTTCTCCAGTATATTCAAGTATTTTCAAGTATTTCCAGTATCGCTGGCCACCCTGCAATACGAGGGCAATACAAGAATACATACTGAGAATTTTCAAAAAATTTTATACTGTAAATCATATTGTGAATTATAAAAAAGTTTGCGAAAAAAAACGAAAACTTAAATATTTTGAAAAATTAATCTGATCAAAGTGATTGAAAATCTAGGAGCTTGGAAGAGAGGATGTGTATATAGTAACTTTCAAAACCAAACATATTACAAGCAGTCTGACTATATTAAAAGACTTACAGAATGACCAAGCTTATGCAATTCCTTGATACTTTTCGGGCAGTTATCCAAATGTGAAACTTGTCTCTAAACGAAATATGATATTTATATAATCAAATTTGGAAGATGGTCTACTATGGAAAAATTTCTGTATGTTTTTATGAAACATATTTCACTATATTGCATTTCAAAATATACACAAAGAAAGTTCAAAAACGTAACGGAAGGAACAGTGTACCAAAAATGTGGCCTTCACCCACGTACCCTTTTTGTTGTGGAAACTTGTCCTTTCCGTGAAATTTATTTTTTGAATACATAATGACCGCGGAAGTCAAATAAATCTTCTAGGAGACCCAAAAGACAAAAAAAAGATAAAAGTGAAAGACTTCATGGTATCAATAATTGGAATCAATCGATTGGTTATCTATTAGTCATTCGTTGGAAAAAGCTATTGATTGTATATCGAGTGGGAGAGTCTGGTGTTTGGTCACAAGAGCACAATTCTTTTAATTTTTCATTGCATTGGGCCATTCCAGTTTTATCTGTAACCCCCCAATGGACGACATGAAATTTCTGTAGCAAATTGCTTTCAAGAAAGTCTGGAATTTTCGTAACAAATTTGCAAAATTCCAATTAAAGCCGTGGAATTCTGTTACTGTAACCTAACAAAATCATGGAATTCCAATACTTTTTAATGCAAAATTAAGTAAAATTCATGGAATTCCTAACTTTCTCTTTAAAGTTTGCCTGGAATTGTGTGCCAAAATTTATTTAAAAATTTGAAATTTGATGACATGATGTCGTCCATTAACGTCAACTGCTCTAACTTGGGACTATCTGACAAAACATGGGACAGCAATTCAGCCACCATTTACACCGAGCCCAGCGGCGGATCTGAGGGGGTTCAAATGGTTCAGCTGAACCACCCCAACCCTTTTAGTAAATAAAAAATACAAAGACCCTTTGGACATGTTTTTTAATTGTTTCGTTTTTAGGGGTCTTAGGAAATCATCATTCATTTCTAATATAATGAATGAACTAAAATTATGCCCTGATGATGGTTGCGTGGAAAAGATGAACTTTAAAAATTTAAAAGAATTTTTTGCAAAGCTTAAATCTGTCATGACTTATGCTTCAACAAAGTGCGGTCCAAAAATGAGCCAATACTTAGCATTTTAGTAGGAGCAAATACTTAGCATTTGGATTTAGAGGCTTGTATCTCTCTCAATTTTTCTGCTATGACTCTAATACTTTGCACATGCCTTTTTATACCTTATAAGATCAATATACCAACATCAGCAATCACTAAAAATGGTTGTATGGTCCCATTATGAGCATGTTTTTAGCATTGGGTATGGCTTTTTTTTAATCCACCAGCACAGTTAAGATAAACACAAAAGAACTATGATATTGATATTATGCATACTTGAGGCATTCAAAAAGATAGAAAAACCAAATTCGGCCGATATAAAGCATTCCAGGGTCCTTTTATGAGCAAAATTTAGCATTGACTGGACTTAGGAGTTCTTGAAGGCCATCTCTTTATGCTAAAATTTGAAAACCCGAAGGTTATTGATATTTCATAGCTCATTTAGGCGCTATTTGATGCTTGGATCATTCACGAAGCTTAAAAAGTCTCTTCTGTGGTCTTTGTCATAGTTAAATGGACCAAAAACGAGCAGTATTTTAGCATTTTAACGGAAAATGTTAAATATTTGCTCGATTCTGGACCCTGAAAAGGTTTTGAGCATCAAATAAGTTATCATTAATGTTTGATACACAATTGAACAGAACTTCATGAGGTTATTTTATGTTCCTAGGTCTCAAAATGAGCTGAATTTAGCAAAAATTAGACTAGGTGTAAAGTTAATTTTAGTAAGAGAAGCAGAATAATTTGCAGTATTTCCAGTGGAAAATGCTAAATTTAGCTCCAAACGGGTCCTTTAACAGCTCAAATGTTTTATTGGTGTTAATAACTTGATTATTAAACTACTTCAAAGGAAGTTATGAAGGTTTTACACCAACTTCAGCCTTTTAATTAGGTGTTTAGAAACATACTGGTAATTCTGCTGCAGTATTTTTAGTGGAAAAATGCTAAATTTAGCTCCAAACGGGCCCTTTAACAGCTCAAGTGTTATATTGGTGTTGATAACTTGATTATTCAACTATTTCAAAAGAAATTATGAAAGTCTTATACCCAATCAAGCCTTTTACTTTGGTGTTTTGGCACTTATTGTCAATGGGGAAATAGGTGCTAAAAAAGTGCTCTAAAAAGGGCCCCACAATAGGAAAATGTGGGCCTTTTAACAATAGGCTGCTTTAATTGCCATCCCTCTATGAGAATCATTGGTCAGATAGACAACTTCCTGGGTTTTTAGCTCTGATTTAGATCATTTTCCGAAACACATACAAATGCTAAAATTTGCTCCTAACCGGCTCCTACAACAGCTAGAATTTCGGGAAAAGAACTTTTTGTGGTCCTATCATCACTACTAACATCCTGTGAAAATTTCGGACCTCCAAGTTACCCCAATCAAAAATGTCCCTTTCTTCAAGTGAAATCTAGTTTTGTGATCGGAACTGATTTTTCTTCTTGGTCATATCTTGATATTATTTTACCAGGGGTTGTATGCATGTGGCGTGCGTTTCCGTGGTGCGCGCGACAAACTTAGCTTTTTCAGCGCTTAGCTTTTCCGCGCTGTAAAAAATCTTTGTTATGATTTTTTTTTTGCGGGATTACATATCTAGCTGCTTCTGTGCTAGGAAATCTTTAATTTTGAACCTGGTTCAGAAAATGCATCCAGTGAAATGGCAAATTTGAGGTGGTTCAAGGAAATTTCTCGAAAATACGAGACCGAACCTGACCGACCGTTTTGAGCGTAAAAGATTTCCTACAAAAATAACATTCAGTCGCATGTCGTCGCCGGCAAAATATTGAAATGATTTGAAGGGTAGCCATTCGTACGGCAAACGACCTCACTTCTTTGCAAGCATTCAATGCAGTGTTTTAAAGAAAGGAATTGAAGTCCTGAAAAGTGTTAATAATCAGGCAATTACTTATCTTTCTGAGGACATTTTTGGTTCAATTTAATCAGTAAATTTGAGAGAATCACACAACAATATCAATCAATGTATGATGAAATTTTCATCTGCTTTTGTTTGATGTGGTGAAGAGTGATAAAAGCAAAAGAAAAGACGACTTTCATTCTGAGGAAACATTTTTGTTTTGGTTTATCTTTAGAGGAGAAGCATTCATACCAACAAAAACAAAACTTAAATAAATTTTGCTTGATAAATGAAGTTTGGAATTTTTTATGGGAAAGGACTTAATTGTGAATATTTGGTGGAAGTTTATCGTGTCTTGAATATAATAACGAGATTTACGTTTGGCTCTTCTCCCATCATCGGACATCGGGAATATCACGGGGAAAAAATCTACCTAGCTTTATATGGATCACGAGATTTGCGATTGGCTACGTTTCGAGAGATTCTTCTCCCATCATTGGACATTGATGAATTTCACATGGAAAAAAAGCTAGCTAGCTTTATTTTTGAAAACTATTATAGAAAAACAAAACAAAATTTGTTTTATAACAGAGACTGGAAGAAAGGTTCGGTTAGGGAACAACATTTTAGCAATTTGATTGAATTTGGTTGAAGAATGAAATTTCTGGAAAGGTTCAAAGGCTTCATGCATGCTTCAAGATAATGTGATGCGAGGAAATATTTTTGGCTTCGTCATGTCATAAGAAGAGAGAGTTCATACCACTTTATACTTGCAAAACAAAACTAAGATTACTTTTACGTGATCATATGAAAATATGGTACTTTTATACAAAAAGAGACATTGGTGACCTCTGAAAAAATTACCCTCTTGTGCTTAATTGTAGGTGGTAATTTTGCAATTTTTTGGTAAAAATCACCCAATTAGCATTTTGTAATGACCTCCAATTTATGAAATTTTCCTGATAAAGTGCCAAAACCTTCATTTTCCTTGGGTTTTTTGGGAAAATCACCCGAAAATCAGTTAATAATGACCCCCCATTTTATGAATTTTCTCTGAGAGTACTGCCCCTGCATCTTCCACCCCCTACAAGTAAGCATAAAAGAGTACGATTGAATGCAGAATTTATGAAATGATATATAACAACAATCTCTACCAATAGAATTATAAACAACACTCCATACAATTGAAAAAGTTGAAAAAGTGCTTTCCTACAGATTGTTGATGATTACTGTTAGTACCTTTAATAATTCTTAAAAACATCAAACTTTTTACTTTGAATGTAAAAAGTACTTTTTATGAGATTATTCATCTAATTTCTGAATGAGAGAGCTAGAATTTCTTGAGTCTATTTGCACATAAATCACATTATATCAGTACTCATGGTGTACTCCACTTTTTGGCAATCTTTTATTTTTCCATCTTATTGTATTCCCTTGTATTATATGTATTATATAAATAATCTCCTTTATTTTTTAACTTGATCACTGTTTTCAAAATATTATCCATTTCTGGTTTTATAATGTAAACATACTCAACATGAAAAGTTTTTGCTTGATTGTCAGCCAATTAATTCGCTACAAAGAAATTCCATAAAAAATGGTTATAAGAATAAATTATCGAACTTTTTTACTATGTTTTAAATATTCACGAAATGAAACTGAAGTGTGTATAGTATTTAATATTATAAATTGTCTTATTTTTTCTTCAAACTTTTCTTCTAAACCATTTATTTGCTCTTTTATCCATGGCTTTCTCAAAAACATTTTCTAAAAGAACCATGAATATATAAAAGAATATACACCAAACAAGCAGTTTTGAGCATGATCTGGGTGTCTGTTTTATCAAAATAAAAGGTCAAACCAAAGAAATATAAGAAATATAATACTCTTATATCTTTGCTCAAACTATATTTCCGTTTTATGAACGTTTTGTGGGATAAGATTGAAAAGAAGAAACTAGATGTGCGCAATTGCAGTTAGGGAATTTCCCAATGTATATATGAATATCACCACAAACGATTATTACACGTTCAGCCTCTGGCTGTTCAAGCCGGGTCAAAAAAAAACTGGCCTGCCGCCCTCCTTTCAGCGCATGTTAACCCGCTGAGGCCTATGTTTGGAGTTCATAGATAATGGGAACTGTAGACGTGCAGGCGCTAATTGACCTCCCCATGTTGAATGGAAAAATGGTGACACCGCCCAAACAGGGCGGGTGCAAAATTTACGCCCAAAACGTTTGTTCTGAAAAATTTTTTTTGAAAAGAGATTTTTGAACCCCCTCAGAAAAATCCCAGATCCGCCTCTGGAGCCTCCAAAGTCACTTGATTTGAGTTAATGAACGGCGTTTTAGAAACACTGAGTAGGCTTTTAAATCAAAATATGAAAAAAATCTGTAGTGGAACACACGCGAATGTCTGGAACGAAGAAGACCAAATTAGTGGCAAAAGGATGGAGCATTTGACGTCACTCGCGCAACAAGTTACACACTCGTTATTTGTTAATTCCATCGGGCGATAGGCAATATAGACTTAAACTTGTATATCAAAATTATGGGATTTCAAGTACAGGCTGATTTTACTTTTGTTTTCAGTGGTTTCATTTTCGATTTCAAGGCAACATCTTAGCAAGGGGGTGCTTGCCCATAGTTACGGGGGTTTGTGCAAAAAAACAAACATAAAAAATTTTCAAATCCCCCATTTCATTAAAACAATAAAAAATGAAACTTTTCTATGTTTCACTTTTTCACACCAATTTTTCAAAATGAAAATATTTAAGATTTTAAGTTCTTCTTTTATTCAATGATTTTTTACGGCACTTTGCTGACAATCTAACTCTCGCATCAAATTTCCGCTTTCTTCAGTTGAAGAAATTGAAGCTGAGAAAAATCCTAAGCCTTAGGATCACGGATTGAAACAAGTATATGAAAGGTGGGATTTTACAGTCGCCCATCGTGCAAGGCACTGAGAGGCCACGGGTGCCAAAAAGAAGGGCTGTTTGAAATGTGGCAACCTCATTGGTGGAAATTTGATAAACAGCTGCAAAGGAGCGCTGGGAAGCAATCAGTAGAAGAGACCACTTTCGTTTTTGTTACAAATTTCGATATAAACTTCTCTCAGGGATTACTTATCAATGTGTTGTGTCAACTTGTCAGCATTGTATTGTTGTAAAGGGAAAGATAAAAGAGGTCACAAGTGTTTCAACCGGTATTCCAACGAAGCCATATTTTAGTTTGTACAGAAATTTCGCCCGCTCAAATCAAAACAACAAAATGGTCAATCTCACTAAAGCAAAACATTGCCGCCACGTGACCATCCGTGATTTTAGACCAATGAAAATGCTTCATTTCCCCGGATTAAAGCTGTGTCTACACTAACACGTGGGAATTAGCTAGAAAAAGAAAAAAAACCCGGGGGTCAAATTAAAAAATTAAATCTTTCTCCCTTCTTGTGGCAAACATAAAAGACTTTAAGAGGCCATTTATTTAAGAAAGGGGTGTTTATCATAAATAAATTATGTAAGTAAGTGATATTTAAGTAACAAGTTCATTAACAATTTTATTTTGAATTTTGTTTTTAAAAACAAAACCCCCGTGCTAGATGATAATTTCATTTTCTTAACTTATGGACCCATTTGGAAGTATTTGTAATACAGATCATTTGGCAGTGTAGTTGCAGCCTATACAAGAGTCTCGAGTAAGTTATGGTATGTCTTAAAATTACCATAATTTTTAGATCGCATTAGTCGACGGAACATGACCAAAGAAATGACTGAACATGAGGGTACTATAATGTAGTTTCTAACCTGATGTGTAACCTAATTGTTTTTTCGACGATTTTCGCGAAAAACCGCAAAAACTGATTATGACGTCATAATCGATGACGTCATAAAAACTAAATATTGAATTTCTCAAGAGTTGTTTATCCAATCGTCTTCAAACTTTCACCAAAGATGTATCCCACTAAAGTCAATCATTTGAAAAAGATTATGTTCAAAATTCTGATTACATCAGCAAAAAATAGTATTTTTCCTTTTTTCCTAATTTCTGCTGACGTCATGAAAATTTCGAAAAATTTCTTTTGGTAAAAGTTTGAAGACAATTTGATAAACCATTTTTGAGAAATGCAATTTTTAGTTTTTATGACGTCATCGATTATGACGTCATAATCAGTTTTTACAGTTTTTCGCATAAATCAGCAAAAAAACAATTAGGTTACACATCAGGTTAGAAACTTCATCATAGTACCCTTCATGTTCAGTCATTTGTTTGGTCACTTTCTGTTGACTAATGCGATCTAAAAATTATGGTAATTTTCAGTTTTTCTGACATGTCATAACTTACCCGAGATTGGAATCTAAAGTCTGAAGTCGCACCTCTTTGCCAGTGACCCTGCAGAGAAATTTTTAGTTGGCAGACACTGACTTTAGATTTTTGGAAATCGTTTTATTTTGAAATGTAATCTTCACTTTAGATGAATACTTTTATTTATTTGGATTCATGAAAGGTTCAAGGTTTGCTTACTTTTTATTTCAAATTATATCATTGATTTATTGAGCTGCAATAGCTGGTCGAAAAACAAAGATTTTTGATAGTTATCAGCGTAGGCTTGGCGACATTTTGAATTTCGATTTTTTTTCTCCTGTACTCGGCAATTTAGAGGTTGTTTGTAATACGCGAATTGGCTTACACGTAACACTTGTGAGGTAAGACTAGCCTAGTTTCTAATATAAGTTTATAATATACTGTGAGGTCAGGTAACTTGCATCAGTAGAGGCTAAGGCGGCAATCAAAAATATGTTTACAAGAAAACCCGATTCGGAAAGTCGGTAAATTTGTTGGGCTTTTTTGCAGGTTTGCAGGTTCAGATCTTTCCCATATTTTGGCGGGAATGGGCAAACGGAGCATGTCTTTGAATCATTATTTTTTGTTTACTTAACCCACATTGAGTCCTGTTCAAGTTTTTTATGTACCCTTATGGAAATTTTCATGTCAAAATTCAGCAACGCAGTAGGGCCAATTCCCCTGGGGGCCAAAAATAAGGGCCGCTTTAAGGTTAACACATACGCCCGCACATTTAGTTTGGCAATTTAAAGATGGCGGCATAAGATTCTGTTGATTGCCGACTTGATTCATCGGGATTAACTAGAATTTAAAAATCCGACAAAATTTACTACCGACCGACCGACTGACTGGAACATATTTTTGATTGCCACCTAACATGCATAAGCCTCAAATGATTGACCAATCAAAACAGCAAAATTTCAAAACAAATGAACTACGCAACTTCGCTCGCAGCTCTACTCTATCATTTTTGACCTGGCTGGTCATTAAAATACGAAATTAAATCAAAACAAAAATGGTAGAGTAGAGCTGCGAACAGAGCTGCGTAGTTGTATTTTAATGACCAGCTAGGTCTTTCATTTGAGGGCTATGCATGTTAGCCTTCACTGATGCAAGTTACCCAATCTCACGGTATTTACCAGAAAAAAATGACGGGATTACAGTATTTCATTTTCTACTGGTATCGGTAATTAGGTAATTAGGCTTCCTTTATCAACGGTATTACAGTATTTGATCCAAATTTTTGTCGGTATGACGGTATTTAAGACCCCTGAAAACCCCCCTGTTGACCGACAGTCGCCAGACAGCGTCAATCGAACGAATCGAACGCCGAATCAATTGAACGCAATTGAACGCAATTGAATAATTGCAATTCGATTGTCGAACGCACAATCGAATCGCAATCAAATATTACCCAGGATTTGCTGTTCGATTGCTTTGATTACGTTCGATTGTATTCGATTATGTTCGATTGATTCAATTATATTAGATTTTATTCACTTTGGTACGGTACTTAAGCACTCGGCCGGCAGCTAAAAAGCCCTAACAGAGTGATCCAATTTAATTTAATCAAACTCATCAAACATAATTCTAATCGAACGAAATCAAAGATTATTCAAATGCAAATGACAATGGAACATAGTTCAACTATCAATCAAACCAATCTAACCTTACTCAAACGCAATCGAACACAATCGAATATTACCCAGGAATCGGCCGTTCGATTGAGATTTGATTACGTTCGACAATCGAATCGCAATCATTCTATCGCGTTTGATTACGTTCGATTGGTTCGATTGCAATTTTTGTTTGAAGTTGTTCGATTGACACCGTCTGGCAGTCGAGACGACCCACGGCATGGCCCGAACATGTTCGGACCTCTTGAGTAATACTTTTTAAAAATGGGCCACGCAGGCCCGCACAGTTTCGGACCATGTTCGGGCCAGATTATCGAAAACTTGCTAAGATTGCGCGTGTAATTTCAGGACCCAATATTTATTTTTTATTTTAAATTTTAAATTCCTTATTTTACCAAACAAATTTAAAAATCTTCTATTTTCCAATTAAGTTAGGAAAATTATTAAAAAGAATGATTTGAATCTTACATAATATGGTCTTCTTTTTATTCTTTATCCCGTTCCCTTTTCTCGTGGTCTTCTCCTATTCGAAGCAGAATTTTTCTGGATCGTTTTTTGTAATGTTATACAACTTTGTGAATCAAACTGGTATTTGGAACTTTGAATTTGTCTAATGAAAATATTTAACAATGGATGATGATAAACCAGGAAAGGTAAATAAAATTAAATTCTACTACTTAAATACATGGCCCGAACATGGTCAATTCAATAATACTTTTTTGTGGCCCGAGCATGGTCCGAACAGGCCCGAACGTGTTTGGGCCATGCCATGGGTCGTCAGTCGAGTCGTAAAGAGGGGTAATAATATTTTCTTTCTGGAATGGCCCATTTTGTAGAGCTGGCTGGGGGTACATTCTTGAAATTTAGCTGGGGGTATGTTTATTAGCTCCCCTGAAAATTGCTTGAGATGTACCCCTCTGCATGCACTTTATGGTGTTAAATGAAATTTATGAAATTTACCAGACCCCCGCGCTCGATAGGATCGATCATCGGAACGGCTCGATGACGGATCGATATGTGATCGATGGATTACTTAACGACCCGGACAGGAGATGGGAAAACATAAAAGACAAACCTCCGAAATGTGATCCTTATCTCTGATCCCGTCCTTCTCTTTTCTGACTGTCTGAGTTTCTGAGACTTAGTTTCTCATTTCTGACTGAGTTTTCATACCTGTCAATCATTTGTCCATCAATTTCGACCAGTCTAATTTTCGCACCGAGTGGGATACGAACCACCACCAAAGAAAGACCTTCGGATTCGGAAGCCGGCGCTCTATTCCTTGAGCCATCGCCGCACAGCAAACTCACGCAATTCCACCCCTCCGCAATTCATAACATTTTATACCAAACTGGCAAAATACGGGGGTAATGTTATTATAATATGGGTAAAAGTACCCCTTTTTAAACCTGACTGAAATTCGAGCCGTTACTAGCAACCCTGCGGGGCCCAAGGCGCCGAGTATGCACCCGGCACAGTGACAAGCCGTTACTAGCAACCCTGACCTAAACAATCCCAAACAGCAAAACCCCCGGAAAATTTAAAATGTCGGAATGAGCAATAGCCGATCACATTTTGGAGGTTTGTCTTTTATGTTTTCCCAGGAAATAGATCGATGGAAGATGATCGATCCTATCGAGCGCGGGGGTCTGGAATTTATAAAAAAATATCATGATCTAAAACAATTAATAATACCAGTTCTGAATCACTTACCTCTTCTACCCAGTTTCCAAGAAGGGTCTTACCAATTGAAACTTCATATTGAGGTTTCGTAGCCTCCATGTTTTATTCTAAGATGGTTTTGTGGAAGAAGAGTAGCTATGGTATGGTATGGAGT